>NC_143578.1:45026999-45343666 GCF_048544385.1 Mastigoproctus giganteus | reverse complement strand
TAATAAATAAATAAAAAAAATTATAATAAAATAAAAATAAAATAGAATAAAATGCATATTTAGTTAGAGTAGGGGTGAAGACTGAGGAAGGGGGGGACAGATAGAAATATGGGGATGATAGGGAAGGCAACCCCAGAAAGGTCAGTGGAGACTGGCCCCACCAGGAGAAAAAAAGGGTGTAGCAGGGTGGGGGAGGAGACAGAAACCCATCCCCTCCCTCTCCCTACCAGGGGAGGGGGTATTAAAGTGAACCAAGTTAGGGTACATGGTTCGGAATGCTAGTTGGCCAAGAAAAGAAGTTGACATCTAATGGCATGCCGGTGGCGTTGTCAGTCTTTATCTAGGAGATTGTCTTATTGGTCACATCCATGAGAGACAAGTCCAGAAGAATAAGAACCTTTTGTCTTTCTTAGATTGTCTTAATTTGTGGGTTGTCTCTATTCAAAGGTAGTTATTTGGTAGTTATCTTTGGTGGGTGACATTTTGGAGAATGTATAGTAGTTCACACCAATGATGGTAATGCTAGTTAAGTTTAGCTGCCTGGTTCCAGTACCATCAGGGTCCCTGGGTTCATTTAGTAGAGGGTTATCATGTTGCTGCAATTAGTTGTCTTCTCCTCAAGAAAAGCTGCTGTGCATAGTTGGTGAGAGCTTGATACTCTTCCTTAGTATCCAGTAAGTGGTTTTCTTTGCCTTTTGGTATATAAGTCAACCTTGTGATAAGCTGGCAGCGGAGGTCATCATAGAGGGGGCACTCGTGCATAAGGTGATCCCAGTCCTCAATTCCTCCACAGGCGCATGTTGAGTCCTCTTCTAGGCCAAAGGTTGTTAGTTTTGCCTTTATTGAACCATGGCCAGTAAGCAAATACGTGGCATACAGGCCTGGAGAAAACCATAATGGGGAGTTTGGATAGATTCTGCTAACATCTGGGATGAATCTCCTGGTGATTTCCCCCTTGGTTGAATTTGTCCAGCGAACTGTCTACCGACTCTAAATGTGCAACACTCCACGTTAGCCATATTCAAAACTATGCTGACTTCCTACCGATATTATTATTATTCTTAGCCATATGGTTGCAAGGAAGTCTGAGGCTTATGCTGCACCAGGCAAAAAAAAAAAAAAAAGTTCTGAATTACCCTGAGAGAGAGAGAGAGGAATCACCAAGAAAGAAGAGAAGAATGATGATATCCAGCTCAGGACCCTGGGTGTGCCAAGCCCATACTCACTAGATGTGAGCCCCTGCGGGTATACAGATGGTTCCAAATCTCATTCAACTGTTGCAGCGGCAGCAGTGTTTCCCTCTGTTATCCATATCAGCTTCTCTTCCACTTGTGTACAGCAGCTTTTCAGAAGAACTATATGCAATACAATTAGCTCCGGAAAATTTTACTTTTCACCCATCTGCAAAATATTTAGTTTACATAGACTCTCTCAGTTCAGTTAGAGCAATGCAGAATCCCTCTCATAAGGATCACCCTGTTTTAAATCAAATCAGGACTTTGCTGTTGAAAATTGAAGATTGTCAGCAACTAGTGAACTTTTGCTGGATTCCAGCACATTCAGGCATTAAAGGGAATGAACTGGCTGATATTTCTGCAAAATATCCATCAACTTTAGACTTAACCTCTGTCTTCATACCAGCTTCTCATTATAATATCATAATTCAAGCAGCATACCACGTACAGTGGACAGAGCTATGGCATAAACAAACAAATAATAAACTCTTCCAATTGAAACAAGACTCAGAATTTTGGCATTCAGACAGTTCGGCGAGAAGAAGTGGTACTTGCACAGATTAGAATAGGCCATGCTCATCTGACTCACCTCCATCTACTCACAGGCGATGATTCACCTCAGTGTTCATGCTGCTCAGAACATCTAACAGTCAAACATATTTTAATTGACTGTCCACATTATCAACAACATCGAACTTCGATATTTCTTTCTCTGGCTAATCTCCGAGAATCAATGACATTAAATCGATGACATTGGAGAGGAGGCAGATATTAATGAACTTTACTGTTTTTTTGAAACAAATTGAATTTATGATCGAATATGAATAGTTTCTGAGCTTAAATGAAATTGAGCTTGCTTCATATTAATTATTTTATAACATTCCTATGAAAATGGCACCATAGCCACAGCAGCTTGTGTGCCATTAAACACCCATACGACACAGTAATAGTGGACAAAAAAAAATAAAACTACTACTTTTTTTTTTTTTTTTTTTTTTTTTTTTTTTTTACGAACATTCATGGTACTTTCACATATGAAATATAAAAAACTTTATATGTACCTGTTCTCTTTTCAGGGCAGACTGGTCCAGATGGCCAGGCAATGATCACTGCCAGATAAACAGCAAATTTGAGTAATTGACTAATTGCCATGACATGATAAGTGATCCAGATGGGGCTAAAATTGTTGGTAGCTGCTGCGACCAAAATCAGCCACCCTGGCACTGGTCTTGTTCCCTGGCCATCCATTAAAAATTTTATAGCAGAATTACACTGAGGGTAGTGGAAGATTAAAAAGACCTGAGGTTAATTGTGCAGTCGGATACAAAGTTCTCTGAGCAGTGCAGACAGACTGCCAGTAAAGCTCATGGGGTTTTATCAATGATATAGAGGAATTTTTATAGCAGGGATAAGAAGGTGATTATCCCATTGTTTAAGGCAATGGTCAGGCCATATTATTATTATTAGCCATATAGTGCAAGGAAGCCTGAGGCTTATGCTGCACAAACCAAAAAAATTTCTAAGTTACCCAGAGAAACACACAGAGAGAGAGAGAGAGAGAGAGAGAGAGTCAGAAGTAGAAGGGAATTGCCAAGAAAGAGAAGAATGATGATATCCAGCTCAGGACCCTGGGTATGCCAAGCCCATAGTCACCAGATGTGAGTCCCTGGGGTTAAATATCTTTAGTACTGCATACAGATATAGAGGCCTCATTTTAGGAAGGATGTAGAGCTGCTGGAATGAGTACAGAGAAGGGCAACAAGATTTGTGAGAAGTAAAAACGGGTGCTCTTACCAAAAATGGCTTCACTTCTGCAAATTGCAGTGTCTGGAGACTAGGCACCTGCAAGGTGATCTGATTGAAGTGTTTAAGGCTTTGAATGGATTGAGCAAGCTTAATGCTGATGGGATTTTTCCTCTTGTTCAGACTACAAACACAAGCGGGCACAAATTCAATTTGAGGAAGGATGGTTGCAGAATAGATGTGCAGAAGTTTGCCTTTAGTCAGCGGGCAGATGAGCAGGAGTTAAAAAATCTTATTATTCTTCTATTTGATGTTCTCTTGAATGCCTCATTGCTTTATTTTTTTTGTTATTACTATATTTTCCTTTCCAGCATGGATAAGTTTAGTTATTATTAGCTGTTTTTTTTTTTCCTTTTTTAATCAAATACACTAGGAACTCATCATTGATAATTTTGTCATTCGTATTTTGGTCATTTGTGGAAGAACCCAACCCCACCTTTGCCATAGGCTTTTTAAGCTTGTTGATCACACACACACACCATAACATGGATGAAAATCACTGTAGCATATTATATACACACCATTTACATTTTATATTGTAAAAATAATTTTTTTCTGTGTATTGTAAATTGAATAGTTTTTTCTTATGCTACAATACTTACAAATATGATTAACCCTTTCAAGACTAATTGACTAATTGCCATGACATGATAAGTGATCCAGATGGGGCTAAAATTGTTGGTAGCTTCTGCAACCAAAATCAGCCACCCTGGCACTGGTCTTGTTCCCTGGCCATCCCTTAAAAAATTTTATAGCAGAATTACACTGAGGGTAGTGGAAGATTAAAAAGACCTTTAGCAGACTTCAGGATCTTTAGCAGACTTCATGTCAGACTGTATACAATTATCCCTTTTTTTCATTTACCACTACCTTAAGTTTTGTACCACGCAAATGGTATATTATTCTGGGATTATTGCTATCCAAATTTGGTACCTGTATATATATCTGTGTTTAAAACTCAACTGCTACTTTTAAACCTGCTACAGGAAAAAGCAGCTCATGCTTGGCTGCCAAATGTCACAGGAACCCTGAAAAGAAGAGGGATGAATGATTGAATGATTTTTCATAATTATTACGAGTTTAAAATTTAGTTCAACATGGAAATACATAAGAATTTATTTTATTTTATTTTTTTCATTGGAAAATTTTAATTAAATGTCAGAGTTTTGTGCAATGAGTATCCCTACTCATTGCACAAATTTAAATTTAGCAGTATTTAATACTACATTTCTATTTTGTCGTACCAACCTATTTTTGAAACTTTAAGCATAATTAATATTTGTTTCATTACATCTATTGAATGCATTCAATACTTTTTTCATTTAAAAAAAGTTGAATTATTATTAAGAAATAACAAAATAAGTATTGCAATATTCTGATAAAAGATCAAATATTAGTAGTATAAGCACAATTCAAAATATAAATACTTTTCTAAAAACTTAAGGTTAAAATTTGTCTCCTGACAAGTGACACCATGCCACTCATGTTATAAAATGGAGATATATTACTGCCAGGTTAACAAACATTTAAAGTTATGCTGCAGCAGTGTACTTCAAGCTTTGTTCTATTTTTGTTTTGTTAATTTACTTTTAATGAAACAGTATGACTGTTTGATTTTTCAAGTTTTAACTTTATCATTTTTATTTTATTTCTTTAGAGTGTCCATCTGGATGGTTGAGAATTAAAGACTTGTGTGTATATATTGCTACTAAGCAGAAAGCATGGGAAAAAGCTAAAAATACCTGTAACAATCTTGGTTCATCCCTTGCATCATTAAATCCTGAAGTTCTTGAGGAGACATTAACATCTCTCTTGCAACAGAAAGGTACAAACACTGATCCACTCTAGTTATATACTGCAGAAAACTGGAAAATTGTAGGAGTCCTTTGATAATATCAGACATATGATAAAATCATTGCTATTTCAAAAATATCCAATGTAAAATGATAAAAATTCTCACAAAATAAATGCTTGTTACCAAGTAAATATTTTTATTGTTATTAATGCTGTCCTTCCATTAGGGCTCTTCACTTAGAATTTTTCTTTAACTTCTTCCTTTTTACTCTTCCTTGAAGAAGTAAAAAGAAGGAAGAAATATTGAGATATTTCATATTGTAGATTATATAAAACAATTACACTGGTGGAAAAATTAAGGCAACACATTGTTTTTTTGTCAATATTTTAACTTTAATGATAAATTGGAAAGTGAAAATACATTGCTATATGTTATTTTACTTGCACATTCTGACAGCCAACTGAAATTCATCTGCCTTGCTTTATACGTAAAATTCAAGATGTAAAATTAGTTAGTGAAGCTTATATATAAAAAAAAAAAAAGAAGCAGTATCAGCAAGAATTGCATGTAATTTCAATGTTGTCTAATGTCTGGGACAAATTGCATTGTCTTTATTCTTTTTACTTTAATTTTTTGATTTTTACTAAAACAAACTTCACAGAAATTAATATATTACAAAATACTTCATACAATATATCAAGTATAAAAAACAATTTATATGAAATAAAATATATGAATATATAAATTACTAATAAATCATATTAAATTAAAATTTATTAAATCTATTCAATTATTAAATTTTATTAAATTATTAAATTAATTTATTAATAATTTCTTACAATTCACAATTTTACAAAATATATATGCTGTTGAAAAAATATGTATGGTCTCTGTTTCAGAGTAGTAGTAATTCACTTCAGCACAGGCTCCACGAGATGATAACATTCTTGCTAGTTCTAGTTGTCTCTCTGTCTGTCTCTCCCGCTTTCTCTCCCTCCCTCTCATACACACACAGTTTAAATGCATGCTTATTTTTTATAATTAGCAGCTAGATTAGAATCATTTGAACATGTATAATAGAGCCTGTACATAGCACTCTTCATTTTCCTACTTGTTAAAAGTGAAAAAAAAACACTTTACAGATTAGATTTTTTCCCTTTCCCTTATAAAAAGCATTCATCAGATGAAATGAACAATTCACTATGTTAATGTTAAATTTTAACTGTTTTAGTGCAACTAAAACTGTTATTATTAAAATGATCACTAAATCCAATGTCTTTACAATAGCAAGGTTGGAAATGAAAAGTTGCACTAAAATATCATGGTTTATATGAAGATAACAAATAGTTACTTATTTTGTGAAGTGAACAGCAAAACTGCATACTTCATTCATTTGGAATCAGTTTAAGTTATCAAAAAGTTTAACCCCAAGTATTGCTACTCTACCGGTCATGAACTGCAGTATGATCAACTGCAAAGGATAACTTTAATTAAACTCTGTTCACTCTAATTGGTCAGTTTCCAATGTGTTACTGTATTGTGTAGCAACTGACCAGTGCGAGCTTTACTCAGTGACATACTTTTTTAAGTCAGGATTAAAATTAAGATGAACAGAGTATAGACAATATCGCAGATTTAAAACAGTTTTTTGAGCATATTAATAAGTATCTGAAAAACAATCAAAATAATTGACTCAATGGTACAAGCAAAACACAAAGTAAAGGAATTTATTTTACAGTAAGTGCTGAAAGAATTCTTAAAGATTAGAAACAGATATATTTACTTTCCTTTTCATACTGATCCAATTATGAAGTTGAAGGAATATAAAAGTTATTCTGTGACTGAAACATATCAAATATGGGAAATATTATTTATAATAAACTGGTAAACTCAAAAATATTATTTATAATATATTGTTAAATTCAAAAATATTATTTACAATTAAAATTACTTTTCATATTTCAAAACTATGGTATTAAAATAATATAGTGCATATTATAAATAAAAATATGTATATGTGGATCCTTTTGACAGATGTATCTTGTCTTTATCAACCTGAAAACTAAACTGGCGGTAGTCCCTTGATTAGCAAAACTTCACATGGTTTACATATGGTGCCTTGCTGTTTAATGATAGCAGTACATGATTTACATGTGGTTTCTATGTGCATAATTTTCATGTGGTTTCTATGTGCATGATTTTCATGTGGTTTCTATGTGCATGATTTTCACGTGGTTTCTATGTGCGTGATTTTCATGTGATCTTTATGTGCGTGATTTTCATGTGATCTTTATGTGCGTGATTTTCATGTGATCTTTATGTGCGTGATTTTTATGTGATCTTTATGTGGCATGATTTGAAACAGTTCATTGGGCAAGTAAGCAACTATGCCATACATCGTCCAGGATTTATTTTCCCTCCAGCATTATAAATTGCACAATAACAAGGATTCAAAGACAGCACAGATTCTAACATCCCCCCCCCCAACTTTATCAGTGTTGGGCTTTATATGGAGTACCATAAGCTAACAGTGGTATTACCAGTCATTCCTAATATCTATTACGTTAGCTTTACAGGGATGCTGAGATTATGGATATACTGATAATGATACACAATGTTCCAACAACTCATAGCCTTAGTTGTTTTGGTACAAAAATAAACAAACAAACCTTTCTACATAGATATTAGGTCTCATGAATGAGAGACCATAAAGGGAAAGGGGAGGAGGAGGCTGATATTACTAATCCATTGGTTTAGAAATTTACTGATTTAGCTAGCAGAGTGATATTATTAATAGTTAAAAATGAAAATCAGTTAATATGTGATTTCTGATGTCAAAAAAGAACTAATTAAAGTGAAAAGTATTATTAGTTTAGTAAGGTTAAATAAAAACAGGATCACTGATTTGAAAAGATGTTTTTGTGAATAAAACATAAATATTGTGGAAGCTGGATTTTTTTCATGTTCTACACAGTGAACAGAACTAGGAGAACTTTTCACAACTTCAGGAAAATTTAATTAATGCATTCTTGAGGATAATCATTCATCTTTTATCATGGTAACATGCAGATATAAAGTTTCACACATCATTAGTTAAGGCCTGTATTATGACACATATACTTTGTCCATTCCTTCCAGACAATGGTCAATTCTCACTATTTAGACTAGCAGCAATGGCCTACTTGATGGTATACAGTACCAATAGTCAAATAATTCAGGATGGGAAAATCTGAAATTTTTCGGTTTGTGAAGGGCTATTTTAGCACATTGAACAGAATAAAGTACCATTCATTCAAAACAACCATTCAATTCAAAGTCATGCCACTGCTTAATATGTGCCCATTAATTGATCAGAGATGCAAAAATGTTTATTTTTAACTTTATATTCCACAAAATAACAACAAACAGAAACATAATTTTATTAATTTATTTGAAAAAGTATGAACGTTTTCTTGTCTTTTCTTATATTTGACAATCTAGTAAACAATATGGTCTTTTTACATAAAATCATAACAGTAACTGCATAATTTTTTCAACTGTCTTGTATTTAAAGTATATTAAAAATGGATTGTTGGCCAATGGCATTTCTATCCAACCAAAAGAACAGTTCTTAACAAATCATTTTCTAAATTATTACACATACCCTTAGTGCTAGGACAAAAGTGGAGCAGATGATTGCCCAAGGTGCAACAAAGTGAGAGGCATAATAATCCATACAAAAATACAGCTAGAGACATTCTAAATAATGGGAGAAATGCATATTTAATATTTTACCCCAGGCACAAAAATACCTACTTGCATACTCACCTCTGCAACTGGCCCAGTTTACAGCCTGAAAACTTTCCATAGTGATTGTAAAGGTATATTTTTTGTAATATCCCTTTTTGTGTATTTGTATATATGATAATAAGAAAAAAAAAAGTATACTTTGTCCAACAACTTAATCAGAGCTCAGTTTTAGCTAAACAAGCAATGAGGAGGAAAAATGAGCAGTCGCAATATAAAAATGGATAACTGAAATTAGATATCAATCAAGGGAAGTTTAAATAATTAAATATGACTTACACTCCCTTGCTTTTCAGAGGAGTAGAAAGAAAGTGCCAGTCATATGGGAATATTTCTTAGAATACTAGACAATTCAAACCACATGCTTAACATGCTTGATGTTTTCTTACCTAACCATCCTTCAAAGCACACAGAATGTCAGTAGCCTTCTACATACCTAAGCTGAAAACTTAGTGATAGTCTCTTTTCTAGTGGAGTCCTTGTCTCATATTTTTTGTTCTTGTCCTAATATTTTCTCATATCATGTCAGGGAAATTATTCTTGTAGTGATGAAATCCTTTTATTCCTCATTCCACTTTAAACTCTCTCTTTATCTAAACTGTAATTTTCCAATAAATGTATTAAAGCTGTTCAAGACAAAATTGTAGCATATCACAGTTAGCTTATCCAAATCTTCAGCTTCATTTTTTGCCTACACTAATACAACAGTTGTAAACAAATTATAAATAAATCCAAACTTGAGTTTTGAAAAGGCTGAGAATAGTAAATTTGCTTTTTGTCCAGATGGTAGCTGAGCCATCTGGTCTCTTACCATAACTATTGGCTGCAACTTTTGTCTAGCCATCTGTACTTCAGCCTTTTATTACATTCATTCTGATTGTCCTATTGTGTTCTCATCAAAATATAAAACTGACTTACTTTCTTAGGTTCTTACATTTCCTCTAAAGAATCATACTTTCCCTCTAATAGCTTTTGCACTGATGGCCTTGGTAAATCTCTTTCTACTATACTGAAAGCATTCCATTCAATGTCTTCCTTGGTCTTCTTAATGCCAAGAAGTCTCCAGGCCCTGATAGTATTTCTTCACTTGTTCTTAAAAAACATATGTGATAACATTAACTCCTGTTTTATGCTACCTTTTTACACTCTTATTCCATGTAGTATTTTTCTTTCTGCATAGAAATTTGTTCTAATCCAGGCAGTTCCTAAAAAAAGGGTGACAAATCCTCTTATCTTCACATTCAGCTTACCTCAACTCTTTCCAGAGTAAGAGAGAAAACTAACTACAGGTTCTTAAATTATCTTGAAGCCTTCCATATGATTTCCATATGATTAACAATTGCCAGCATAGGTCCCATCAGTTTCAAACCACAGATGATATCTTGGTTTATGTTATTTATCTTTGGATAAGTTCTATGGAAAATTTTGGAGAAACCCAAGAGTTGCTCTTGACATTTCTAAGGCTCTTAATTGTGTTTGGCATAATGATCTCCTAAACAAGTTTCTATCTTGGGGTCTACCTTTTGTTTTTTGCAATTAGGGAGCTAGTGTTTTCCAACCACTTACTGCATCTGATGCTAAATGAACTCTCTTAACTTCTCGAGTAAATGCTGGAGTTTCCTAAGGTTCTGTTCCCCCTTTACTCTTTTTCTTCTGTATATTAATGATCTTTTTCCATTGCTTGATATTCCTGTTCATAGTTTTGCTGATGACAATACACCACTCTCCATCTTCCAGTTTGACAAACTGAAGACCTTTGTTCTCTACAAAAAGAACTCCAACCTCTTGAACCAGCAGTTTTGCAAATGCAAATCTCCAAATAACTGACTACTGTGAAGAAGAAAACTTAGTTAACTTCAATCTTACTAAAAAGTCCCGTTTTATTTCTCACAAAAAAAGTCTGCTGCTCCCATTCTCATTTTCTCAGCTGTCTAGGCATGATCACATGTCTTTACTGGGATTAACCCTGACATAACTTTTCTTATCATAGGCATATTACAACTGCTGCTCATGCTAAATGAACAACCTTTGAATTTATTTTTCTGGTTAAATGCAAGTGGATAAGTTGCTGTATTGATGGTGTTTACAAATATAACAAGTCAGAAGCTCTTTAGAATATTTATGAATGCATTTTATCAGCCTCAAACTATGCATAAGAACTGCAAGACTAACAAACTCTTTGATTTCTCCATTGTAAATATGAGTCCCTCAATAATCTTGCTCACAAATAACAATGAATAATCCTGTGATCTTTTAACAAACTTCTCAATAAACATAAATTAATTGCAAACATGTCTTAATTCTAAATCATATGTACACTACAGAACTGCCAGTGTATATACACAGTATTTTGTTTATAGTAGCGAACTACAACAGTAGTGTAAAAGGCATTGGTTTAACTCATATTGTGACTACCTTCACAACGAGTTACATGATATTGCACTACCTCGAATAAGTAACACTTCACTAACGGAGAAGACTATTGTTACTTATTTTCAGAGGATACCACCACCACCACCACCCAGACGGCACCGTTCCAAGGCTTATTGGCCTATCCTCGGTGGGTGGGTAAGTACCCCTGTGTTGCAATCATGACAACCCAGTTGTAAAGTATAATTCCACAATATGAGAGATACCAAATGGTGTACATAGTAATAGTACTAGAAAAATAAAAATATCATATGTACAGTACATTACAGTCTTCACTTCAAAATGATTGGAGCATGGGTAAAACAGGTGAATGTTTTCTTTTAAAAAATTTTTTTTTGTTTTGGTGCAGTGAGTTGAAAATCAGATATTTTGACATGGAGGATTAAGTTCAGTTAAGTTTTGCAAATTGTAGCATCTGGAGACTAGGCACCTACGAGGTGATTTCATGGAGGTGTTTAAGGCTTTGAATGGATTAAGCAAGCTCAATGCTGATGGGATTCTTCCTCTTGCTCACAATATGCACATGAGGGGGGTGTAAATTCGAATTGAGGAAGGATGGTTGCAGAATAGATGTGTGGAAGTTTGCCTTTAGTTAACAAGTGGTTGATTGTGGGAAAAAACTTCCATCTGTTGTTGTGGAAGTGGATAACTTAGGTAAATTCAAGGAAGAACTAGACAAACTATTGGAGGGAATGGATAGGTGAAATGGGAAGTTTATTTTTTTTTTGGCCGATGCTGTATAAGCTTGCTTTCTTGCATAATTTGCCACTGCTAATACTAAGGAAAAAGGGATATGTGAAATTGAGGATAAGTTTCTTTCCCATGCAGTTTGGGAAAGCAGCAACAGGTTAAGTTCCCTGGAAATGATTCAATACAAATAACAGAGACCAATGATTTCTTTTTTGAAATGCCACTGGGAGACACAGAATTTTTTATTAATTTTTATATCAGTTTACATTTGTTGCATGTGCTCCATGTAAATTAGTGATGTCCACATTGCTTCTGTTACAGAATATGTTTTGAGGTATGGAGCCTTTTGGAATGCAACTTGCTCATAAGTTGGAAATTTCCTATATACACTGAGTAGTCAATTTTTTAGGTAAACCAGCCTAATAGCATGTCACACCTCCTTTTGCCCAAGAATGGCCTCACATTGTCAGGGCATACCAACAGGCAACTCCAAGAGTTTCTAAATCAGGGATGTTGTACAATACGGGCATAATTGCATTGCGCATTTGCCCCCAGACAGGATGATGATAGATTCTTGCTATGAACAGTTAAGTTGGGTTGAGATCTAGTGAGTGAGCAGGCCAGGAAAGTAAAGTCACCATTGTGCTCCTGGAACCATTTCATAATGCACTTTGTGACATGGCACATTATCCTACAGGAAGTAACTGTTACTAGACAAACTCTGAGCACAAAGGGATGCACCTGGCCAGCAACAGTGTTCAAGTAGGTTGTGGCATTCAGACACTGTCTTTCCAGTATCAGGAGACCTAACACATCACACAAAAACACTCCACACCATCATACCTCTACCACCAGCCCATGGTGTTGATACCTGGTATGATGGCTCCTTGATTCATGCTACTTTTTCCTAGTCTTGCCATCAGTATTTAATAACTGTCTAGTGTTAAATACAATTGCCTGGTCTGACAAATCCCTGAAAGGGATTTGTCAGACCGGCTCCAGCTCAGACAAATGGCAGATGGTATCATGCTGGCTAAGCTGCCACAGAGAACTAGTATTACAAATAGTATTACAATTACAAATATTACAAATACAAATACAATTGTCTGGTCTGACAAATCCCTGAAAGGGATTTGTCAGACCAGACAATTGTATTTGTATTTGTAATATTTGTAATTGTATTTAACACTTGTACAGTGACATTGAGGAATAGAAGACTGGTGTGACAAATCCCTTTCAGAGATTTGTCAGACCAGTCTTCTATTCCTCAATGTCACTGTACCTTATAGCTGAAAAGAGAAAATCCAGTGAGGTTGCCTGTTGGTATGCAACATCTGTAACAGGATCCTGTAACAGATAATGTATAGTTGCATACCAATGTTGTACTGCAGTGTTATTTGACTGATTGTGTTGCCGACCTCTTAGACTACATGATTATTTCCATCTTCTGCAAGTGTCTCACATCAACAAAGCATTTCTGCTGTTGGCTGGATTTTTTCTGGTTGTCTGACCATAGACTCTGAGTATTGACCATAGAGTGTAGAATGTGCATTGAGGCTGGATCTTTTTTCAGTGGCTCCAGATTTGATTTTAAAGGAAACTTCGTAATGGGACTTGCTATAGTCTTTGAGTAGTGTATGTGATCTCAGTTTGTATTTCTCGGAGTGTACCACTCAGGTATACTTGTTATTCATTTGAATTGTATGCCAACAGATAAAATGCACATCCCACTGCTAATTGA
The DNA here is from genome assembly GCF_048544385.1 of Mastigoproctus giganteus. Classification (NCBI taxonomy): domain Eukaryota; kingdom Metazoa; phylum Arthropoda; class Arachnida; order Uropygi; family Thelyphonidae; genus Mastigoproctus; species Mastigoproctus giganteus. The sequence goes on along the minus strand of NC_143578.1, from coordinate 45,330,186 downwards.
GTACTAGTTCTCTGTGGCAGCTTAGCCAGCATGATACCATCTGCCATTTGTCTGAGCTGTAGTTGGCCAATCTCAGGTAGAGTTTTTCCCCATGAGTTATATCAGATTTTTCAGCCTGCACAACATACAAATCAGCCCATTAACGCACTTCTATAGACAAATACTGTACAGGTAACCATTGTATAACACGTTTATTAGGTTCTTGTAAAATGTTGTGTTGTGCGAAACCGTGTTAAACGGGACTAAGAAAAAGTACAAAGGAGGGTTACGTTCCAAAAGCTAACAAAACTAACAAAAAAAATATACCATTCTAGATTTCACGTATCTTCTGCTCTCTTTAAAAAATTAGTAATCTGGGTTTGTTTGCTTGATAAATCTTTGTGAATTTCATCGTATGAAACTAAACATTTTTGAAGCTCCCTTTTGAACTTTAGGCTCCTTTAAATCAAAATCTGCATTCAAAAAATAAGATTCTAATTGCTTGACTAGCTTTATGCCTTCCTGTATGCTTTTTAGTGTAAAATTTGGAAGTTTAGAATTTCATTTGTGATATCATCATCTGAATTGATTTGATTTTACCTCCGATGCCATTTGCACCATATCTGCTACGCTGGCTTCTTTTTCTACCAGTAATTCTTGAATATCTTCAGTAATATCTTTTTTTAAATTTTTTTATTTTTTAGGAGCATCAGCGACTAAGGCCATGTTAATCTGTGTATATTATCTATAAATTGAGTGAGTCCTGAGGTCGATTTTCTGTTTTGCTGTACAAAAAACCCAAGATTCCGGGAGGAAAAACCACAGTACCCTTGCCTGAGCCCGACTAACTCAGCCACATTGTGAAAAAGACCCATAAAAATTCCTCACTTCATGGACGGGATTCGAACTCGGGTCTTTTCCAGCCGGTGTGGGGAGGAGGGCGATTCTATGAACTGTGCTATCCATAAGAGCTTCAGTAGTCATATCATCAAAACCTTCCCCTCCTATCGACGTAGCAAGTTATACTATCACATTGATTCCGTTTTCTGCCTGTTCAACCATAGTTCCTGAAATATGGAAATCATATTTCCTTCTTTCAGTGATGAAGCTATGATTCTGATACAGTCCCCAGTTGAGAAGTGTTTCCATACTTCCATTACTTCAATAGATTCAGAATCAATTTTTTCCAAAAGCCATTGTAACGATTTTCTGATGGAATGAGTTTTAAAGGTGGATATAATGCCTTGATCTAACGACTGAATGAAAGAAGTTGTATTAACTCACTACAGCTGTGGAAGTAGGAACATAACTTCAATGTTTGGATGACTTAAATCTTTTAGATGGCTTGATGTGCTATCCAATAGTAATAAAACTTTGAAATCTAGGTTTTTCCACATGTTCAATAGCACAGTACGTAACACGGGTATTTCCCAACTAAATAAAATACATGGATTTCTCAATAATTTTTTTTTAGTCAACAGCGGGGATTCAGAAAGAATGGAAATGTTGAAAAATTACATCCAACATAATAGCAGGGTTCCCCCCACACAAAAGCTCAAAAATACCCTGTTATGCGAGGTTTACCGAAATTCTCGAACCATGTTAGAGTGAAACTGTGTTATAAGTACTGTATTGTGTGAGGATTGCCACAATTTATCAATCGTGTTAGAGCGAAACCGTGTTGTAGAAGTACTGTGTTATATGGGGGTTTCCTGTATATGGATTTGAATGACAAGCTAGTGCCATTAAAATAATTTGTATTTTTTTGAATTTGTTAATTGAGTACTACTGTATTGAGTGCTGTGAACAGTGAAGTTGTGTTACTTTACACTGGTTGACTGTACCAAGGACCATGCAGTGGTATCCTTTGGTCCAATTATATGGTTGATTTTGGGGTCCATTTCACTGCTTTCTCTTTCAACTTCTCTCTTAACTTATTCCTTCTTGCACAGTTTCAACAAATTACATTTATCTTGTTTTTGGTTGCTTTGGGGAAAATAAAAAATTACAGTCTCTCTAATCTTTATTTCTTTAATATTTTTGACTAATTGAAACATTTCTCCTCTTCTTGTACACATAAGGATGTTTCAATCATCTGTAATTTATGAGGTGTTCTGCAAGTTTGAACTTTAGGGAACTGTTACAAAATATGTTCAGTAGTACATCATTCACATGAATTGAACATTGTGAACATTTTTGCCAGTCCAGTAGGACAGCATGAATTGTTTTAAGTACGATTTTACTGCATATAGCGGCAGTTTATTCTTTAAAATGCTTGACATTGCATATTTTTACAGCATATACCTTACCTTTCCAGATTGCTCCATAGGTAAAAGGCCAGAGGTGGTAATTACAGTGGTAGCTGCCTTCCAGTCAAATTTAGAGGGAATTTTCATCCAGCCATTCTTTGACTGCATGACTGCAATGAACTGGCATGTCATCCTGCAGAATCATTCCAGATATTAGTCCCTGCTCCAATAATGAAACTACAAATTTTGTCCTCCCTAACCCCTCCATTCCCTTTAATATGCATAAAAACCATCTTTCAGGACCTTTGACTTCCCTTCCCCATGGTGGTAGATTTAACAGTATGATAGTTGCATTATTGCCCTGTTCATTGAGCATGCTGGAAAAACTTTGTTCTGCCACATATCAAGATTCATCACTCCTGGCACTGTTACTTAGAAGAAATACAATGCCCACCCACAGAACTCCCATAAGTCAATCAGAATATATTCACTTAGTGCCTAAAGAAATTGCAGTTTGCAAAGATACCACTGATTTCACATCAAGATGTGGTGAATACTGGATTTTGATACACCAGTTTCCCTAGATATACAGTGCAGAGAGATTAATATGGGCTGAGTGCAAACCTCCAAGCAGTGCTATCATTGTTGCTTCTTAAGAAACTACATGAAGGTCCACTTCATTCTTTATCCAACACTGTCTATCTCCTTGAATTTCACCAGAAACTTGCATACACAGGAATAGGTAATTAGGGGCTGTGTTCTTGGTAATGTTGCATTGGATGTTTTTTAACTCCATGCTGACTATGACCTCACACAGCAGAATTGCTTTCACACACTCATCTTTTTTCAGTGCATCAGGTCACAATTGCAACAAAAAATAAAAAAAAAAAACCTTAAACAAACCATATAGCCTGTAGCTCCAGGCTCAAGGGATGCCTTGTATATCAATTAACACTTTCAAGTGAAAACTTAGATTTGTGTTGGGTTTTTCTGCATCTCAAGCATGTGGCTGTTTTGTGTATGTGTTAGTATATATAAGTATAACTTTATTATTGTTCATTGGAACAAATTTTGGTTCATTACAAGTTTGAACTTGAAGAGTGCCAGTCCAAAGATATCTGATATTTACATTAATAGAATTTCATTTGTAATGGCGAAGTAAATTTTTTTTATTTTATTACTCAATTGACAACTAACTTAAAATGCTTAAACGAGTTGTTTTTTTGTAGATCAGTTGTGGGAATTTTTGTATCATTTTGTCACCTATGAAGTAAACAAGAAAAGAAGATAAATTGAAGATTTGTCTTAAGAAAAATTTCCTTTTTAACATTCCTTTCTATGAATTAACAGTTAATCCATTCTTTTGTTTATTAATTAAAATTCACCAATTACTTTTGATAAAACAATTCACTTCTTCACTTAAATTTTTTTCTTGTGTTATTCAAGAAACAAAAACAAAAATTAATATAAGTGAGGAAAAAAAATTCTTTGTGCTTCTTCCCTACAAAAGTAAAACTTTGCTGGGGTATGTGCATTGCATAGTATATTATAAAATGTATTATTTATTGTTTTATTATGCAGTGTATTATTTTATTGTTTTATTTTGTTATACAATGTTGCTTTTATTATTTTTTTTATAATTTGTACCAAGAACATTGCTATGAATATGAAATATCATACTAAACTTGAGAAATAATTAGAAGTGCTAAACTAAACTAAACAAAATGCAGTTGTCTTCTGTACTAAAGTAATACTATATTTTTAAGATAACTCATGATGAACAATGATGCAATCTGCTTTGTATGGCAAATAAAAATAATTAATTCAGATATGTGTGGTGTTTAAAGTTGAAGAATATTGCAAGTGAAAAAAAATATATATATATTTCGCTATTCTTAATGATCACTTGACTAAGGGCATTTACCTAGTACAATTTTTTGCAATTTAGAGGCAGTTTTACAGCTGGGAAGGGGCATTGGTTACAAAGTATGTAAAATAAGAAAATCAATGTTAAAGGCAATTTAAGCTTTATTTTATAATCTTTCTCTTGGTTCAGATGACCTTGAAGATATACAAGAAAGATGCCATGCAGATATATTTATCTAAAATATTATAATAATGATATTTTTGGGCTAAATATATAAATGTAAATATTTAGTGAAGTAATGTTCAACATGTTTAATTAATGACATCACCTTATAATTCAGCAATAAGATTATCAAATAAAATATCAACATGTAGCCATACAATGTTCATAATACTGTTTAAAATGTGATTAGTAGCTCTGAGTTAACCTATCAGTATGAAATTTAGTAAAAGGTCCATATGATTATTCTAAATAAATCAAATTTTGTGTTGATCCTGACATTCAGGTATCACTAGAGTTTATACTTGAATGTCAAAAATGTACTTTCATTTATATACAGTATATAGATTTTCTAGTTGGCCATGATGTGATGTTTGGTAGTTAGAAGGTGGCTATGTCATAGAATTTCCCTAAACAGGAAAATCTCTCCAAATCATTTTTTACCTAAACAATGTTTTCCCAATTTCTGTGTAGAAAAATTTTTGCTTTGAGTTACCTTGATGGCTGCCTCAACATAACACCACTGGTCGCAATTGATCACATATAATCATAAAATACTTTGGTAACCCAGAGGTAGATTTAAGTGATGAATGCTTTGAATAAATTATGTTCTCAAACTTCTTTAAATGAGACACCTGAATTTAACGTTGCTAAACACGCATATATAATTGAAAAGGATAGAAGTAAACGTATATATAATATTAATCTCTGACATATTTATTGGCATTACCTATTTGTAGTGATTCTGTAATTGGATTATTAAATAAAGTACCTGAGGGATCAAAACCTCATACATTCCATTGAAGGAGCATTTACCAAGATGAGATGGGATTTTGTATAGCAGGGAGAGGGATGCACAGAAGGAATAGGTAAACCTATTGATTTTCAATTTAGTACAAAAATGTCCAAGAATATCCAAAATAAGTTTTGGATTGCAGTGAGAGTTTCAAATATATAGAAATGTCTCTATGAGGAGGGGGAGCAGGGCACATTATGGTATTTCATTTAGGCCTGAAACATTGCCAGGGACCAATAGGACAGTAGACTGAAAATTTGACATGGTCTGACTTTTTAATTCTTGAGCAGTGCTCAAGTATTCAAAATATCAAAATATATTTTAATTTATATATACAGAATTTCTGGTATAAATTTCTGATACATGTATACAGTATATACAAAATGATTATAAAGTCCCAATGTATTTCATTGGGATAAAAAAACAAGAATTCTTTCAAAATTACAAGTGTAAATGCCCTACTTTAGTTTTGGGTGTGGAACTTTCTTTTTGAGAACAAACAGTAAAAATGTTAAGGTTGTGAAATGACATGTGAAATGAATATTATAGTTTTATGTTCAAATCAAGATTGGGATGTTATGACTACCTGTATGTGCACATGTGTGTGTATATATATCATGTATCATATACACAGGAATCAAGTGTTTTGTTATTAAATAGAACTTACTCAAGGAAAGTTCCAGGGAAAGTTAAGATAAGAGTCTGCTTTCTTAAAAATTTTTATCTAGGAGGAAATGTGTGTTCATTGATGTAATGAAGAAGTTTTCTTTGAGCAGAGCGTAAAAATATCACCCACAAACTGTGACATATACCAGGACAATACTATCAAAGCATTCCACACTAATAAAAAAAGGTCTCTTCCCTAGAACTGCCCCACCGCCTTTTCTTGCTACTTTTTTGAGGATTTTTTTTCATATCTGTTCAGTGTCCAAAACCAGATTTATCTGAGCATACCTGTAGCTATTTTAGACTTTGCCATTAATAATTATTCATAGATGCAGTATTTAATACATGCTGAAATTTTCTAGTGCAAATTTTTATAAATAATTATAATAAATAATCATTATGATTTTATAATTTTGGAATTGTAATTTTTTTTTAGTTATATTAATACTACAGTAGCTCTTCTTCCCATACCAAAAATGATACTGAGAATTCATCCTCTCTTGAGAAGCAACAGTTCAGTGTTACATCTTTTTTAATACTTAGTCCAATAGTCCAGTTGGAATCAATACAATATAATATAATAAATGTGGTACTGAATTAGCTAACTGTTTTTTTTTGTATGGTAGATGCTAGTTATTTTTCTTTTCTTTTCCTTTTTTTTTTTTTTTTTGTTTTGTAATGAAATCCAGCTTGAATTCATACGAAACTTTGCATGTGATGATACATTTTATGTCAGTATATTATGTTTTTTTATCATTTCAGGAATTTCAGCTGTGTGGATTGGAGCTCATGTGACCAGTCCTAATACAACAGCCTTTTTTCAAGAAGGAAAAACAAATGAAGTTGTTCTTGATGTTCAGAATGTTCCAGAGTATAATGAAAATGAGGAATTATCTGATCAGTGTCTTAGCCTTGATGTTTCTAAGCCTACAGCTGTTTGGAAGGCTGAAAACTGTGATAAACCAATTGCATTTAGTTGCATTTTGGATATCGCTTCAAGAGAAAAAGGTTGTGTTTTTATAAATAGTTTGAAATTATTAATATAGTATTAACAATTTAATTAATATCATAGAGTTAGTGCTACCACTGCCAAGTTCCTATGATGTCTAATGTTATTCATGCTATCATTTCTGGGCTGAAACAAAGTAACAAAGAAGGATGGTCAAGACTATATGCATGGACAGGTAAGATAAAATTATTCTTGTTGATTCCCTCTCAAATTTTTGGATTTCAAATAACCTGAATTCTTGGTATGCTTGGCAAGCAGCAAGTATCCAGGTTATCCAAAGAACAAAGGTGACCAGTGAGGAATAAATGTGATGAACTTCCAACACCTTTAGGGTGTTGGGAGTTCATCACATTATTTCTTCCCAAAAAAGGTAGTACTGCACTAATTGATCTTTGATGCTGGGAAGGATCAATCCCTTAGCAGATAGCAATAAATTAGATGATAGGGATATTTATATTAATAAGACCAAATGATATTAGAAGTATACTTTTTCTGCATCAGCCAAAAAATAAATAAAATAATAATAAAAATGAAATGAAAAAGAATATTCATACTATTTCCATTCCTACAAGGTAATCATCCACTTTCGCTTTGAACTTAGCTGGACTCACTGTTCTCTGCCATGTTGCAAGGCAGCTTATTCCAGCTTTTGACAAACCTGATGCCAATAGCTGAACTTCATGAGATCCAATCTTCTGTTATTCTCTGGGATTTTGTATTTCTACTCCTGATTCTTGTCTAACCTACAAGAATCAGAAGTACCATGGACGGTCCCAAGCCCGGCTGCGAAAGGAGGAGGGTGGTCATCCTGCCGAAATGACCAGAACCGGGAAACCGGGGAAACTAGGCAAGAAACTGCATGAAATTCGGAACAAGCTCTTACAACAATGTTACCGCATCCGGGATAGCCGATGCGCCAGCACTGGGGACCCAGGGTGCTGGTGTGAAGTAGACCACTGGCCACAGAACAAGCTCTTATAACAATGTTACCGCATCCATGGTAGCCGATGCGCCAGCACTGGGGACCAAGGGTGCTGGTGTGAAGTGGACCACTGGCCACAGAACAAGCTCTTACAACAATGTTACTGCATCTGGGGTAGCCGATGAGCCAGCACTGGGGACCCAGGGTGCTGGTGTAAAGTGGACCACTGGCCATAGCAATAAGCTTACTACGCTGAAAAGGGCAATTAACATTGGCGAATGGAATGTTTGAACGGGGCACCACGTTGGACAAAAGGAAATCATTGCCCAAGAACTACTTAGGTGCAAGGTATCAATCGCGGCATTATCCGAATTAAGGCTCACCGGGTCTGGAACGATGACCATCCAACCACCAGCACCTAACGAAGCGGTTATGCTATTCTACTCTGGTGGTGAGAAACGAGAAGCAGGAGTGGGCTTTATGGTCGATGTTCAGGCCACCAGTAGTGTGATCGCTTTCCAACTAATATCGGACCGCCTGGCAGTCCTTAGTGTCAAGGGCACCATCAAGACCCATATTATCTCCGCCTATGCACCAACTGAGACTAGCCTGGACCCGACCAAGAATGACTTCTACAACCAGCTCCAACATACGCTGGATTCAATTCCACAGACAGAAGTGATCATCCTCGCAGGGGACTTTAATGCCCACATTGGCGTGGAAAGATATGGTTGGGAAACAACAATGGGCAAGTTTGGCCATGGGAAGATCAATGACAACGGACTACGCTTGTTGTCCTTTGCCGCATCTAACAACCTGATCATCGGAAACAGCCATTTCCAGCACCCTCAAAAACATCAACTTACATGGCGAAATCCATCTGGCAAGGACTCAGCAATCCTGGACTACATTCTGATCAATGCCCGATTTCTCTCATCACTCATGGACGTTCGTGCCATGAGGGGACCTGATTGCGGATCTGATCACTACCTCATCCGGGCTAAGGTGCAGCTCAAATTACAGCATGCAAAAAAGTCATCTCGGTCAGCCAAGCTGGACTGGAGGCAGCTAATGAATGCTGCCAACAAAGGGGCATATCAGATCACCCTATCCAACCGCTTCGAGATGCTAGCCGTGCCCGAGGATATAAATGAAGAAGAAAAGCAGATCTCTGATGCCATCCTGGAATGTGCCAAGCCCCTATGTCCACCTGCCCGACGTCGAATGCAACCATGGATATCAGACGAGTGCCTCGACCTCGTGGACAAATGGAAACAGGCAAAGTTGGTCGACTTTGAACGGTACCGGCAGCTAAACCGAGAAGTCCGACAGAGGATGACAGCGGAAAGAGAAGCATACTGGAACCAAGTGGCAGATGATCTTGAAGTGGCGGCATCCAAGAACGAGTACCGCACTCTCTACCGCACCCTCAGATGTCTGAGTGGAAAGACCAAATTGACTAGTGACAACATCAAGAATGCTGATGGGACCTTCGTGCGATCACCGTCCGAACGCCTGCAATGGTGGAGTGAATTCTTCAAAGCATTGTATAATCACGACCCACCTCAGGGACCACCAGAAGCCACACTATCGATCGATCCCCCTGAAGTCTCCATGGTCGATGTTGAGCCTACAGTAGAAGAAGTGAAAGCAGCCATACAATCCCTAAAGAATGGCAGGGCACCAGGAGTGGACCAAGTCACCACAGAAGCGATCAAAGCCGGGGGAGATGTACTGCTTCGCCGACTACACTCACTCCTCAAAACCATCTGGTGCACTGAAGAAATTCCGCTAACATGGAGGAAAGCCATTATCGTACCGATCCACAAGAAAGGTGATAACCGGGATTGCAATAACTACCGTGGCATCAGCCTCCTTTCCATCATCGGAATGGTCTTTATGAAGATCATCCAGTCAAGGCTGGAAAAACATCGCGAGCAAACCGGTCGAGAAGAACAGGCAGGATTTAGACCCGGGCGAGGATGCTGTGATCAAATCTTTGCCATCCGTCAGCTGATGGAGGAGAGGATCCGGTGTGGACAGTGAACCGTCATTGTTTTCATTGACTTTAAGTCTGCTTTCGACTGTGTCCATTGGCCTGCCTTATGGAAACTACTAGAGGTCGAACATGTACCTCGAAAAGTCATCACACTCCTCCAAACTGCATACAACGGTTTAACCAGCCAGGTGCGCATCCAGAACGATTTATCTGAGGAATTTACCATCCAAACTGGAGTCCGCCAAGGGGATGTAGCCTCCCCGTTGCTTTTCAACATCGTGGTTGACGCCATTATGAGGCAAGCATTCAGAAACAGACGGGGGATACAATATGACAAGGATCACTATGTGACTGACCTGATGTTTGCCGATGATAGTGCTATCTTTGCTGGTAATGACTCTGAAGCCACGGACATCCTCTACGACATTGCCCGCATTGCCTGGCCATACGGTTTGAAGATCAATGCTGATAAGACAAAGGCCCTGACAACAGATGGGTCGCAAGCCACCATCTATCTCGAAGGCGTCCAGATCGAGCAAGTGCAGGACTTTAAATACCTTGGGTCGCTGGTCCAGGAGAAGAAAGTTGCATCCACCATGGAAATCCACAGCAGAATTGGAGCGGCCACTGCGTTCGCCTCGCTCAAATGGTGTCTGTGGAAGAGGACCAACATTTCCTCAAAGACTAAAATCCGACTCTTCTGGACTTTGATCCTGCCCATTCTCCTTTACGGATCAGAAACATGGATTTGTCTCAAGCTAGATTTAAACAAACTTGAGGTATTCCAAATGCGATGCCTGCAGCAGATTTTGGGCATCTCACTTCATGACCGCATCACTAATGATACCATCCGCACCAGATGCCAACAGCAACCAACCATTCCAGACCAAATCCAGAAGCGAAGGCTTAGATGGTTTGGCCACGTATGTAGAATGGGCATGAACAGAATACCATCCACACTCCTTTGGAGACAACGACCCACCCAATGGAGCATCCAACGGACCGCGCCTAGGAAAACGTGGGCCAAGCAAGTGGAAAATGACTTGAAGAGCCGACGTCTCGACCTTAACCGGGCCAGGACTGATGCCATGGATCATAAAGTATGGAAGAACATCACAGAGCAAGTCCGGAACCCTGCGGCACCTACAGCAGCATACTGGTTGCGTGGCCAACCGCCTCCCCCAGCTGCCAGCTAAGGACCAAGAAGAAGAAGAACCTACAAGACCTTACTCATTCATTTTACTCAACACCTTATACACCTCAATCAAATCTTTCCTTAGATGTCTAGTTGTCAAACTTTGCAATCCACATCTAAGCCATTCTTCATATTTGCTTTGCACTCATTACCAATATGGCGTCCTTTTCTCCACTAGCAGATGTCCTATAAATCATGAACAGAATGCCACGTACCTTCCTAGCTGCCTACATTATCCATACCTGCCATGAGGAAGGTGTATGCTGCATGGACAATTTCCTGCCAGGTTGAATTGTAGTGCCTTTTTCATTTTGAACCACTTTTAGTTCTTCCCCATAAATGCATAACCTTACATTTAGAAGTATTAAACTTTAGTTCTCATCTTGAGAGCCATATATGCAACCGATCCAAGTATTTTTGAAGCAACATGGCCTGGCTTGAATTGTTAACCACTCTTCCAGCTTTCAAAGTATCAACAAACTTTGAAAGGTTCCCTTAGAACGATTTTCATAAATGATATTAATGAGATACCCTTATTAGTATCATTTATGAAAATTAGAAATAGGAGGGACTCAACACTAAGCCCTGAGGAGGAAGGCCCTTGTTACACTAGTCCATCCTGAAGACTGACTATTGATGACAGTCCTCTGTTTTTTATCTTTTAGCCAGCCTGCAATACAGAGTAGAAACTTAACAGTAACTCCAGCTTCTTCCTTTTTATTTAGTAGCCTTTCATGAGAGATAGTATCGAAAGCTTTACTAAAGTCTGGGTATATATTATCAAAATTGTTACCTTCATCCAACAGTTTAATGACTATATCACGGTAATTTAACAGATTGATCAGGTATGACCTCCCCTTAATGAATCCATGCTGTGAACTATTCAAGGTACCATTCTTATTGAGATATTTCCAAATCACATCCTAGAAGTGGAGCGAATAGATGGGTGAAATAGGAAGGTGGTTTTTTTTTTTGTTTTTTTTTTGGCTGATGCTGTATAAGCATGCTTTCTTGCATCATATGCCTCTGCTAATACTAAATTAACCACAGACTCCATGATCTTCCCTACCACAGAAGTTAAACTCACTGGCCTGTAGTTATCTTTTCTTTAGCACCACCTTTGTGGACTAGGGAGATATATGCACTATAGAATATTTCAATCAGGAAAGCTTTGCTTAGACTGAGAAAAATTTATGGACTGAACAGCCATCACAGTAGTAATCATCATTGAGCAGTGTTTGGAACTAGGTAAAATAGAGGGTAACATTAGCAGAAGCTGACAGAAGAGTGTACTGAGAGAGCTTAGAGAGCCATCAGGCTTAAAGATATGAACTGAGCATTGCTATTTTTTATATATATTTTTAGCTTTTCTGTATTCTAAAACTGTATTCTGTTGACTCAATCGTAACTCACAATATCTTTCAAAATATGTTTTTACTTCAGTTTTCTATTAAAAATTTGAGAAATTAAAGTAATTCTCATATGTCAATGAGTTTGCACACCTGCCAATAGATTAATGCTAAACTAGTACCCCCATCATGTCTCTTTATATATAGTATAATTATGTATTTATATATAATATGTATAATGTGAGTATGTATAATACTATACATACTCACATTATACAGTGGAAACAATGTTTCTATGCACATGAAAAACTATTGAAGTCCAGAGTATTGAACAGGCATTTAAAATTAAGAATATACAAAAGCCTAATTAGACCAGTTGTGACATATGGTTGTGAAGCTTGGACACTAACAAGTAAAGATGAGCATTCTTTGAGAGTATTCGAGCATTAGAATTTTACGAAAAATTTTTGGGTCCATACAAGATGTTGATGGATCCTGGAGGATCAGAATGAACCGTGAACTTGACCACTGTATTCAGGGTGTGGTTACTTGGTCTTGGTGCATTATAGCCTTAGTTGCTAATACGCCAATAAAAAATCCAAACCAATCAGGGTGTGGACATCGTCAAATTTGTGAAGAGCCAGAGACTTGCCTGATTGGGACATGTTATGAAAATGGATGATAGCAGAACAACTAAGAGTATAATGAAATGGAACCTACAGGGAGGAGGACAAGAGGAAGACTGTGAAAAAGATGGATGGATGACATAGAAATGACTTAAAGGCCATGGGAATAAAAAGTTGAAGAAGTTTGACTTCTAGGAGGGCTTATTGGTGGAACATTGTCGAGAAGGCCCACCCAGGTTATAATGCCAGAAGAAGAAGAAGATGTAAGCTAAGGTAAAAAAAAGCCTGCACGAGAAGCATGCAAAAGTTCAATGAAATTTACCGGTAAAAGTACTTTGCCATAACGGCATTTGTATTGTTGCTCGCTCGGTAAACAGACGGTGTGTGTTATCGGTCTGGAGTAGAAGTTGAATCCCACGGGAGCTTGAAATTCTCCTGAAGTGTGTGGGGGGGGGTTAACCTGACATTTTTTCTTTAGAATCACTAATTGATTTGACTAATGAATCACGAACAGAGTCATATTTGAAGTTCTGGCGTTGTAAAAAATTTTCGTAACGTAGTTTCACTGGTAAACTTTTTTGAAGTTTGCCGTGCTTCTCGTGTGGGCTTCCTTTGCCTTTTTTTTTTTCTTAATAAACAATTTATCCACTAGTCCACCAGCGATTCTAAAGAAAAAAGGTCAGGTTACCCCCCCCCCCACACACACTTCGGGAGGGTTTCAACCTCCCACGGGATTCAATTTCTACTCCTGACTGATAACACCCACTGTATGTTTACTGAGTGAGCAACAATACAAATGCCGTTACGGCAAAGTACTGTTACCGGTAAATTTCATTGAACTTTTGCACACTTCTCGTGCAGGCTTTCTTTACCTTCGCTGAAGATTTATAATTACTTTATACTTACTACTTACATTGTACTATATTAGAATAATTTTTGTATGTATGTTGTTATTTAGTATGTATGTATATATATATATATATATATATATTGATAATTAGTATAAATAGTATAGTTAATCATTTGCAGTAATGATTATCAGACTATTAAAACACAGTTTTGTCTGATCATTTTGGATCTCTCTCTCTCTCTCTCTCTCTCTCCCTCCACCCTGCCAACTCTTTATTCATAAGTTATCAGTATTTTTGTAGTATTTTAAATTTTATTTAAAAAAATACTGCACTTGCTGAATATTAAAGCAGTTTGTATTTTCTATTTTGCAGCTAGATGTAAAGATCCTGGACCACTAGATAATGGAAAGTTGAAAATTAGTGGACATATATCTGGAAGGTTATATCGAGGGTCAGTAATCACATATCAGTGTGATTCACTCTACATTTTGAATGGTTCTTCCACTATCACTTGCACTGATAATGGAGTTTGGAGTGCACCTAAACCAAACTGTTTACAAGGTTTGTTTATCTTTATATTTTAAAATAATCTTCTACATAAAAACATTTTAATAGTCCTTTTCTGGTTTTGTTTGTTTGGTTGTTTTTGGAGACTTTTATCACCTTGATTACTCTGGACATAGTACACCACTAGTTTTTCATGTATACTTCTTTGCCTTTAGGAAATAAAATAAATGTATATTAGTTATTAAGTATATTAAATTCAGAGGTACCTAAAAATTACAAGATAGTTATTATTATATATTATTATGTTTTTATTATTATTATAAAAGTTTTCAAATTTAAAATACATAATTGTTTTTTCTGGCATGAAAATTTGCTGATATCCAGTCAAATCACAAGAAGGAAGGGTGATAAATTTCTGCTAACCAGTAACTGTCCTGTTACCTTTATCTTAAGACTTTATAAGTGGCCAATCCATTAATTGCCAGCTTTAAATATTTAGTCTTGATTATTAATTTCATCCAGTTTGTGATCCACATGGATCTACTGGCCTGTCACCCTTCTTTTGATCAAATTCTATAGAAAAGGTTTGAAGAACTCAAACTCTCCATACAAAGGGCTATATTGGTAAAAAAAAAAAAAAAAAGAAAAAAAAAAGAAAAAAAAAAAAGGGATTCTAACACCATAGATGTGTCTTGCTTTTTGCAATTAGGTGTCTCCAGTTTCCTTACACCATATGTATTGTAAGTGATTTTCTGTCTTCATATTTCTCAACAAATTGTGGAGTTCCTTAAGCTTCTGTTCTTTCATCATCTCTACTCTTATATATCTATGACATTCTGTTGAGTTGAAAACCTATCAATGGTTTTGTAATATGATAGCATACTATACTACATTTCCACTTTCAAGTTTAACCAACCTTGCTCTATACAAATAAACAAAAACCATTCAAATATCTACCACTTATTCTTTAAATGTTGTTCTGCAGGGGTTAGTCACTTGCTAGTGTCGATTCAAGAGATTGAATGCTTCCAGTAGTTGACAATTGTCCAGTATTTGGAGTTATGTGGTAATTCTCATTCACCATCTGTGACCTCAAATGTGATATATTCTGCTTTTTTTGGGAGGTTTGTGTAACTGTCTATGTGGATTAAATTAATACCAATGTCTTTGTTGCAAACTCTAGATGCAAAGATTTGAATCACTTAATCCCTCAATGTCAGTGTGAAACTCGGTAACATATTGGTGCATGGTGGGAAAGCCATCCGATCTTAGATATTTTTAGTACAGGCAATTATGAATCTTTCTCGTTTTTTTTTTTTTTTTTTCTTTTTCTTTTCTGGTCAATACAACACTTTTACCTGTAACATTAAAACATTATAATCATATTGAAAACAGTTTTTTTAAATTTCATAACAGGTGTTAATTTTTAGTTGCACATTCTGATTTTCACGTACCTCCATTCAAAATTACCAATTACCAAAATTACTGATTACCAATGTTATGACAGCTTTAAAAATAAATTGCTGTGTTCATAATTATAATAGTTTTTTTTTTTTTTTTTTTCGAAAAAACTTGAAAATCATTTTATCATTTCAGTTGAATGTGCTGTTCAAAAAGCATTTTTTTAACAGCACAATTCAACCTGCTCTACCAGAAAAAAAAAATGAAACTTTTTGAATTTTAAAATCAAGATTAAACTTTGAGAGTGACAAAGTGTAGTGTTTTACTGCCACAAGAAATCAGAGAACTCGTCATTTTATCTTCTTCACCCCTACGAGCAGTCACCATCATTGCCACAAAAGATCCATTGAATTAAGGGAAGCAAAGCTAAACCTATTTACAAAAATTTGCACAAGTGCAAGGAACACCACACTTGGGGATTTTTCCACTTGGTAAAAAAACCACAAGTGTAGTATTGTTCACCATGGCTTCACATCATTTAGAATTTCTTTGAAAGTGGTAGCCAGGTGGATTTTCAGGCAGTTTGCAGAACATTTGCAACTCAGTAGCTCAGTGAATTAACCCCAACCCATGCACGGTACTAAGTACTATAGGTTCTAATCCCTCTCATGCTTGAGATTTACATGGAAAAAGAAAAAAAAAAAGAGATGCCTAGAATTATGATGTTTATTTTTAAATTTAAAAACATTACCCATAATAACAATTATGGGTAACAATTTTTGAAACAAAAAAGTTTCAAAAATCAAAATGCAAGTCGCAACCATTGCTTTCATATAAGCCGACCGGGCTAGCCGAGTGGGTAAAGTACCTGCCCGGCAACCCAAAGGTCGCGGGTTCGATTCCCGCCTCGGGCTTGGATCAAAGTACTGCAAAAAACCTTGGGAGGTGCAATATGGCCACAGAAGCCGATGCGCCAACAACTACCAAATCAAATCAAAATGCTTTCATATAATGCAAACTTCGGCAAAAACATTCAGCATTATTTATGGAATTAAAAATTTTCTTTAGTATCTTTCCACTCTGATTTAGTGAATTTCATCTAGGTTATGTACATTCTTTTTCTTTTCTTCTCTTGATAGCAAGAATAAAGTTTTTAAAAATTTATATTTCATCGAAATTAAAAGTCACAATGATTTTAGATAAAATTAAAAAATATCTGAGAATTTTATGAAGTACAGGTACTCCCCAGCTTATGTAATACTCAACTTACAGAAATTTGACTTTATGTAAGATTGTTAAAATATCGTGATGTGAACCCAATAACACTTTTTTTTTTTTTTGTAATTCTTTCCAAGACCTCGGAAGTTGAAATTTTCACTATATAGCTAAGCTGTTTATCTCTCTAAAAGGTCATTTTTATAATTTAAATTGCACTACACTTTCATTGTTATCGTATGTTCCATTATAAGAATCAATTTTGAATGGCTTTGTGATATTTTTCTAAAACACATTTCAGGAGGTCACTACCAAAAATAATAAAAACAATTTGCACTTTCTGGTTTATTGGGCTTTTCTGTTAGTGCAATCTATTATAAATGGGTGGTAAACTCGATCTTATTGCATTTGTGATAATACCAATAATTGGAATTCTGTGGGTGTTACATTACGCTATTATGGCGAAATGAGTTCCCCTACAGTGAAATCTTCAATCATATAAAAAACATAACTAAATTTTCAGAATCTTCTCTTCATTCCTATTTACTTATTACAATGGTGAAGAGAAAGGGACCAATGGAAAGTGCAAGTGCTGGCAATGCTAGAAAACGAAACAAAGATGATTAAGAATTACGAAGCAGGACAAAGTTTGTCATTGCACAGAATTAGGTCTCGCTGCTTCAACAGTGAATACTATTTTAAAGGACAGTGTGCATATAAAAGAACATGTTAAAGGATCAATGCATTTAAGATCAACAGTGATCACAAAACAACGTTCAGGTGCTATATAGAAGATAGAAAAGCTACTAATAATATGGATGGAAAAGCAAATTCAGAAGCAAGTGCCCCTGAGTCCAATGGCCATTCAAGCAAAAGCAAGAAGTATTTATGAAGATAAGTATGGCAAACCCCAAGCCAAGTTCGTGGCAAGCAACGGGTGGTTTAATAAGTTCAAGCATCGCACTGGTTTCCAAAACATTAAAGTATGTGGTGAAGTTGCCAGTGCCGATTTTGCAGCTGCAGAGAAATTTTGTGATGTGTCCGAAAAAACCCCTTCTAAATCTCCACAGCCCTTAACTTCAGCAGTGGCATGCTTATCAGCTGGAGAGTTAATTCTGGCAGCAATACTCAAAAGATAAAACTTGCTGACATTATGCCTGTCTCCTCTCTCTTTTTGTAATTTTATAATTTTGAAATTTTTGTAATTTTGTACTTTTGTAATTTTTCCTGTGCATGAGATAAAAAAAATTGAAAAAATAATTTTATTTACATGTTCATCGAACATTTCTTTTTTGCTTCAATTAAATTTAGCTTGCATAAGCATTTAGGGAAATTCCGACTTACGTAAAACTAGACTTACACAGAGTTCTGCCAAACACAACCTTTACGTAAGTCGGGGAATGGCTGTACTTTATAAACTGAATATGTGGTGCATGCTTCCTTAAAGAATATGTTTAGAGTTTATCACACACTAGAAATGTTCAACGAAATTATGAAACAGTTTTCAATTGTGTTAATTAAACTTTTATTTTGACTTTTTCTCTAGTGACAGCATGCAAGACACTTCCTCAACCTGCTTTTGGAGATATTGAATATTTTCCCCCTCCAAAGTTTAATGCTGCTCGTCGATCTGGAGTATATGGCAGCAGGTATTTTTCTATTTCTTTTCATTACATTAACAACAACTCCTTTCTTACATAAGGAAGGTATCATGTTCTTTATACGATACCATTCTTAAGAATGGCATCATGTTCTTTATTTTTAGTTGACATTTCTCAAGAATTACAAACACCACTGAATTGAAATGTATATTATTACATCATAGCTATATTATTAACAATGTTTAAATTGTAACTGAGGGAATTTTATTTATTATAAAAATAGTTTTTATTAAACTCTCCCAGACACAGTAGAAGTTGATTTTTTTTTTTTTTTTTTTTTTGTTTAGAACAGCCCGTCTACCAGCTGGATTAACCATTACCATGCCACCAGCTCCAAGAAATAGTATACCTGAAATAAAGAAAGAGGAGGCAGAAAATATTACTCTACCTACAGGATACAACCAAATTGGAACAAGAGCTGTTTTTAAATGTCCTTCTCGCTATTATCAGCTTATTGGTTCTTCCACACGTCGGTGTCAATCAGATGGAATTTGGAGTGGCCATTCTCCAACATGTATTCCAGGTATAAATGTATTCAATGTATTTAATCTTAAATTTTTCAAATCTCTTTCTCTCTCTCTCTTTCATGTGCACACACACTGAAAATACAGTAAACTGTCAATTTCATGGATCTAGATTTAATGAACATCGGATTTAATAGACAAAAAAAAAAAAAAAAAAAACTGGATCCAGGGTATATTCTGAAGTGCTCATGAAATAGAGGAAACTGGGAACTCTTGAGTTATGAGCAAGTGTCCTGTCTGTTAAAATAAGCTCACTATCATATCATTAAGTGCTCATCTGTGCCTGTTTCTTTATTATAACTTCATTTACAGTGTATCTGCATGATCCCTAAGAAAACTGAAAAAGAGAGAAAGTGTGTGCATCTTGAGTGTTGCACAGAAATTAAAGCTCTTAGAGAAGTTACTTTAGTATGTCTTTTGCCTGCACCTGTGAGGAATATGGCATGAAAAAATACAAGCCGTATCATCAGCTATTGTAAAAAGCAAGGTTAAGCTTAAATAATTACAGGCAGTCTATTCTACAATTCTTTATGCTCATAACAGAATATACTTTGGTAAAACTTTAGAACAGAGTCCCCCTTCCAAAATAGCAGTGAGAAGAAGAGGAAGAAGGAGGCAGTGATTGACATGCCTAACCCGCTATGGTTAGTGTTAGTTAGGGTGTTTATCCCCCCTGCCACTGTTTTTAAATCAGGAACTCGTTTTCCTATTTTAAAACAGCAGGAGGGGGGATAAACACCCTAAGATTGAGGCAGTCTGGAGGGGAGAGACCTTATTCTAAAGGTCAGCCCAAAGTTTGCCTCTGCAATGAGTTTTACTGGTATTGCACTACTTTTAAATAAATGACATCTCCAAAAGGTTAATCTTTCATTCATTAAATAGCTAGTCTAAAAGTAAGCAAAATTTGGAATTACAGCTAAGCACAATTCCAGCTTCATAGAGTAAATGCAATGGTCTTCATGCTCACAGAAGAAAAAACTTAAGTTGCATTACTTTCAAATAACAGTACACACAGTCGTGTCACACCAGAGAAGTTCTTAAATGCAATAACTCTGGGAAAACCATATACAAGTAACTTCAAAAACTATATATATAGTAAGTAAAAATTTGATTTATTTAGGAAGTTATTTCAGATTTTTATCTTCAGCCAACAGCTAACACAGCTTTTATTTTTGAGGGAACTTCACAGGCACAGCATTGACTGCCAGATTAAGGAATTTTTCCTGATGCATGGCAATGGGTTTCGATTGGAAATAGGATGCGCATGAAAGTAGCAATCAGTATAACTGCAAAGATGCAGTTTATAAGTGATTTGTACAACAGTGCTCAATTGGCATAGGTGTAGATTGTGCTGAAGTGAGTTCAACTAGTCTCTCGTGCATGAACACACACTGTACCAGTTAAGAATATTGAACTCATTGGGAATACTGTTCCAGACCCTGAAGGTTTGCGAGTATTTCATCTTTGACTGTAAGTACAGTTTTTCCAGGCACCAGTTAAGAATACTGAACTCATTGGGAATACTGTTCCAGACCCTGAAGGTTTGCCAGTATCTCATCTTTGACTGTAAGTACAGTTTTTCCTGGCACCATTATACAGTCATGGTAAATTATCTTCTACTGACTGTGCATCAATCAATAAAGTCAAGGTAAATAAAAAGCTTATCTTTTATTAACTTTATTTCAGTGTTTCTGTTACGTAGTACAGAGTAACTGTTTAAATTATCAATTGTGTAGTATACATGGTCTTGAAAAAGAAAAATTTTCAATTTAATTGACATTCAGCAATAATGGATGCCCCTTTCTCCTATTAGTCCATAAAATCAAGGATTTACTGTATTTTCAAGGATTTTCATCTGATGAAAATACTCTTAACATCTCTGTATGAGTGGCAGAAAGCAAACTTGTTCTTGATTGAAGTGGTTGTAGTAGTAGTAGTAGCAGTAATAGTGGCATGTGATGCAAGAAAGCAGGTGTATGAGCTTATGCAGCATCAGCCAAAAAAAAAAAATCACACCATTCCCTCCAAATGCCTGTCCAGTTCCTCCTTAAATTTATTCAACCTATCAACTTCCACAACGACAGATGGAAGTTTGTTCCAGCAATTAACCACCCGCTGGCTAAAGGCAAATTTCCGCACATCTATTCTACATCTGTCCTTTCTTAATTTGAATTTATGCCCCCTTAGGTTCGTAAGGGGCCTCCGTAGCCGAGTGGTCAGGTGCAGGAGTGCAGTAGCACACGCTCTTTGAGTAGACCGGGGTTCAAGCCCCTGACTGCTGAATACGGTCGATCTGCCAACCCGCACTGGACCAGCGTGGCAGATTATGGTCCATTTCCCTCAGCATGAATTGTTGAGGAGGCTTCCATCCTGCAGTGGGTTGATAATGGCTGCACTTTACCTTTTTACTTTTACTTTTTAGGTTCGTAATCTGAACAAGTGGAAGGATCCCATCAGAATTCAGCATGCTCAACCCATTCAAGACCTTATACACCTGAATCAGATCACCGCACAGGTGCCTAGTCTCCAGCCACTGCAATTTGCAGAACTTAAGCCTCTCTTGGTAAGAGGATCCCTTCATTCCCCTCACCAATCTTGTTGCCCTTCTCTGTACACGCTCAAGCAAATCTACATCCTTCTTAAAATGAGGCCTCCAGGCCTGTATGCAGTACTCAAGGCGTGGTCTGACCATTGCCTTATACAGAGGGACAATCACCTCCTTTTCCCTGCTAGCAAAATTCCTATATATCATTGACAAAACCCCATAACCTGCCCTTGCAGCCTGTCTGCATTGCTCAGAAAACTTCATATCTGACTGCACAATTACTCCCAGGTCTTTTTCATTTTCTACATATTGTGTGGTATGTAAGACATCTTCTTTTGTTTTAATTATAAAAAATTAATTTTAACTTGTTTACTGAATTGTAAACAGTGGCTATTATGATTTTTTAAATTTAAAAATTAGAAAATATCAAAAATATAAATAAACAAGAGAAACCAATAATAATACAGTTTCTATTGTATTTTTTAGAATTTTCAAGGTAGCTAATCTCACAATATGAAACACAGATGCAACATGAATGTCCATATATTTTTTAATCTATTCACATTTAGCCTGCAGGGCCAAAACTTTGTAGCAAGATCAGACACTCTCATTGATATCATGTGGAACATGGGTCAGCTACAAGAAGATAGACACTTTTGCTTGCCCAGCATCTTTAAACACCAAACAAAAAATCTATTTCGTGCAAAATTCATAGCATACTGAAAACAGAATATACTGTATAATCAGTTAGAGAATATTGGTGAGCAACAGTACAAGGGAAGATTTAAATTTATTAAAAAAAAAAATTAAAAGATGGTGTCTATCAGAAACCATATTAGCAGCAATTTCATGATGAGGATACAGGTGGGTAAGAAGTAACAATGCTGCTAATGGCACAACAGGCAACATTTTGCCTAAACTCAAGATCAATTTCTGAGTGCAAAATAATTTATCCTAGTTTTTCTATTTCATTTTGCCAAAAAAGCTTATTCACAAAGTGCATTTCTTACTGTAATAATAATGAAAAATGTACTTTTAAGGTTTACTTATTCATTTTGTAAAGGAAATTATCTGTTTACAGTTGCAGAGGATACTCACAGTTCAATGGTTCTTTAGATATCCAAGTCAAGATAATTTAGAATGTGTGTTACTAAACGTTAAGAGTTCATGAAAATCATTAATTTAATATTCTTTAAATACTGGCAAAATATGAAGAAAGTTATTTTATTATCATCCAGTAACATGCCAAGCTCTTTAATCAACTTATTTATATATATGAGGGCTGAAAATGCTTTTACACCACATGGTTTAATTAAAAATTAAGTATGTGGCACAAAAGCACTTTCTTATAACATAATTATAATGGTATTCGTGCAATGTCCTTTTTGCATATAAAAAATTTAATTCTCATTAAATGACATTATAGTTTCTAATATGCTTTCCTAATATATAGTTTGTGGGCAGTCTGATTCACCAAGAGCACCATTTATTGTTAATGGAAATGCAACAGATATTGGACAGTGGCCCTGGCAAGCAGCCATCTCACGCTATATCCCCGATTTCAAAGTATGGTTTCTCTTATGTGGAGGGTCTATTCTTAATGAAAACTGGATTGTGACTGCAGCTCACTGTGTGACCTACACCGCTACTGCAGTTATTGTTAAGCCAAGTGACTTTAGGATCTATCTTGGAAAATATTATCGCAATGATGAAAAAGATGATGATTATGTACAGATTAGAGGAGTAAGTATGAGTAAATGTGTGACCATATTGTTTTGTCTTTATTAAACATTGTGTATTTTCAAAAAAATTATGGTATTAGCCATGTATAACACACATGGTACCCCAAAAGTCCCTTACTATTTGAAATGACTAACTTTTTATTATTGGCACCTCCGTAGCCAGGTGGGCAGGAGCAGCAGTGCGGAGCACACACACTTCTTGATTAGACTGGGGTTTGAGCCCATGACCACCAAATACGGAGGATGCGGAAAGGTCAGGGAATAACCACCGCATATCCCCGGAGCAATATGGCCTTAGTTGCTAATGCTCCTAAAAACCAAACAACAACATAACTTTTTATTATTATTTTCAGATTTAAATAATACTTGGAAATTTGCCATGGAAAAATGTACGTTTCAGTAATAAGCAAAAGTAGCAAAATTTACTTTATAAATGACTGCTCCATTGTGTGGCCTCAAAGTGCTCGTTGTTAACAGCACTAACATATTCATTTATTTTTTATACTTTATTACCCAATTTCATGATGAGGATACAGGTGGGTAAGAAGTAACAGACAGCCACGATCCATGAGATCTCCAGCAACTACTGAGCAAGTATGGGAAAGTAAATGAAAATGGTGAAACATGGACTCAGAGATCCTCAGCTAAATTAGGCAATCAAGATCATCTTTGATCAGTAAATTTTAAAGGATTTAAGACTTTTTCTTATAAAATTTAGTTAGTGCAAGAATTAAAGCCAGTGGATAGAGGGAAAAAACTGACTAGAATTCACACACGGTCTCTTGGATGTTGCAGTTGAAGATAACATTTTGTATCAAATTGATGATGGGTGAGGAAGCATGTTTGTGCAAATTTTGGGGTATTGAGAATCTTGGTGTAGAATTTCTGCTCAATTATCATTAATACTTCTTTGAGGAGCCCTGTACAGTTAACAGTTCTGTAATGGGTACAGAATGGTGATCCACTATCGGAACCAGCTTTGCAACAGGAAAACATGGTTTTAATAAATTTCAATTAGGGTGACGGGGCACAGCCCACACAGCAAGAGAAACAATGAGGATTTTAAGAGATCTTTTCCTAAACTGCCTAATCTGCTTCAGGAACATTAATTGGCTAGCCCACTTATGTGATTTATCAGTCCCAGAATTTTTTTTTCTTCTTTGTGAAGTTACCTAAAAGAACATATTAAGTGTTTGTTAACAAACCACAAAACATCAAAAAGTTAAAAGACAGCATTTGAATGGAATTAATGAATTAACACCAGAGATATTGACCACAGTTATGTTACTACTATAGCAAAAATTGGTCAAAAACAATGATGGTTGACCTTTAAAAGATGTAGTTTTTTATAAATGGCATATAATAAAATTTCCAAGGAACACAAAATAATTATCCAATTTATTATTTTAAAATAATCATGTGCACTTTTAGTTTCCATTAAAAGTTTAAAAAGTTAGTAATTTCAAATGGGTTAAGGAACTTTTGGGCCACCCTGAAGACTAAGTAATAACTTTGTTAAATTATTTGACAGGTTCGAGAAATCTTAGTTCATCAAGATTATGATCCTGCTCAGTTTGATTCGGATATTGCCTTAATCCACTTAGACTCGCCTTTAGAGCTTACCACAAGGATTCAACCAGTGTGTCTTCCTACAGATCGCAGTACCAGAGAAAATTTAATAGAAGGAAGATTAGGCGTGGTATGAATTATATTTCCTTTATTATTTTACTATCCTTATGTTAGATATCTGGAATGTAATAGTGCTTGCTGATGGCAGCAATGATTTGTCATAATTTTGATGAGTATTGTTAACAAAATTAGTTTTAAAAGATATATGAAGCTACAACTGTCGGGGAACCTTCACTTAGTGATGTTTATTATATTCAGACTGATCACAAAAATTTACAGTTTAAAACACTCATTTGGCATCTATTAAATGCTGTGTGAGTAGTAGTACCTTCTTATAATCAGTAATGAGTTGAAAATAAAACACTGTGTTGTTATTCAAAGATAATTGGTGTAGAAAGGCATGTGGAAGTACTAAAAATGCAAATAGTATGCATATGATCCCACTTCTGATTTCATAGTTATAAAAAATATGTATATAATATAGCATGGGTGGTCAATGAGTCGATCGTGGCTTTAATTTCGGTCGATCACGACGAGTTTTAAATATACAGTCATCCATCGATTTGCGTGGTCAGGTATACTACCAAAATTTTATATTGCATAGCAGGTTTTGCTACCTGCGCATTATTTAAAAAAAAATTTTTTTTTCAACGAAGCTTCAAAAATAGGAATGAAGAGAAGATTTTGAAAATTTATTTGTTTTTTTTTTGCATGATTGAAGATTTCATTGAAGGAGAAACACATTTCACCATAATAACGTAAAATCCCACAGAATTCCAGCTGTCGGTATTATTGCAAATGCAATAAGATTGAGTTTACTACCCACTTAGGTGCCTCCGTAGCCAGGTGGGCAGGAGCAGCAGTTTCTAGCACATGCTTCTTGATTAGATCGGGGTTCCAGCCCTTGACCACAGAAAGCCCAATAAACCAGAAAGTGTAAATTGTTTTTATTGTTTTATGGTGGTGACCTCCAGAAATGTGTTTCAGAAAAATATCACAAAGGCATTCAAAACTGATTCTTATAAAGATATAACCAAACAGAGCAATAAACGGTGGTGTGTTTGTCCAGTTATTTTGGAAACAACTTCCTCATTCAGGAATCCTCTTCATCAATTATCCTACGTTAGCTGTTCAGACAGAATATTTTTTTGGTTCGCGCAACTTAGTGTTTTAATTGGTAAGCATTGCTTTTACTGATTTAATAACCGGACAGTACTTATACATTAATTTAATACCTTTTGATTTAAAATAAATACTACGAAAAAAAAGTAAAACATATCATTTTCATCAAGAGTGGGAACTAGAATACTTTTTTGTAATGGTGAAAGAAAAATGTGTTTGATTTGCAATGCTCCCGTGGCTATACCCAAAAAAGGAAATTTAGAAAAGCACTTCAACGCATTCCATGGTAAATACCAATCGGATTTTCCGCTGAATAGCGTGACCTTAGAAAAACTTAAATCCAGATTATTCGCACAACAAAATTTCTTCATGACACCTAATTTACAATCTAAAGCAGTAACTGTAGCATCATTTAAAGTGAGTCTTCTTGCAAAAAAATGCAAATCATTTTCTGATGGTCAATTCATCAAAGATGCATTTTTAGAAATAACAGATTCTCTTTTTGAAAATTTTAAGAACAAAAATGAAATTAAAAGTGCCCTTCAAGATCTGCAATTACTGTATCTTGAAATACTGTGATGCGATGCATCGAAAAAATGAGTAAAAATGTGAGTGAACAATTGCGTGCTCATATTGCTAATTGTGCGTCCTTTTCTTTACAACTGGATGAATCTACAGATGTCAGAGATACAGCTCAGTTGCGCGTTTTTATTCGTATGGTTTTCGATGATTCTGCCTCTTGAGAAGAACTGCTGGGTATGGTTTCGTTAAAAGAAAGAACTAGAGGTGTTGATATCTTTAACTCAAACATTTTATTGAAAAAATTAAATTACCACTATTTAAGCTCGTATATGGAGCCAAAGCAATGACAGGGCATCTTAATGGATTCATCGCATTGTGCCAAAAGGATGATGAATTCCCAGATTTTTTGAGTTACCACTGTATCATCCACCAACAAGTGTTAGCCAGCAAAAGATTAAATACTAAAAAGTGTTATGGGCATTGCTTTTAAAATTGTGAATTCCATCAGAGGACAATCTCTTCAAAGGAGACTTTTCAAAATGCAACTCAATGAAAAAGAACCAGATCGGATATTACACTCAGATGTGAGGTGGCTGAGTCGGAGTAAGTTTCTACAGAGATTTCGAAATTTTCTGAATGAAATTAAAAAAATTGTTGATCAAAGGGGAGATGATTATCAGCAGTGGAGTGGTTGTGTGATCTGGCTTTTTTGGCAGATTTTCACCATCATTCACCATCATTTCACCCAGTTTTCACCATCATTTGCATATAAATATCAATTTTTGGCAATTTAAAGCCAAAAATGGCAATGGCTAAGGATCTCAAAGAAAAAAAAAAATTGACCATTTTGCAAATATGCAAGATCATTTGCAAAAATATCCTGTTTTTGAATTTAATAGTGAGAAATATATTTCTGAAATTGAGAATGTTGTGGATGATTTTGAAACCAGATTCAGTGATTTTAAAACAATTGAAGACATTGTTCAATATATTTCTTATCCATTTAATGTTGACTTAGTTATGAAACAAATTGCAGAAAAATCGCTGTGATTTTTCACATGGAGAAAATATTACATTGCGAAAAGATATCTTCCTAAAAGCCAGATCATCAGAAAAAGAGTTTTGGAAATATGTTTGCCGAGAAAAGTACCCAAATGTAAAAAAAATCCAGTGAACTTTTAAATTCCTGTTTTAGTTCCACATATCTATGTGAATCGGCCTTTTCGTATTTGAAACAAACAAAGACGAAGAATTGCTGTGCTCTTACGGACTTTCATTCAGAAGATTCTTAACGGTTGGCCTTATCACAGTATATCCCTGATTTTGAAAGCTTGGCAGATGACAGGAAGACACAAACTTTGCATAAATTAAAATTTTAAATACATATGAATTTAAAATAAGAATTCTGAATTGTACTGAATTTTAAATTATAAACATTTTTCAATATGCGTTTATTAACTTTTTTAACCTTGTGCAATGAAATATTTGAGATGGTATTCGTATCACAATTAATTCCACATTTATTGAAACATTTTTGTATAGTATTTTCACTGATACTATTCCAGGCCAATTTTACATATTAAATGATGTCTGCTAATAAAATTTTTAAAATAATTCATCAGCATTTCATGCTACATCCATACTTGCTACTAATATCTTGGTCCAGTGGTTGACAAACACTTGATGTATTAGCAAGAAGAAATAATAAATTGACATTACTTAAATTCGAATTTTTGGGATGACATGAAGATCTTGCTGTTATTGAAAAATGAAAAATCTATTATTAGATAATTTAGCATTATATAAAAATAGTAAGATCTTATTTTCTTTTTTTTGTCCATTTTATGAAGCCATTCAGAAAAAAATAGCACTTGTCACCCATGCTTTTTTTATTAGCATGCCAATCAACATTCACAGATGCCATATTCGTGTTTTTAAAACAACTTGGTCTCAGTGCAGTATTAATTACACTAGCCAACACGATTTTTACCTTCAAGAACTTAAATGATGTTTTTAACCTTTTATGTGTAGATTTCGAAAATCATCATGATAATTTCACATCACATCACAGTTATTAAATATAGAGAGAGTTATGTTTTATAAAAATATGCCAATTTTGCATAATCTAGCCAGTAACATACTGATTTATTTTAACAGATATAAGCTAATTCTCTAATTTTAGTAATCAGTTTTGGCTTCGGTTTTCTTGTGATAAACATAATCAGATTTCTACCTATGGTTCTTGGGTTCAAATTCCGATGCAACAATTTACATTTTGAAGAGAGCACACTTAGCATTTTTGGTGAGGATTTTTGTAGGCTGTGCCAAGGTTTTCCAAGTATTAACTGATCGTGACATGTTCTTAGGGTTGTAAATCTATCCTCCAAACAGTAGTGGGGAAGATAATAGTGATCAAGTTCAGGTTGAGGATTCCCAGAACCCTCCACTTCACAAGATGTCGACTATCAGCCAGTAAGTTCATGTAGTGAGGTACATTTAATCAAACAAGATGAGCTGAATGATTTGGTCCAAGACTTAAATTTGCCAAAAGAACAAGCTGAGCTGTTAGGTTCTAAGTTACAGCAGTGGAATATACTCACAGCAGGAACATAGGTTTCAGTGTTTCGAAAAAGACATGAAAATTTTTCGAAATACAGTGGAACTTCTATTTAACGAATTTCTCTATATTACGAATTTTTTTGCAAAACATTGCACCTTGAAACGAAATTATATGTAAAATTAACCACATATAGAGAAGTGTTAGTCTCTCTATAACAAATGTTTAAAAAAATTAGTAAAAGCATTTTTGAAGATTTTCAAGCATTTACTGCTAAACAGCCGCTCAAATATACAGTCCCCTTCCCTTTGAATTGCACATTAGCATCTGGAATTAATCATCCTTTTAGTGAATGCTTGTGGCCATCGACGCTCGTAGGACGGTCTTTGTTTCATTTTTGTTACAGTTATAAAACCAAATGGGTTTCTTAAAAGTGGTCATAAACTTTACAATAAATAGGGTAGATTTGTAAATTGATGTTGGCTTAGGGGAAAACGAAATTCACTGCGGTAAACCTTTAGGTTGCTGCGGCGGCAATACATAGAATGCTACCATAGTCGGATTTTAGTAATGCCTACTGAGTGACATTCACTTCTCACCTCAACTGTACCATGTGACCTTCCTGTCAATCATTATATATGTCCATTCTCATCTAACTCTACTTCCAGTAGATGGTGTTCATCATTTTTTTTTTTTTTTTTTTAATTTCGTTCTTTTAGAACAATTTGTCATCAGTCACATAGGCTATACGCTCTTGTATTTTATTTTTTTTTTTTTTTCTGAAAAGTAACATACAGAATACATTAACCATAAATTTTCTTTCGTATATATATGAATGAAAGCAGAATAAAAGAAATTCATAAAGTCGTATATTTCTTCAAAGTGATTGATAGGAAAGGTCACGTGATACTGTTGAATTGGCAAGTGAACGTCATTGAGTAGGCAGTACTAACAATTCACTATATGGCCAGTGCATGAAGTTTGCAGTGTGTGTATTGGCAAGAGCTGCAGTAGAGTAATTTTTACAATTGCAGAAACAATGTAGAAGAGAAAGTGTTTAAGTATTAATGATAGAGTAAAGATTCTTCATGATATTGACCAGAGTTTTAAGAAAAAAGATGTTGCGGAGAAATATGGCATACGTGCAAGCAGCTGATCTATGATTTTAAAAAATCAAGAATCAATTTTAAATGCAATTGAAGGAGGAGCAGACAAGAAGCGAATTAAGTTGTGTATATACGTAGATGTTGATAAAGCTGTTCTAATATGGGTGCAAATGATACGTGTAAAGAATATACCAATATCGGGTCCAATAATTAAGCAACAAGCTCTGAAATTTGCACAGTCCCTTGGATATACAGAATTTAATGCAAGCACTGGATGGCTAGATAAATTTAAAAAGCGCCACAGAATTGTGGAAAAGGTTATTTGTGGAGAAAGTGTTAATGTAAGCGAAGAAGATTACAACAGTTGGAGGAACAATTAATTTGGAAGAATATGAACCTAAGGATGTTTTTAATGCTGACGAAATGGGTTCATTCTTTAAATGTTTACCGAATAGAACACTTGCTTTTAAGGATGATAAATGTTTTGGCGGAAAACAAAGCAAAGAAAGAATCACTGTGGTAGTTGGGGCAAATATGACAGGAAGTGAAAAATTAAGACTTTTAGTCATCGGAAAATCAAAAAACCCAAGATGTTTTAGAGGCACAAAATCTTTGGAAGTTGACTACACCTTTAATAAAAAAAGCATGGATGACAAGTGATATCTTTGAAGACTAGATATTAAAACTAGACAGGCGTATAACAAAAGAAAAAAGGAAAATCATGTTGGTAACTGACAACTGTCTGGCACATCTTGCCAGTATTTCTGCCAAACTTAAAAGTGTGAAGTTGTTGTTTTTACCACCAAACGTAACGTCAAAACTCCAGCCAATGGACCAAGGCATTATTAAAAATTTTAAATTTCATTATCGAAAGAGAATAATAATGAAGATTGTCAATGTGTTATCAGAAAATAGAAACTTGGAGGTTACAATTAACCTTAGAGATTGCATCTCTGAACTGGCAAAAGTTTGGACAAACGATGTCACTGAATACACTATTCAAAATTTTCAAAAGCGGGATTTGCATTGAATACAGAAGTCGAACAACAACTGGACAAACAAGATGAATTGCCCCTTTCACAACTGAAAAACTTTTGGACATTATTAGAATCGTCTGGAAACATCAAAAATGAAGTAACATTGGACAGTTATGTTTATGTAGATCAAGATCTGACTACAACAGAACATCCAAATGAAGATGAAATACTGCTGAACAGTGTTAGAGCCGACCATGATCACGAAGAAATTAACAATGACGCGCCAGAACAACCAGTCAAAAAGCCAACTCGCAAAGAAATGATTAATGCTTTTAAAATGGTTCGTATGGGTCTACAGTTTTGTGAAAATGTTCCTGATAATGTTTTTAATGCTCTGAACAAATGTGAGGTTTTCTTTGAGAATCAGACATTTTTTAATTGTACTGTGCAAATGAAAATTACAGATTTTTTTAATTTGTGATACTTACCGGCGAAAATTGTGTAAACGTAATTTAAATAAGTGTTTTTGAAATAAAATACGTTAAAAATAAATGTAGATTCATTTTCATTTTCTAATTAAATAACAATTTTTAATAAAAAAGATATTCTCTGTATAACGAAATTTCTCTATAATGAATTTTTTCGCTGGATTTACCGAATTCGTTATAGGGAAGTTCAACTGTATTTTGATATAGAGGACAGTATATGTTTTTGCAAAGACATTATTGGACTACTGAAAGAACTAGGTGTTGCGCATAAGTCAGATGAATGGCATTTATTCATAGATGCCTCAAAATTAAGTTTAAAGCAGTTCTGCTTCATAATGGCAATGAAATTCCATCAGTTTGTGTTTCATTCAGTTGGACTTAAAGAAAGTCATGAAAGCATGTCTAAAATCTAGGATTATGGTTTGAACATATGCAATGATCTTAAGGTTATTGGTTTGCAGGGGGGGGATTCACAAAATATTGTGTTTTGGGACAGCTATGCGACAGAAAAACATTGTTGTGCAACATTGGGACAAGGGGGACGTGTTCATACCAGGACAGTGTAATGTAAAATATATTCCTTTAGTGCAATCAAACAAGGTTCTTCTTCCACCCCTGCACATCAAACTTGGTTTAATGAAAAATTTCATGAAGGACTAGATAAAGAAGATAACAGATTTGCATACTTGAGAAGTGTTTCCTAATTTAATGTATGCCAAACTTATGGAAGGAATTTTAGCAGGACCCCAAATTTCATGAAGGGACTGGATAAAGAAGGTAACGGATTTGCATACTTGAGAAGTGTTTCCTAATTTAACGTATGCCAAACTTATGGAATTTTCGTAGAACCCCAAATTAGGAAACTCCTGAAAGACTGTTTGAAACCCAGTTAAAACTGACCGAAGAAGAGCTTGAGCTCAATGCTAATATGAGTGACTCAGAATCTGAAGAGCTTTTTGACGAGCCATACAGTCCTGGTTCCGACAGTGACAATTATGAACCTTCTGACAATTCAAGTGAGGATAGCAAAGATGAAGCGAGTTCCCAGCCTGAAGATAATCCTAATTCTCCGCAGGCAAGTACGTCAAATAATGACAATTTGTGGAATGATCCACAATTTATTTTTGAAGAGAATGTTGGTTTGAAAACGGACACAACATAATTTAGTGTGCAAAAATTGGTAGACCTATATTTTTTGGAAGAGTTTGTTACATTATTAGTTGAACAATCTAATTTATACGCTTTGCAAGAAACTGAAAAATGTGGACAATTGTGAAAATCTGCCAGGTCGGCAAGATGGAAAGACACTGACATCTGAGAAATGAAAGTGTTCCTTGGACTTTTGTTACAAAGTCCTTGTTCTTTTCCTTCAATAGAGCCTTACTGGAGTACAAGCACATTCTACAATGTTATGTTTTGGTGATCATTTATGAGTCAAAATAGATTTCAGTTGATATTACAATATTTTCACTTCACAGATAAT
The DNA here is from genome assembly GCF_048544385.1 of Mastigoproctus giganteus. Taxonomy (NCBI): domain Eukaryota; kingdom Metazoa; phylum Arthropoda; class Arachnida; order Uropygi; family Thelyphonidae; genus Mastigoproctus; species Mastigoproctus giganteus. The sequence continues at coordinate 45,296,980 of NC_143578.1, read as the reverse complement.
TCATTACAATCAATCTGCTGACAGGTTATACAAAGTAAGACCGATTTTTAATCATTTCAATGTTATGCACAATAATTACGTACCGAATCTGTATTGATTAGTCGATGACATGGTGTGGGAGAATGAATTTCCGACAGTACATTAAAAATAAAAAGCACAAATACAGAATGAAACTTTATGAACTGTGCAAGTCCGATGGCTTTGTTATGAATATAAAAATTTACTCTGGTAAATCAGAAGAAACTGAACAAAACATAAGTCATACTGCTGAAGTTGTGCTGTACTTATTTGAGGACTACTTAGACAAGGGATATGTATTGTATATGGACAATTTTTATAATTCCGTTGCTCTGATGAAATTGTTGTCTGCTAGAAAAACTTGTGTGTGGAACATTATGAACCAACAGAAAAGAAAATCCAAAAGATTTAGTGATGCGATAATTGAAGAAAAGGGAAGTTGCATGGCAACAAAATGGCCCTGTTGTAGTATGTAAGTGGGAGATAAAAGAGAAGTTCTCGCTATTTTTAACATACATGTTGAAATGGTTGAGGTACTCAACCGGAATGGAAAAATTTCGATAAAACCAAACATAATTTGAGATTACAATAGCAGAATGTCCAGCATAGATTAATCGGATCAAGTGCTCTCATATTATTCAGCGCTAAGAAAAACCATCAGATGGCCGAAAAAAATTGCTGCAATCAAAAGAATCTTTGATTGGAGAAAAAATTCTAAATGTAATTCTAAATGTCTGAATGTGAAATTCATTATTTAGAGGCTATACCACCAACTGAAGAAAAAATCATGCCTGACTAAGCCATGTCAAGCATGTACAAGAAATAAAAAATGCAGCAAAACATGCTATTATTATGCAGTGTGCCAAGAGAAGCCAGCTCTTTGTGTAGAAGAATGTTTCAAGAAATATCACAAATAAACAATATTATTTTCACGAGTTTTAGTAATAAAACTCATGAAAGCTAAAGCTGTTCTTTATGTATTTGTGAATAAATTGGTTGATTTTTCATTCTTATCCCAGAAGCCCACTGGGAATCCATCAGTTGCATGTTCAGGTAGTTCTTGACTTTACGAGTTAATTTGTTCCTAGTGCACGCTTGTAAAGTGAAAACTAGTAAAGTGGGAATTTATTTCCCAAAGACACAAGGTTAAAAATATGGGTTACGTTCTCAGCAATGAAATTAGTTAGCTAATTAGTTTGTTTAAACAATGATTTATCGAAAGAAATGAAAACGTAGCCTGTAAAATCAAGCAAATTATAATAATAAAGAAACGTTATATTTGTACTGCTTATAACGAATGGAGGGGTGAAGTGGAAGGGTTTTTTTTTTTTTTTTTTTTGGCTGATGCTGCATAAGCTTGCTTTCTTGCATCAAATGCCTCTACTAATGCTAATAATATAAATGACAAACAATAAACTAAATAGGAGGACATTGCTACTTGTCTCCAATTAAATGGAACAGAGCATAGACCAATGTATCCCACTTATCCTAGTGAATTGGGTTTCCATCCCTGTCACTGAGAGGCGGGCTCTACTATCTAGCTTCTAAACTGTATCCTCTGTTTAAAAACTTTAGAAATAAGCTCATTTAGGTAAGCAAAGGGCTTCTGGTTAGTGAACATGATTTGTAGATTGTCTTCATCTAATATGCCAATAATTCTTTCCAAGCCAGATCTAAGATCTATGTAATTTACACAACTGAACAATATATGAGCAGAGGTCTCTTCATAACTGCCCACTTTCATAATGTCCTAGCTGGAACCTCATTGCTAGCCCATGCCAGGTCAATAGGAACGTGACCTTCATGCCAAGTTGCAGCCAAGGTTTCTTCTTGGGATCAATTATATCCACTCTAGGCAAGAACACAAATGTTTGTCTCACTCATCTCCCACCTTGACTGCCAGACATTATTCAACTCAGTTACAACCTCTTCTTCTCACCCTCTTCAAATCAATCTTAGAATAATGTTGATTAATAACAGAGATTGAAGAAATGCCTGAAATTGTCATTCTTATATTTTTTCTAGTGTAATATAACATTCCAGACAATAACATCAAGTCCACTTGAAGTCTTCCTGCCAGCACTTGCAAAGCCTCCATAGAGACTGTGCGACAAGCTTGGGATGTATATAGAAGAGCAAAGAGCTGAGCTTGAAGTAAATGCTTCTTTATGATTAAATTCATAATTTTGTGTACTCAAGCACCAGACGTGACTATGATGACAAATAGTTAAGTGCACATACTTTAATGCTCCAGTCAACTCTAATGACTCTTCAGATCTTGGAGTATAACAGCCTAATCTTTTTTTTTTTAAATTGACATGCTCAGTAAAAATTAAACACTCCTCCAAGTATAATCCCAAATACCCGTTTAGGATTGTACTTTACCCCTCACAACCAGAGATCTATTCATGCTTAGATGGCCTTTCAGGAGAATCTGCACTGTTTTAATTGAAGAGATTTAAAGTTTATTCATCTTGGGCCAATTAAATAAATTTTCAAAAACTGAGGCTCGAGATTCTATCAAGAATCTAGAATTTCCATGGTTCAGTATAGTCAAGTGATCAGCATAGCCAGTTAATTTTATATCGTCAAAATTTTTAAAGTCCAAGCAAAGGAGCCAATCACTGAGCCCGGAGGACAACTTCTGGTCACATCATGGCTAACCCGAGTAAAACTAGTTTTGATGATAATCCTTCTCACTAAAGTAACTTCTGAAAACTGAATATAGGTTATCAGAACACTCCTGTCTTGCCAGGATACCCCATATTTAGTAGTCATGCAGGCTTGAACCACAGTCACCCAAAGCATGTGTACTTATGTAGCCTCCTGCTTGACCACTTGGCTAAGCAGGGTTAATATCCATTGAATTCCAGTTACCAGTCACTCGTGTGAAAGCATAGCCATTGAGCAGTTTTGCCAAATTCAGAGTTAATATACTTAAGGTAAAACTTCCAGAGAAAGTTATGACAAATATGGCAGCTTAAACATTAAATTTTAAACTCAAGCACTTGAGATGCATCACTAGACTAGTTCAATTTTTATAAAAGGTACAACTCTTCTCCACGTGATATTTCAAACTGATTGACAATGTGTTAATAAAAGTCCAGTGCCAAGACTCTTGGCTCATCTCTGCATATCAAGTTATTGTTAAACTAAAACTATGAAAACTAAGAACATGTAACCACAACAGCAATACTTGAGACACAAAATGATACATAAAGTGAAACCTGTTTCAGTTTTGCTTCTGGATTTTTAAGGCAAATTACCTTTTAATCCTATAAATACATTTCCTCTTTGATCAGAAGTGATTTTATTATTTATACACGATGAATCACAGAAAGGGGTGCACTTTTTCCATGCGATTCAAAGGCTAAGTTTTAATTTATGTAATTTTAGCTCCATTATTTTTTAATAATCCATACATTCAGGATGTGAATTTTGATTAAATAAAAATAAACACAGTAAATATATTAAAAATGTCATAATTTTATGAAAGTTTAAGCTAAAGCTATAAACTTTTTTACATTTAGGTTACAGGCTGGGGTATGAATGAAAACAGGTCTTATTCTGACACTCTTCAGCAAGCAGTTCTGCCAGTTGTTACTCACAAAGTGTGTGAAGAGGGATATGAAGAAGAAGAACTTCCCCTTTCAGTCACAGATAATATGTTTTGTGCAGGTTATAAGGAAGGTAAATCAGATGCATGTAGTGGTGACAGTGGTGGACCAATTGTATTTCTTGATGAATCTGTCAGAGAAAGACGCTGGATGCTTGAAGGAATTGTGAGCTGGGGAAGTCCTGCAGGTTGTGGAAATCAAAATCAGTATGGAGGATTCACAAGAGTACATTCTTTTTTGGACTGGATTAATATGTTTATTTAGTTTATTTTTACTAGCTGGAAGAAAGTTTCTCATTTTTGATTTTACTGTATAAAAAATAAATGTATTTTTTCTTATCTATATATATTCATATGTTTGTTTTAAATAAACACATATATATTTTGTCTGATTTATAAACCACTTAGGTTAAAAGCAATTTGGAATCCAAATTATTTTTTTATGTAGTTGACCCCAGACTACCCCACATTGGATAACTTCTTGTGATGCCACTGGATTCACTATTGAAATGAGGTCTGGAATATATGGGTTTTCTCTCTTTCTCCCTTGGAAATTGAAATACTTTTCCACCTCAAGATTTACACGAAGTCACTGTTTCAGACCTTATGCATGGTGTTCGTGCACGAACCTGGATGCAGGTTCATGCACAAACACCACTGTACACATATACAGAAAGAATGAACAATGGAGGCAGTACAACTGTTTCAAATTGAGAGTACTTTGCTCACGCTAATTCTTGATATTGTTGGTAGTTGATGCATTTCCACTTAGAGTCCATATTTAATAAAACTGGCCTGATATCCCCCCCCGCCCCGAAGTTCTCAGCACAAGCCTCTGTTGTGCCCTTTATAGCCACTAGTGTTGTAGCTACTTACTGCATGCTGGTTTAATCATTCTGATTAAGTGTTATTTTACCACAAATAACAATAGCTCATTGTTTATTTATATAGAATGTTATTTTTATTTCTGTTTATGCCATTAACTTTTAAGGTTCTTGCATTATTAATGCCTATCTGGTAGTTCATTTCATGATATGCAATGTGGGAAGTGAGCAGTAAGTCATATAATACACATTTTTTGGGTTTATATTTTTTTTGGTTCCTGTTTTTAATTTTCATTTGGCTCGGTCTATACAGGTAGTTCCCGATTTTACGAGTTAATTTGTTCCTAATGCACTTGTAAAGTGAAAACTCGTAAAGCGGGAATTTATTTCCCATAGACGTAATTTTAAAAACAGGGGATACATTCTCAACAATGAAATTTGACCATAATAATGTTAAATATAGGTTGACAAAACAATAGTTTATGCTTAAACAATGATTTATTTATTTAAAGAAATGAAACCATAGCCTTTTAAAATCAAGCAAATTATAATAATAAATTATTTGTCATACAAATGTTAAAGAATGTTTATTCTTCATCATCATTGACTAAATGCACCCTCGTTGATAATTCTTCACTTCACTCGTTGGTTTGTTGGAAGCAAAAGGAGTCGCCTTTTTCGGAAATGTTTCCAGGACAGTCTTAACTTTCTTTATAAATTTTATGATAGCATGCATAAGCATTTTTTTAAAATCTGTAGCAACTTTTCTAGTGCGCTCAAAATTTGAATTTTGTGACTCGAAAATCTCGATTGCTTTTTCTGTGTGTTAAAAATGCTTCATCAAGCCCCTTGAGAGGGAAGGAACATCGTCTTCACATTTTGCCATTTCAAGGTCTACATTTGTGAGTTCTCCATTGTGTTTGAAGCAGATCAGTGATGTCAGCTCTGATCTGCTTCAAACATTCCATATTTTGATTGCATATTTGATTCCAAAGAATTCCCTATTTTGATTGAATCTAAAATATGGAATTCTTTCCAAAATTCTTTAAGAGTTTGACCTCCCTCCTTATCTCTGCCCAAATAAATAAATGCATGCACAGTAGTACTGTATTGTATAGCTATGCATGATTTGAAATGCTGTATTTATGAATGTTTAGCATTTATTTATTACAATTAATGTTCATACTTGAAAAAAAAGAACTCGTAAAGCAGAAACTGCCTGTATATATCTCCTCTGCAGATAAAATACTATTTCAGCACTATTGCCAGAACAAACAAACTATATCCTCATAACTTTTTTTCAGTTAATTGAAGAGAAAAATTGGTATATAAGGAGAAAGTGATGTAATACAAAAGCAACCTTTTTTTGTGGCAAAGAAATTCCATAAAATATTATAAATACATTTAATCGTTCAGAAATTTATAATAATCATTTATTTACATATTTAATTTTGAATTACTATATTTCTTCTTCTTTGCTCGCCACAGCTCCTTCTTGAACTGATGCCTAAAAAAGAACAATATTTGTTAATACAGCATATTTACTTATTTGGTCAGCAAATTACTATGAGCTGTTAAAGTCTAAAATGAATGTACACAATTCAGCAAACAAAGAAAGAACTCTTGATATTTTTGAAAAAAAATTAAAGTTACCTTAAAAAGAAATAACTTTATTAAAAATGGCTAAGTATATTTAAAATATTCCATTTCTACTAAAAATCAAATCAATGCAATATTGTGGTGTGCAAAACGGAGAATGTGAGTACATGCTGGGTAATATGGAGGGTAGACAGAAAAAAAAAAAAAAAAAAGTGTAAACTATGCAGTGGAGGAATACATTTTGATATGTTAGTGTTACTTTTATTCTAACCAAGTTTTCTAACATTTTCTAACTGGTGAGTTACTTTGACTAACACAGCAGGTAGAATTTCAGTAAGAAAATTCTTTAATAAACACAATCTGCTAAGTATGAATGAATTGTAGGGAATTATGTTGCAAAGAACAATGATGAATGAAAACTACTTTCCTCCACGTACGATTTTTTTTTTGTTATAGAGCCTGATGTATTGAGAGGGGCTGTACTCGCAAAAAATAAATCAATCCTCAAGTAAGCTGTATGGTCTCTTCTCTTTTTGAAGAAAAAATAATCAGGAGAATTAATCTAATATATTTTAAATAAAAAAAAGTTATAGAAACCACAAAGACACTGCTACTACCTGAAAGGGCAAAACAAAATCACTTAGTATATCACATGTTCAGCATACATTTATTCTGTTTTAGGGATAAATAGAGTCATTTAAAAACAGCTCTGAAGTCCATAAATTAAGGAAGTCTGTACTTGATAAACATAACAGTGATTGAAATGCAGAAGAAAAGTAAACTTTCTGTAAAATCATACAGGGCAGTGTTTTTTCTCAAAATTTATAAAACCAGGAACTGGTTTTCCCAGTACTTTTTTTTTTGTAGCCCAAAAATATAAATGCATATAAAAAACAGTTAAAAAATGAATAAATGAAAACGAATAGATTTTCACTCTTTATTTAATCATAAATAAGTCATTTATTATGTGTTCACTATGCAGGTTTTAAATAACTAAGAAGAGGATTAATGTAAGAGGATTACATTGCACAGTAATGTTAAACGATATCAATGTTCACATTAACCTTTATGTTAGACTTTAACATAAACTTTATGTTAGCAATAAATGACAATTTTTTTTATTTAAATCTTGGTTCAACCCTACTTCTATATTTGTTTTTGAAAATAACCAAAGACAAGAAACTAGTTTCACACTTATATGTCATGACTTGCTGTTTTCTTGAATATTGCATGATAAATAAATAGGATCATGCAATTATTTTTATATTTTCTAAGGATTGGTAGGACTGATAAGGGGCCACAGATCACACTTTGGGAAAAGCTAGCATGAGACAACACATCATAAATCTTTCAATCCCAATAACATCTGATTGAAAAAAAATCTAAATACAAATGCAAGAAAGGTAGTCACCATAATTTTCTGCTCAAACACTGTCTAGGAAATTGGCAGTTACCATTTTAAAAGAGTGATTATTTGTCTGAGTCATCACATAATTATCTTCTTTCAAAGGCCTTTAGCTTTCAGGTGGTCGAGGTATCGGTTGATTTTCCTCATAAGGTACTGGTCATACAGCATGGAATGTTTTTGACTTTGAAGAAAATACAGATATAGGAATCAAACAGAAACAGCAATCACTTATGAGTACATGGTTCTTCAGCACACTCCACATTATCAGAACAGCAGGGTAACATCAATGAATACAAGCCCTGCAACCCTCCTCTCAATGGTCTAGCACATGAACTGCAATGCATGTATGGAGTCTAGTTTTTACCCATCTGTAACCTTGCATCTTAAGTATAATGCATATGCTTTCTTAATCAGAGTTAATCTATGTTCTGGAAATTTCAAAGTCAATTTCCCACACAAAAATGAATCAGAACTAACAACACAATTTTAAAATATCAAGCAGTAAGAGCACAATAAGATGGTAGGTCAGATATGATATGGAACCCTCGTGGGTAATATGGTTGGTACAATTACTGTCCTCCCCACGCTGGGTGGAAAAGACCTCAGTTCGAATCGCACAGAATTTTTATGGGTCTTTTTCCCAACTTATCTGAGTTAGTTGGTCTCAGGCGAGAGTAGTAGCATGGTTTTTTCTCCCAGAAACTCTGGGTTTTTTTTCCAGCAAACAGTAATTCAGCCACAGAACATAGAATTTAATGGCATATTACATATGCCACTGATGCACCATATGTAATATGGTGCATCATCAACCTAAGTTACAACTAAAAAAACCCAACAACGACAATATGATATGGATATTTTTCAACCAGTCAGTGCATGACATGACAATCTCCTGACCAAATGATTGAGTGCAACTTGAATATTAACTAATAGTTGCATGACACTCTCATAACCTCTAAGCTGAAATTTTGTGAGATATTTTCTTATTTTATATAAGAAATCAAAAATGTACTTTTACAAAAAAAAAGGGGGGGGGATATGTGCTTGAACATTTTTGTTCTCTTGCCCATCAAGCAAAAAGAAAGAAAAACCAACCAATTTCATACCAAGGGAAAAAAATCGGTGTTATTGTACAATGCTGTTTGTCTGTTGACAAATAAAATTTATTATTTATTATCTATTTATTATATTTTAAAAAAAAACAGAAATTGAGAAAATCTGTTACATACCATCCATTAAAATAATAATCATTGTTGCAATCAAATCAAGAGGATAATGAAATAGAATTGATGTGGTATCTTGTATACAAATGTTACATAATGCAAGTGCACACCTTTTCATTTCTTTTCTATCTCAGTAAGCTTTGCCTCCGTAGCCAAGTGGTCAGGAGCGGGAGTGCAGTAGCACACGCTCTTTGAGTAGACCGGGGTTCAAGCCCCTGACTGCTAAATACGGTCGATCTGCCAACCCGCACTGGACCAGCATGGCAGATTATGGTCCACTTCCCTCAACATGAATTGTTGAGGAGGCTTCCATCCTGCAGTGGGTTGATAATGGCTGCAGTTAACTTTAAGCTTTGTCTTATAATGGACCTTATGTTTTTCCATAGGAAATAACTTTAACAGAATTTGTGTATCAAGCTTTTAAAAGTGCATGGTTCATTCTTCAACAAACATGTCCACAATTACAACCAGTATTGGCTACTGACCCACAAAAGTAGAAAATAAAAGGTAGTCATGTTATAGATCAGGGGTGGCAAATTTTTCTGCAGTGTGTGCATATGTCGAAAACTGAAAACGTTTTGCTGGCCACCTAGGGGCACATTGAGAGCTAGCAAATTTAATATCGTCCCAACACTGAGCAGCCCCTGGTGCCATCAAATGTTTTTGCTATGATACAATGGAAATTTATAAGTGCTTGCAATAAAAAAAAAAGTTTATTTTTAAACATAAAACAGTTTTATGTTTAAAAATATTTTATGTTCCTGTCAAGTTGAAACCTGGGTTATAATTTCTGGTAATAAAAGGGGAATTTGAACTGCAAGAAAGTGCTTTCTAATAATGATACACTATGCACGTGCAAAAAATAAAACAACATCCTTGTCTTTAAGTTCATGGTAACTGCAATGGTACAACTTCCTTTATTTCAGGCCAAAAATGTGCAAAAAGGGGGTAAGGAAGATTTGCATTACTGAGAAGCAGGCCACTAAAAAGGGCTATACAGGCCACAATAAGCGTGCATGCATGCTGTGGGTTGGCCACCCCCTGTCATATATGGTTTACAGTGCCTCAAATACCATATTATTACATAAGGTGAGAGTACATTAATAATAATTAGATCAAAAATCTAATTAAATCTACCAGTTTTTTTAGGATAATGATGTTTCATTATATTTTGCATGTTTATATAGAAATTTTTGTCAAAATAACAATGTAATTGTTATTTTGACAATTATTATTTTATTGTTATTTTCTTACTTCACTAACATTATGTAATATTCCATGCAAAAATATATAAACATACTTTGAATTCTTTCTCCTTTTGAAATTCCAAACACGTCCAAATGAAGGCAGCCAGTCATCAGACGGAGTCACTTTATAATCATAGTTGGCACCAACTCGTTTAGGGTTCAGTTTTTTGACCTTCAGCATTTCCTCTGAGAGAAACAGCAAAAATGATTAAGAATAAGTCAAAAAGAAATAATCTGGACTTAATTCAAATTATAATACAAGTATTTTTAATTGACAGGATAATTAAGTCTACCAGTTTTCTTAGGATTAGTTTGCCTTCTCTCTTTTCAACCCTTTAGCCAATGTGCAATACTAAAAGTCCTACAGGTTCCCATAACCTTTCATGTTTGGGTTTACCATAAAAAAAAATACAATAACAACGATAATAATAAATTAAAGAACTGATCAAAAATCTTCAGAAGTGAAAGTTTTAGGAAATTTGGAACTAAATAGATGGAAGTAATAAGATTATATTACAATGAAGAAAAGAGAAAATCTTTGGATAAATAATATCCAATCCAAGAATGAAATGTACTGGCATATAGTACAGATTGGCTATTCAAAAATGAACAGTAGTAATCTCAGAGGAAGGTTGATTGATGGTATCAAGCAAGAATTAGAGAAAAGCAGGCTTACTCTGGTTAAGACTAAAAATCTAACAAAAAATAGAATAGCATGGAGAAAAATATCAAACAGCAGTCTATAGTCCAGATTAGGGATTATCACCAGTGGGTGATAATACATTGTAGCCCATGGATCATTATGTGTGGCCTGATGCCCATCGAAAAGCTACAGCTTAATATTCAGATAGCCCTTGTTATTGATATTTTGGCAAGAACTACGTAGCTTTCGTTCGGCGATTTAAATTTAACTTCTCTAGTGGGTCAAGTTTTGTCAACAGTTCCATATCTGTAATATTTTGATAATTTAAATTTCATAATCTTTCTAAAATTCAAATTTTACCTTAATAATTGTTGCTACAAGATCCACTTACAATACAACAAAGTCCAAGAATATCGTGACCCAGACAGAAATGCCTGTGGGCATTTCCAGTGTGAGGCCAAGAGTTTATCATTTGCATAGCCTTTGGCATATATTCTAAGGTTGGTCCATTGGACTAACCTAGCTCAACTGACAATTCTTTTCTTTGCACCCAATGTAAGGAGTGTACCAATCTCAAATTAGAACTTGGTGCATTATGAGAAGAATATGACTCACTGAAGAAACAAGTGCTTGCCCTAGAAACAAATGAAACTGAGAGCTTGCCAGGGACTCAAGTATCTCATGACCTGTCAAGTGATGCACCTCTGATTTGGGTCTCAGATAAAAAGAGTCAAGCGCATACCGCTATGGTTGAAGGTGATCTGTTTTATTGGGAGACTATATTGTCAGGGAAACAAGTAATATTTTTTATCATAAAGGTAGGTGGACCAGAACCAGGGTGTGTTTGCCAGACGCAACAATTGATGATGTTACAAAGAGACTGTCAGATTTTAAGGGGAGTAAAGATAGCATTATTGTTTATGTGGCGACTAATGATATTAAATGAACAGGACCTTACCATTTGCTGGATAAATATAAGACCACGATGAAAAAATGCAGAGTTTGGTCTGAATGTGTATGTATCTGTGTCTGCAATCCTGCCCAGACACAATAGGAGGGATTACACTGGTCAACATGTAAAATGTTATGAAAACGAAAATACCCACTCTTGATTAATTTTATGCTGTTGAACATGAAAATCATATTCAAATTTGTTGATTAGCTCTTGTTTTCGAATTACAGTTGGGGTCTCATATTAGCAAGTTATTCTACATTATCAAAACTACAGCTCTCAGCACAATGCATGGCAACACCACAGTTTCAGTACCACAACACTATTATCACCTGATTGACAACTGTTGCATCACTCTACATCATGTGATAAGTTGTTGTCGCCTCAAATACATCTTCAACTCTGTTGCAGTAATCCTCAAATACGGCTAAGTACTGGGTGATTTGTTCTCAGCTAATGGCTCTGTGAGATTCCTACATTTTGCGCAGTATTTGTCATGTAAGATTGATATGCCCCATAATTGTGCAAATAGTCCAGATGACTTCTGTTACGTATGTGGAGAAGTCTTGTTAGCTTCAAGAAAGCGTCCCTTAACTCGAGCCACAAAAAGGACCTACTTCTTGTACTTTGGGTATAAAGTAGGCAACCAGGGCAAGAACTGGGCTCCACACATATGCTGCACTACCTGTTCATCAAAATGCAACACGTGGTTGTATCGAAAGGGACGTTGTATGCCTTTCGCAGTGCCCATGATATGAACGGAGCCAACAAATCACGTCACAGACTGTTACTTCTGTATGGTGCCTCCTATTAGAAAAGGGATGACAATGAAGAAAAAGTGGACAGTGATGTACCCAAATATACCATCCTGCAATTCGTCCCATGCCTCACAGTGAAGTACTACCTATTCTTGAACCACCTGACCATTTTTCTGTACACTTTGATGAAGATACTAATGAACATCAACTTGATATACACGAAGAAGTACAGCAGCCTTATACATCAAGGGATCTACTATTTTATCGAAACCTTTATCCTTCCGAACCACATAAGATCACAGAAGGTGAGCTTAATGACCTCAACAGGGAATTCCAACTGCCGAAGAATAAGGTAGAGCTTTTGGCTTTGAGGCTACAACAGTGGAATCTTCTAGATCATTCTGTGAAAGTGACAACATTCCATACTCGAAATAAAGACTATGATAAATTCTATCAAACAGAAGGTGAACTCGCTGTTTGTAAGGATGTTGATGGTCTAATGGCAGCAATGAACATGAAGCAAGTTCCTGAAGAATAGCGACTATTTATAGATATTTCTAAGGGTAGCCTTATATGCTGCCTTCAATACCTCTTGCGTATGCCATCCATAAAAAAAGAAGCATACGCAAACAGGGAGAACAGCCTCTTAGGTGTACACTATCAGAAGTATGAGTGATATATGTAGTGATTTAAAGGTAATCGCCATTTTATTAGGACTACAAAAGGGTTACACTAAGTATTGTTGCTTCTCTGTGAGTGGGATAGTCGTGCCAAGGATATGCACTACAAGAAGAGGAGTTGGCCTCGACGAAAATCATTAACACCTGAAATGAAGAATGTAGTATTTGAATCTTTGGTAGATCCAAATAAAGTTTTGCTTCCACCACTCCACAAACTGGGGCTCATGAAAAATTTTATGACAGCTTTGGGAGTGAATGATCCTGCATTCACATACTTGCAAGAGAAATTCCCAAGACTTAGTACAGAGATTAAGGAAGGTGTTTTCATTGGTACACAAACAAGGCAACTTTTTTGAAGATGAACAGTTCGAATGCATTCTTAGTGATAGCGAGAAATCGGCGTGGAAAGCCATTCGAAATGTTTTGACTGATTTTTTAGAAAATGTTAAAGCCGGCAACTACGGGCAGCTTGTGGAAGATCTCATTACTTCTTACAAAAAACGGGTGCAACGTGTCATTGAAGTTGCATTTCTTGCACTCACACCTGGATTTCTTCCCGCCTAACTGTGGTGCCATCAGTGACAAACGTGGTCAGAGCTTCCATTAAGGCATCACAGCAATGGAGTGCCGCCATGTTAGCTGATTAATTATTGATGCTCCCAAAGCTGATTACAAGCAAAAGGTGAAAAGGTCCTGTAACTGATACAGATATATCCGTAGCTACATCTTACTGCCATATAAATAAAAAATACCTTGTATAAACATAAAAAATCTACTTTTTTCGAAAATAAGAGCCAATCTGCCATTTTAAGCACAATTAGCATTAGCATTAGTAGAGGCATATGATGCAAGAAGGCAAGCTTATGCAGCATCAGCCAAAAAAAAACCCTTCCTCTTCACCCCTCCGTTGGTTCGAAATGCCTGTCCAGCTGAGCTTTAAATTTATTTAGGCTATCAACTTCCACAACAACAAGGGATGGAAGTCTGTTCCACCAACCAACTACCCGCTGGCTAAAGGCAAATTTCCACACATCTATCCTACATCTGTCTTTCCTCAATTTGAATTTATGCCCTCTCAGGTGATTATTCTAAGCAAGAGGCAGAATCCCATCAGCATTGAGCATGCTCAAACCAGGCTTTATACACCTCTATCAGATCACCTCGCCGGTGCCTAGTCTCCAGACACTGTAATTTGCAAAACTTAAGCCTTTTCTTTGCAGGAGCAACCCTTTGTTCCATTCACTAATCTTGTTGCCCTTCTCTGTACTCGTTCCACAGCTCTACATCCTTCTTGAAATGAGGCCTCCAAACCATCTTGATTAGACCGGGGTTCGAGCCCGTCACTACCAAATACAGAGGATGCAGAAAGGTCAGGGAATGACCACCGCATATCCCGGAGCAATATGGCATTAGTTGCTAATGCTCCTAAAAACCAAAAAACAACAACAACCTCCAGACCTGTATGCAGTACTCAAGGTGTGGCCTGACCATTGCCTTATACAAGGGAATAATCACGTCCTTATCCCTGCTAAAAAAATTCCTGTATATCATTGATAAGCTACTCTTGCAGCCTGTCTGCACTTCTCAGAGAACTTCATATCTGCCTGCACAATTACCCTCAGGTACTTTTCATTTTCTACCACTGTCAGTGTAGTACCACAGAGTTGATACGTTGCTCTGGGGTTCCTGTTTCCCATATGTAGTACTTTACATTTGTCAATGTTAAACTTCATTTGCCACCTCTCAGCCCATCTGCTCAACTTTTCCAGATCCTGTTGCAGCAGCATAGTGTCATTAGTGTCCTTAACAACCCTGCCAACTTTTGTATCATCTGCAAACTTGGACATTAAGCTTGATATACCATCATCAATATTATTTATAAATACAGAAAACAATAATGGACTCAACACTGAATCCTGAAGGACTCCACTAATAACATTAGTCCATGATGAGCAGTGTCCATTGATTACCACTCTCTGTCTTCTCCCCCTCAACCGCACCTTTATCCATAGCAGCAATTTGCCTCCAATGCCACACTGCTCCAATTTGTGCAGCCATCTTCCATGTGCAACAGTATCAAAAGCCTTTCTAAGATCCAAGTATATAATATCAAAGTTATTCCCTGCATCCAGTTTGTTTGTGACTGCATCATAGTATCCAATCAAATTGGTCAGGCAAGACTTCCCCTTAACAAAACCATGCTGTGTCCGAGCTATAACTGAAGTCTTGTCTAGATGATCCTGCAGTGCTTCTTTAATCTTCTGCAATTTCCGTGTTTAGCACCCCAAAATCTATAAAGTAAACTTACTTTCATGCCCATAACATGATATGACCCAAAATTTGTTGTTCAGTGTTATATGCTGAAAGCCTTGTGGATTAACTCAAGACTTGAAAGAACCTGCAAGACTAGAGAGAAAATTTTTATCAGTGCGCCCTGCACTTGTACGTAGAAGGAATCTATTTTCTAGAGATGATATTCATTTGAACAAAGGTGGCACAAGGATATTTGCCAGTATCATTGAAGGATACCTTAAGAGTTTAGGGTAACTGCTAGTTAGGAGGGAGCAGGGTAATATAGATCCATGTTTATCTGATGATATGGGTCAAAGTAATGCTTGCGCTACACCTCAAGAATTTTTGTCTGTTGCCACAACTGCTGATGTTAGCAAGATGGTCTGAGTGTAGCAACGCTTCAAATGAGCAGGATGTGAAAGATAGGGAAACAAGCTTAAATAGCTTTAAGGGGTGTGTCAGAGTAGTACTCTATAGAAAAATACTGTCTGCGGTAATGTCAGGAGTGTTGTCAATAAAATGGCTGAATTTGAACTCTTGGTTAGGACAACTAATGCTGATATAATAGGGCTTGCAGAAACATGGTGCCATCCAGAAATTGAGGATGATGAGTTCCACTATGGTATGTATAATATATTTAGGAAAGATAGGAGAGGTGGTGGTGTTATGCTTCTTATCAAAAGCAGCCTGATTGAAAAAAAGAGCTTTTGCTGAGTCTAAAGTTACATCTACCAGCATAGAATTTGTGTGGTGTGAGTTAGCTGGAAGCAAAGGTATAACGAGAGTGGGAATAATCTACAGACCAGACTGTGAAGAATATGACAAGTCTTTACATGCAAAATGGAATGGGCAAGCAAGCACGAATGTATTATTATGGGTGACTTCAATCTGCCCCACACTGATTGGATTAAGGGAGAGGGAAACACCTTGGGGAAAATTTTTTATAAATAAACTAGATGATTATTATTTGTACCAGCAGGTCAGAGATAATACTAGGGGTGAGAATATTCTTAACCTCATTACTCATGAATTATATGACATCACCGGGCTTAAAATACAAAAACTATTGGCAGGTAGTAATCATGCTGTTGTCAGTTGGAAGATGAAAGATGTAGTAATTAAAGGTAAAGGCACAGGTTTTAATTTCTGAAGAGGGAACCTTGACAGTTTAAGGTACTGTATGGCATCTATTAATTGGGCCAATTGCAGAGTGAATACACTTGAATTATGGAATAACTTTAAAGCAAAAATCACAGAAGCCATGAATGCATACCATTAAGAAAATATTGCAGGAGGAGAATCCTGAAATGGATGAATGCACATCTGGCCAGTCAGATTAAGCAGAAAAAGATAGCATGGGATAGTTGGCTGAAGAACCCTATGAGGTCAGGGGTTGGATACATATAATTTCTTGCATGCACTGACCAAGAGAAAAGAACTTTAAATGAACTAAATCAACTGACTAAGCAGTGGTTTTATGTGTGTGGATCGACTTTCAAGTATGTAAGCATGCGAGGTTATGGAGTGGGGGTGTGGAAGGGTGACAAGGGAGTGGCAGAGAGCATCCCAGAGAGGGGGAAATGGGAGAAGGTTGAGGAAGATGACTGGCAATGCTGACTGCTTATCTTGCGAAGTATGAGAGGATCAAAAATGGGGTGTATGTGGGGCCGCAGTCTCTGTTGATTGTAGTTTCAGTGGTGCTGATATGTGCTGATTCTAACCAACAGTGGATCTCGAAAATCTGCCGAAATCACTTGATCATGAAAAGCCCATGTGGACTTTTCACATAATTTCAAGATCCGCCATTGGTTAGAGTCAGCACTACTGAAACTACAACGCATACACTCCATCTTTGAGCCTCACATATTTCGCATAGTTAGCAGCATCACCATCGGACTTCTTGTTTCCTTCCCTCAAATCATTTCTTCGGGGGATCCACTTCCCTGATGACGAGACACTCATTTCTGCAACAGAGTCATGGTTCAAAGACCAACTTCACCACTTCTACAAAAACGGTATCCGTAGCCTCATCATCAATGGGAAAAATATGTAAATCTGCACGGTGGCTATGTAGAAAAGGACTAAAACCTGTGCCAAGAATCAACAGGCTAGCACCTTTGCAGCTAGGTCAGGGTGATTCTTTATTGAACCATGTTGAACCATGCTCATATTTCTGCCCTTGAATTTCCCAGAAACCTGATCCCCACTTTTGCTTTGTACATACTAGCATGCACTAGTCATATTTTAATAATCCTCCAGCTTCACTACAGTATAGTTAATTTTAATATCTCCTTTAGGTTATTTTAAATTGCATCCATCATGTTAAAACAATAAAGAATTGTTCTCGCAACTGAACAAAAATTTCGGCTCATCAATAACTAACTTTAATGAGTCTCTCTTCAACTATACAAGATGACACTTTGAAATAAGTACCACTTACAGGAAGCATTAGCATTAGTTGAGGCATATGATGCAAGAAAGCAAGCTTATACAGCATCAGCCAAAAAAAACCCTTCCCATTTTACCCATCTGGTCACTCCAAATGTTTGCTTAGTTCAGCCTTAAATTTATTTAAGCTATCAACTTCCACAACAATAGACAGAAGTCTGTTCCAGCAATCAACTACCTGCTGGCTAAAGGCAAACTTCTACACATCTATTCTACAACTGTCTTTCCTCAATTTGAATCTGTGCCCCCCTCAGATTCTTAATCTGAGCATGAGGAAGAATTCCATCAGCATTCAGCTTGTTCAACACATTCAAGGTCTTACACACCTCAATCAGATCACCTTGCAGGTGCCTAGTCTCCAGCTGTTGCAACTTGCAGAACTTAAGCCTTTCTTCGTAAGTGCACCCCTTTGTTCCTCTCACCAATCTTGTTGCCCTTCTCTGTACTCATTCTAGCAATCCTACATCCTTCCTAACACAAGGCCTCCAGACCTGTATACAGTACTCAAGGTGTGGCCTGACCATTGCATTATACAAAGGGATAATCACCTCCTTGTCTCTGCTAGCAAAATTTCTATATATCATTGACAAAACTCCATGGCCTGCTCTGGCAGCCCATCTGCACTGCTCAGAGAACTTCATATCTGACTGCACAATTACCCTCAGGTCTTTTTCATTCTCCACCTCCCTGAGTGTAGCACCACACAGGTGGTACGTTTCTCTTGGGTTACTGCTACCCATATGGAGTACTTTGCATTTGTCAATGTTAAACTTCAGTTGCCACTTCTCAGCTGGCGCCTCTGTGGGCAGGAGCAGCAGTGCGTGGCACGTGCTTCTTGATTAGACCGGGGTTCGAGACCGTGACCACCAAATACGGAAGGTGCAGAAAGGTCAGGAAATGACCACCACATTTCCCCGGAGCAATATGGCCTTAGTTGCTAATGCTCTTAAAAACCAAATAACAACAACAACAACTTCTCAGCCCATCTGCCTAACTTTTCTAGATCCTGTTGCAGTAGCAGACTGTCTTTACTATCATTAACAACCTGCCAACCTTTGTATCATCTGCAAACGTGGACATTAGGCCTGATATATACCTTCATCAATATCATTGATAAAAACACAAAACAACAATGGGCCCAGCACCGAACCCTGGGGCACTCCACTAATAACTTTAGTCCACATAGAGCAGTGTCCATTTATTACCATTCTCTGTCATCTCCTACTCAACCATCCCTTTATCCCTTGCAGTAACTTGTCCTTAATGCCATACCGCTCCAATTTGTAGAGCAGTCTTCCATGTTCAACAGTATCAAAAGCTTTCCTGAAATCCAAACCAAGGAAAAAAAGAAAAAAAACATACCTATTAAATTTTTATGTCAAATCTCATGATGTGGTATGCTCTAGTATTTTATGTATTCATACTTATAAAAATATACTACAGCATGAGCATATTTTCAATTTTCTTGTTAAATGTGTTTTTGTCATATTAATTAAATTTGTTTTTTCACATTTACAAGTTTGTTTTTCTTTCATTCTATGGATTATCCAGGTTTCTGATTATTTTCCAACCATCCTGGATAATCAGGTGTCCGCTGTATTTATACACTCTCTAGGCAAATTAGTGCTGCAGTGCATTTACACTGCTTGCAGTTAGAATTATTATACAGTTGAAGCTCTATATAATGACCCCCAGGGGAATGAGAAAATGGTCTTTATATTGATTGTTCATAAAACAGCTTTACATTAATGAGAAATTGTCTGGTACCAACCACATGGAACGTTATAAAGAGGGTCGCTACAAAGAGCTTCGACTGTACTAACAAAATATACTACTGGAAAGCTTCTAGCATAACGTGCTAAAATTGTTCATTAATATATAATGAAAAGGTTGACAGCTGCCACCTATAATCATTTTGAACAAAAGCATGGTTTCCAGTATATGTATTTCAGCAATGATAAATAAAAGGAACTGAATATTTACTATATTTTTTAAAATCAGCTTCTGTTGGACCAACCGCAGAAGCAGATGTATAACCAATTCCAGAAGTAGAAGCAGAAGGAGAAAGTACATTGGCATCTTCATCATTTTGTAACCAAGGAGGAAGTGCATCAGTAAATACATTTCCTTGAGTTTGTTTTATCTATAAATAAACAGAAGTAGGTATCATTATATTTCTCTTAATCAAAAGTATATATTTAATTAAATATACAGCAAATCTTTCAAAAAATATATAAATAAATATAAATATATAGTACAGTAAATGTGTGATGTAACACAGCTCATTACATCACAGACTAATTATGGCATTTCATGATATATAATTAATTAAAGAGGCCTACGTGCTCTGGATTCATAATGCGAACATTTTTTTATTTTTGTTACACAGAGCATTAATAAAACTACAATAAATAAATTAGCTTTCGGCTGGGTGGCAGCCTTCATCGGATTAAAATACTTGAATGGCAGTTGGAACAGAGATGCACTGCCAGGATGATGCGTGAGGCACGTGGTTAATTGTTTGTTGATGTTTGTGGCTGTGACGTATGGTGGTGACGTGGCCAGCGTTTGTCTATGGCTAGAATTACTGACTCTGTGATGGGGTTAACTTGACAACCACTGTTCCTGTTCAAAGAGGTATCCGAGCATTTTATATTTAGCGATTCCAACCAGGTACGCCTTAGGTAATGGTGGGACCTGTCCACAACCACGACATCGCGGTGTGGGTCGATGTCGTGGTGGGTTGTCCAGACATGCTCGGCGATAGCCGAGTGTTCCACATCTGCCAAACGGATCGCCCTTTTATGTTCTGAGAGACGTTTCTCGAGTCGACGTCCAGTCTCTCCAAAGTAGCAGCTTGTGCAGTCACGGCAAGAGATGTGATAGACCAAACCGCTCTGTAGAAGGGTGGGGACAGGTGTTTTTATGTTGGAAATGAGAGAACGCAGTTTCTTGCCTGGGAGTTGGATGCACTTTATCCCATGTGATTTTAGGATTCTACCGATCTGCTGTGACAGGTTGGGGTAGTATGGAATGAATGCCCTCGTGGATGACTCGTCACTGTTGGCGTTGCTGTTGGTCGTCATGTTGTCGCGTGCTTATAGATCACACCTGTCAAGGACGTCGATGGGGTAGCCACACCTCGTAAGGTCTACTTTGACTCTGGTGATCTCTTTGCGTCTTTCATCTGCGGAGCTGGAGTGTGTCCAGGCGCGAGTTAGCAAAGTTCGGGCAGTGGAGAGGAGGTGGCCCCGTGCGTGTGCTGACCGGAAGTTGGTAAATTGGCCAGCACACATAGGCTTACGATAAACTGTCGTCTTCAAGCATGTGCCTTCGTGCCGGATAAGTGTATCTAGGTATGGTATAGAGTTGTTCGACTCCAGCTCAATCGTGAATTTTATGAAGGGCGATAGTGAGTTGAGGTGGGTTAGGAGTCGCTGACCTGAGTCTCTAGGGATGACTACGAACACATCATCTATATAGCGACACCAAAAGGCGATGTGATCTGGTGTGTGTGTAAACGCACGTCCCTCTAACTCCTCCATCACGATGTTTGCTGTGACTGAGCTGACAGGGGAACCCATGGCTGTGCCATGTATCTGCTGGTAGATTGAGTCATTAAACATGATTGCACCCCCTGTTAAGCAGTCTGAGGGCGGCGGAAATGTCATCAGGCGTCAGTCTAGTTCTGTCGCTAAGGGTTCCATCATTGTCCAAGAGTTGTTTTGCACAAGAGATGGCAAGTTCCACTGGGATGGAGGTAAAGAGTGATACGACATCGAACGATGCCATGAATTGATCTTGCGAGATGGATATAGTGCAGATCCTTTCTATGAACTCAACACTGTTGGAGACGGTGTAGGTGGTCTTGCCAACTAGAGGAGAAAGAAGTCTCAAGACAAATTTAGACAGCTCGTAAGTCAGTGATCCACAGCAGGATACAATAGGTCTTAGTGCTGTGTCTTCTTTGTGCACCTTCGGCAGGCCGTAAAATTGTGGGATCTGACACCCGGAGGCACGGAGGTGATTACGGGTTGACTGTGTGATTTTCTCTTGCTTCAGCCAAGTGTTGATGAGGATATTCACCTCTGACTCTCATCGTTCCAAAGCCCTGTTGGGGTTGACGGTTAAGGGTTTGTAGACGGTAGTGTCTCGTAAGAGCAGTAAGGCTTTCGCCATGTAATCTGTGGTTCATTACAACCGTACGACGACCTTTGTCCGCCGGTAGAATGACGATGAACGAATCCTGTTTCAGTGCCTTGAGGGTAGAAATCTGTATATGGCTGAGGTTTGAAGAAACGGGGCGAGCATGGTGTAGAACTGCTGCAGTCTTTAAGCGGATTGCGTTGGCTACATCTTCTGGGAGGCGTGATAAGCTTGCTTCCACACCCAAGGCGATGTCGGTGATCGGTGGGTGCTTTGGAAGAACGGCAAATGTCATGCCAAGGGTCAATAAGTTTATTTGTTCTGCAGATAACTGCTTGCTGCTTAGGTTCAATATGAAATCGGTGCAATTTGTGAGAGGGGCATTACGCTGGCGACAAAATTGATGGGATTCATTAATTAAAGTATTGAACTTACGTTTCTGTCAGGTACAATAACGATCTGATTCTCTGACGGCCTGGTAACATAAAGTATTGATTACCTTGGTGTAAATAGGATCGGGAATCAGAGCCTTAAGGTCGGCTAGTAGGGCTGCTTTGCTCTCTGAAGCACGTTGTATGTCACGATGGAGGCAGCCGATCCATATGCGCAGAGTTCTGAAGCCGAAGTTCCGACAGGCACGTCCCATACGCTCATTAGGAAACGGTTGTTTGTAGCGGAACCCTTTCGGTATAATCCAGTTAGCTTTGCATCTATGTGCAAACCTCAGGTGTTGCCTGCTACGGGCTATGAAGATAAAATCTTTCTGGAGCCTCACGACCATATCGTATGTTGGTTGGCCAAGAATAGTCTGTACATAATTAAAGAGGCCTACGTGCTCTGGATTCATAATGCGAAAATTTTTTTATTTTTGTTACACAGAGCATTAATAAAACCACAATAAATAAATTAGCTTTCGGCTGGGTGGCAGCCATCATCGGATTAAAATACTTGAATGGCAGTTGGAACAGAGATGCACTGCCAGGATGGTGTGTGAGGCACGTGGTTAATTGTTTGTTGATGTTTGTGGCTGTGACGTATGGTGGTGACGTGGCCAGCGTTTGTCTATGGCTAGAATTACTGACTCTGTGATGGGGTTAACTTGACAACCACTGTTCCTGTTCAAAGAGGTATCCGAGCATTTTATATTTAGCGATTCCAACCAGGTACGCCTTGTCCACAACCACGACATCGCGGTGTGGGTCGATGTCGTGGTGGGTTGTCCAGACATGCTTGGCGATAGCTGAGTGTTCCACATCTGCCAAACAGATTGCCCTTTTATGTTCTGAGAGACGTTTCTCGAGTCGACATCCAGTCTCTCCAAAGTAGTAGCTCGTGCAGTCACGGCAAGAGATGCGATAGACCAAACCGCTCTGTAGAAGGGTGGTGATAGGTGTTTTTGTTGGGAAAAAAAAAAAAAAATTTCGCATTTCATGATATATATTTATTCAAGACTTCAACTATACGGGAATAAGATGATAAAACTACAAGTATAAAAAACACACCAAAAAAATTACTGGAAAAATTTTTTTAGCTTTTTGATTCATCTGATCGCAAAATGTCCTTAACACACATCATTCCTATTTCACAAGGGATTTCTCTTTATTTACATTATTAAAGAAAGAAGTGATATACAGGTAACCCTTGTATAACATGGTAGTTATGTTCCTATAAAATGTCGTGTTGCATGAAATACAAAAAGTGGGGTTACGTTCCAAAAGCTAACAAAAATATACTATTTTGATAACAAAAATACACTATTTTGTTAACAAAACTAACAAAAAATACACCATTCTAGATTTTGTGTATCTTCTGCTCTAAAAAAAATCAGTAATCTGGTTTTGTTTGCTTTTGCTTGATAAATATTTAAGAATTTCGTCGTATGGAACTAAGCATTTTTTAAGCTTCCTTTTGAACTTTGGGCTCCTTTCATTCAAGAATCTGCATTCAAAAAATAAAATTCTAATTGTTTGGCTAACTTTCCCGTATGCTTTTTAGCGTAAAATTTGGAACTTCAGAAATTTCATCTGCAATATCATCCTCTGAATTTATTTGGTTTTATCTCCAATGCCATTTCCACCAAATCTGCTTCGCCAGCCACTTTTTCAACCAGTAATTCTTGAACGTCTTCAATAATCATATATTTTTTATTTTTTAGGAGCACTGGCGACCAAGGCCATGTTGCTCTGTGTATATTGTCTATAAATTGCATGTGTCCTGAGATCGATTTTCTGTTTTGATGGATGAAAAACCTGAGTTTCCAGGAGAGGGGAAAAAAAAAAAACCATGCTACTCTTGCCTGAGCCCGACTAACTCAGCCACATTGTGAAAAAAACCCATAAATATTCCTCCCGTCATTAACGGAATTCAAACTCAGGGCCTTTACCACCTGGCGTGGGAAGGAGGACGATTCTATCAACTGTGCTACCCACGAGGGATTCAGTAGTCATATCATCAAACCTTCCACTCCTACCGACATAGCAAGTTCTACTATCGCACCGATTTCGTTTTCTGCCGGCTCGACCATATTTCCTGAATGAACTGACTCAGGCCATGCATTTTTCCACATGCATTTAACGTCGATAGTTTTACTACTTTGAGCAATAAAGCTATGATTCTGATACAGTCCACAATTGAGAAATGTTTCCATGCTCCCATTACTTCAATAGATTTGGAATCAACTTTTTCCAAAATCCATCGTAATTATTTTCTGATGTAATGGCTGAATGAAAGTAGTATTAACTTAGTACAACTGTGGTGGTAGAAACATAAATTCAACGTTTGGATGACTTAAATCTTTTGGATGGCCTGGCGTGCTATCCAATAGTCATAAAACTTTTAAATCTAGATTTTTTCACAAGTTCAATAGCACAGAACACAACACGGAGATTTCCCAACAAAATAAAATACAGGGATTTCTCAATAATTTTTTTTTCTTTTTGACTAGCGAGTCAATAGCGGGGATTCAAAAAAGAGTGGAAATGTTGCAAAATTACATCCAACATAATAGCAGGGTTGTCCCCTGCAGTACCGTGTTATATGGGGGTTGCCTGTATATAGATTATACAAGGAAGAAAAATTTATTTCCATTAGTGCAATGCCTGCAAACAGGAAAGCTAATATTGGTTAAAGAAAAGTTGAACATAATGAACAGAGTGAAAGAGGCAGAAAAATGGAAGAAGAGGAACTAAACTCTCATGGTGAATATTGCTGACAACTAACAATGATGCGGTAAACACAAAGAATGAAATTCATAAGAATATATGCTACAGCAAATCACTAGGATAGCTCCTATAAAAATGTCAGTGAATGAAGCAGGCAGAGAATTGCGGCTTGTTGGCTGCAGTGAACCATTTTGATTTGTTGGCAATGGTAATATCTGGATGTAGTGTGTGGATAACACCAATGTCATCCACGAGTGCTGGAACTGGAAACACAGTTGACATGTACCACTGAATGAGCATGGTGATGATGCAGAGTTTGTCATACTCTGGCTGCTCACTAGCAGAAGTGGACTGGCCATAAGACTTACTGGGAAAACCCCAGTGGGCTGAACACTAGTGTGATTTTCAATACAGTAGAACTGTCAGTTATCTGAATAATTTGAAAGGCTGATTTTTTTTTTTTTTATATTAACAGTAGTACAGTAAGCTCAGGTTATAGTGATCACGTTTGCAAAATGAATTTTGATTATAATAAGCAAAAGATCAAGTTTACTACCCTTTATAACATATTGTACTTTGTTTAAGTCAAAGTCAATGCAGCAAGGCATCATATGTTTAAAAGTATAAATAATCTATATAATATTGGTGTACATGGTGTACATACACCATAGAAAACTCTTAAATGAAAAAACTACATTTGTAGTGTGAAAGGGCATCATTTTATCTGTATCTCATATTGTACTCATCCTTCACAACGAGTTGCCATGTACTGCACTACCTCGAATAAGTAACGCTTCACCATAAGAGAAGACTATTGTTACCATCAAGGCTTGTTGGCCCTTCATCTTTTTGTACAAACAAAAAGCCCAATAAACTGAAAACTGCAAATTGTTTTTATTGTTTTATGGTTGTGACCTCTAGAAATGTGAGGTAGAAAAATATCACAGACACAACTGGGTTTTCTCGGAAAGCATGAGTGAATTTCAGATTAATTTAGCTCCAGATTCGGTAAGAATAATATTGGCCTGAAACTGTGCAATTTATTATTTTTCTCAGTTTTTTATGGTAAAATGTGAATGAAAAGAAAATGTGTAGTTTTAACATTGCAACAAAAAACTAAAATTATTAATAGAATTAGAAAAGGTGAAAATTTAGGAAATCTCTGCAAAGAATTTAATGTGGGGACTTCAACAATTTATGACATCAAGAAAAATTCCAATGCTATAACAGAATTTGTGTTGATTATGGACAGCGAAGAAGGATCTAGCAGGAAAAAGACAATGTCGAAACCTGAAAATGCTGCTTTAGAGAGTGCACTTTATTTTTTATTTATTTTTTTTATTTGTTAGTTGTTGGTGCATTGGCTTCTATGGCCATAATGCACCTCCCAAGATTTTTGCAGTACTCTGATCCAAGCCTGAGGCGGGATTCGAACCTGCGACCTTTGGGTTTCCAGGCAGGCACTTTACCCACCCAGATAGCCCGGTCAGCACTTTATTTGTGGTTTCTTCAGAAGCAAAGTTTAGGTGAACCAGTGTCTGACTCAGTGTTGTGTGAAAAAGCATTGGATTTTAATCGAAAATTAAAAGGTAATGAAGATTTTAAGGCAAGCACAGGTCGGCTGAAAAACTTTAAACTGAGACAACACAGTATACATGAACTAGATATTCGATGCGAGAAACTTTCTGCAAACGAATTGGCAGCTGTGTCCTTCAAAAGTAAGTTTGCTTCAGTTATAGCAAATTAAGAGAAAGAAACGTTTATAATGTTGATGAGGTGGGCTTATTATGGAAAGCATTACCGAGAAAACCTTAGATACTAAAAGAGAAATGCCTACACAAGGTTTTAAGATGAGAAAAGAGTGAGTTACAATTGTTTATGTGTGCAAATGCCACTGAGATGCACTGATTTGTCCACGCTTGTTATCTGTAAGTTGGAAAAACTGAGAGCATTTAAAAATCTTTCTAATTTTCCTGTTTTGTATAAAAATGCCTGGATGGATGTTTATGTTTTCTGAGATTGGATTAAATTTATTTAATCTTACCATAAAATTTTCCAGCTCAATTATCTGGAAAATTTGGCTATCCGGAAGAGGTCTGACATTAGTTATTCTGGATAACTGACACTCTACTGTATTACAATCTGAGCTCTGATACATTCTTTTGTGTTCCCTGGTAAGAATTTCTGCTCCAGTCTGCCTCTAATCATTAGGGAATGCTGCTCTGGGTGGTCGTTGTCATTATTACTTAGTATAATACATTATCATCTAAGGCCATATTGTTCAGTACCTGCAGTGGATGTTCTACATGGCAACTTAGATGGCATGAAACACTGTTGTCTGCCATTCGTTTAGAGAGGTCTGGTTTGATTCCCATCAGAGCGGAGGAATTTCTAAAGTTCTCTTCAATCGAGGCTGCAGTTAGCAAATCTGAGGCAAAGAGAATAAGGTCCCTTCCACCAAGTTAATTATTCCATATTTTTCAGCTTACACAATATGTAATTTATTTCAAATACATACTACTACAGACAAATATTTATGAATATGAGTGACAAGCTCTAGTGCTCTTAATATAATCATTTAAAATGAATTTTAATTTGTACTTGGGTGAAGATAGAGATAATTCCCTAACTGTTGGATGGTGGCTCCAGCCATTGTGAAGCTTGAGGTATATCAGGTTTATGTTTGAAATTATGCTTGATTTCTAAGACTCCCCACTCCATTAAACACTTGACAAATAGTTTTTTATGTGCTTTTACTCAACCAACAATTAACATGAACCATTTGTGTGAATCTAAGAAATTGTTACAATGAAAATAACAAACCAGTGTAGTATTTCTCTTTTGAGAGATAAAGAAACACACAGATAATACCATTGTTTTCAAGAAAGAATGGGTTACTTAAGTTCAGGGCTGTAGTGGAGGGTATATGCCATATACACCCTGGATTTGTTTTAAGTGAATAGGGTATACTTTCTGGTTTTTGAAAGACTTGAAAAAACAAATACAGCACTCTCAATTTACCAGGTCATTTTAAGACTCCAAATTAAAAAACAACAACCAGAAATCATAAAATTAAATAACTAGAATAGGTATAAACAGATGTTTTGCAAGTCATAAATAAGCAAAAAAAAGAAGCAGTGTTATAAGTCGTCATTGGGAGATTAATGCACCTATTATCTTGCAACCCCCCAATAAAAAAAAAAAAAAAGAGAGAAAAGAAAAAAAAAGACCAAATGTTTAGTTTGTTTTAGTGTGTTGTGTCGATTGCTGTGTTCCGTTGCACTGCAAAAGGACAAATTTTGTTTTGTTATTTATGTCAGGAATGTCAGAATTTTTTTTATAGTAACTATTTTTTTTGGTTTAGAAATTGCAAAAATGGTGGGCAAACTCAAGAGTTGTGCTTTCAATTAAACAAAAACTTCAAATTATTCAAAAGTTTGAAAATGGTGCATCCGTTAATTAAATATCTAAAGAACCATATGTGACATTGCAAAAAATAAAGGGAAGCTATCAGATTTAAAATCGACATCGTAAAAAATAAATGTGTGTCCAATATGCACTATTCGTGTATTGGACACGTGAGTAGTGCATGGTAAGTTTTTTTTTGTTTTTTATCTATCACCATACTTTTTACGTAGGTTGCTGAACATTTTTTGATACAATAAGTCCTTGACTTATGTAGCTTCGGACTCGCGTTACACATTATTTATATTTTTTTTTATATGGCTGAAGATTGCGGTGAAGGGAGAAACACATTTCATCATAATAACGTAAAAACCCACAGAATTCCAGCTATTGGTATTATCGCAAATGCAATAAGATCGAGCTTACTACCAGTTTATAATTAGATGCACTAACAGAAAAGCCCAATAAACAAAAAAAGTGCAAATTGTTTTTATTGTTTTATGGCTGTGACCTCCAGAAATGTGCTTTAGTAAAATGCAAGCTTGCGATAATAGTGAGTTTTCTCCTTAACTCTGTGAAGTTCTTTTCAGAAAATTTAATTTTGATCGTTATCATGGTGAATAAGAGAATAAGTGACAGCGGTACTAGTAAATCTATCAAGAAAAGGAAAGCGATCGAGCTGGATCAAAAAATTAAAATAATAAGGATGTATGAAAATGGCCTCCATAGCCAAGTGGTCAAGAGCAGGAGTGCAGTAGCACATGCTCTTTGAGTAGAATAGAGTTCAAGCCCCTGACTGCTAAATACAGTCGATCTGCCAACCCACACTGGACCAGCGTGGCAGATTACAGTCCATTTCCCTCAGCATGAATTGTTGAGGAGGCTTCCATCCTGAAGTGGGTTGTAATGGCTCCGGTTTACCTTTTTTTTATGAAAATGGCCAAACATCAACAAGTATCGTGCAGAATTCAGATTTGTCAGTGGCAACGGTGAACACAATAAAGGAGAAAGACAGAATACGAGAAGCGGTGAAGCAATCGGCACCAATAAAGTCAACTATAATAATCAAGGCTGTAAAATACAAATCAGTTTTTACAGTACAATAACATGCATTTTTTTTTCCCTTTTATGTTTTTACTTATGCGCCACTGTGGTTACTTCACCACCATCCCCAGATAAAGTTTTTAATTAACTAATTAAAACTATATAACTATTTTTCTTGATTCTTCTGAGGATATTATGTGGTTTTTGTAATTTTGGCATATCAGGGATATAGTAGCAATATTTTATTAGTCATTCCTGAGTTACATAAAACCCGACTTACATAAGAAGTCCTGGAACGTATGTCGTATATTACGTATGTCGGGGAGTTACTGTATTTTTTGATTAACCGGGAAATCGAAAATCTATTGTATTATTAAACTATTTACTGAAAATTAAAAAAAATCATTAGAATTTGATTCTTAAGCAATACTTAATAGTTTTATTATTTTTAAACACTTTTATTAACATGTGTACACGAACTAGTAATATTCTTTAATTTTGTGCCAGGAGATTTGTTTTAGTTTTGTAGACAATTAGTACTGCCACCTTTCAAAATGTAAGTTGACGGGATTCCCTGAACTCATGTTTCATAAGATGAAAAGAGTAAAATTTTGTGGTTGCAAGGGCAATCTTTTAATATTTACTTGAGTAAGTACTAAAACCCCGTATTATTTTTTTGTAATTAATTTTGCTACTCTTATATATTTAAAAATTTTTAAAGTACTCGAGTACATCACTCTTACTAAAGTTCATTTAAATATTTTTTGTTTTAATATTTATTCTATGTATTTGCGTAATATTATTGCACATTATCAACGTATTAAAAGATTCTGTTATTACACTGGACTTGAGTATATGCACCAATAAACGATGTTTATAAAGTAACAAGTTGACAATAAACTTCGCAATAAACGAAACGGTGGCGGTGCACCAGAAACGAAACAATTGTTTTGTTACAAATATTTTTTAATTGTTGTTAATAAGCTACGGCATGAACACTTTGATGTTCTTTTGAATACTTTTATGGAATTATTCACTAATTTCAATTCTTTCTTTACAATTTTTATTTGTACATAAAATTTATAATATTTTATATTTATTTCAAGATTTATTATTAGATTTTTTAATATTCATTTTCCACTAGGAAAGTGGAAACTTTTTCCATTTCTCTGTCGTTCAACAGCAAGTATAATAAATTTTACTGGACATGCCTAGAATGTTGTATGGTTTGATGTTGATTGCCAGCACTAAAAATTTAATTACATTATCAAGAAGTTTTTCATATGCGACCATAGCAAACTTGATTAATAAGCCTGCACGGTATACTCTGCTTTTCGTAACATTCTTAGAGTATACCTTCTGCTAATTTTACAACTACAGCATTACTTAAGGTAAATGTCAAGGCCAATGAGGTCAATATGTATTATGTCTCTACAAACTGCTGATATTCTAGATTGCTTTGGATGTACACAGGATGGAAAACCATACCAAATAAACTCCCGTTAAAGCTCTTTTGAAGGGACCAACTCCAAAAAAGCACAAAAGGATATTATAAGTGAAATCCCCCTTCCCCCAACTACACAGGACTGATCAAGGGATCAGAAGAAAAGATCACTAAAAATAAGATAGTACTGTAAGTGGAAGTGTTATAACAGTCCCATTATAACATTAAATGGAAGAAGTTATAACAGGAGTTTCCTGTATATCCACCAGAAATTGGCTAGTATTTAAATAGCCATTCCCATTTTATACATTTTTCTCATTTCAGTTCTATGAACAGCATATTATAGATTTTACTGAATAAAATGGAAAAGATACAAATTTAAAACTTGTTCTTCTTTTTAATAAACTGTGATTTTTATAACATCTTGAAAAAAAAAACTTTACTTGCCAAACTGATTTTTTGTAAACTTAAACTTTGCTTTCATTTTTTTTTTGTTTCATACATTATTTTATACATATATAAAACAATTATCAAAAATGTTGAATATTTTTAATAATTGAAACAATTTAGACAGTTGGTATCACAATCCATTTATATCCACCTATATTATATATCAATTATTACACACCTGCTTAGTATTGTTCCATGCCTGTGGATTTGCTTGATTGCTCTCTGGATTATAATTTCCATTAAAAGTTTCTGTACACTTGTTTACTGCTGACTAAAATAACATTCAGGAAAATGGTAACTTTTTTGCATTTCAAACTTTTTTTTTCATTTATCAAATAAAACAAAAAAATGGATGGTATTAAGTAAAAATGTGTTAACCCACTAACTAGTAATGACATTACACACTTCACCACAACTCACCTTATTTTTGCAATGCAATTCTCAAACTTTAATTATTACAGATATACATTTCTTGGATAACACGTTTTTGTTTAAAACCATCTAAATATCCTTGCAACAAAACTTAAAAACAATTTAAAAAACAAAAAATACATAAATAACCTTTTCATGGTAATCTTATAATTTTAAACCTATTCTGACCAGATCATTTTGTCTGTTACTCTGACCACATACAAATAATCCCCACTGAGCCACACCTTTTATCATTTGCTTACTGGCAAAGAAAAGCATTCCATTGCATGTCCAATTGTTCTTTTGCTAAAAACCAGGAATTATCAATTCTTATTTTAGAAGGATTTTGTGTATCTATGAATGGAGGGGGCAAATGGGCTTGAAAATTTTCATAGTAGTTGGCTGTGGGTAAAAAAATTTTTAATGGATTTTATTTTAAAAAAATAAAAATTTTATAACTTTTAAAATTTTGCTTTAAAATATTAATATGTTCTTATTTTGACATTATTGGCCCAACACTATAATAATTAAAATTGTCAAAAAATAAAACAGAATTAAAAAAATAAATAATAAATAAAATTTATCATTACTTTTTTTTGATGCAGCAATATTCTCTACATCCATTTATGTACTTGATTCAGTTTTTATCAAATTCTATATCTGAATTCCACAGAAATTTGTCAAGTTTTGCAAGCCTAAATCATACAATTGAAGTCAACAGATGTGATCTTCTGCTCTGAATTTCAAAGCTATTTTGGCACTGCCATTTATTTCAAACTGTGTCTATAACTTGGAAACAGATAAGAAATGACAGCATGTATTTGGCTGTATTAATGATACTAATGATATTAAGTTTGGCACTAATGATATTAAGAGTAGGAGACTGGCGGAATTACTTAGCAAGTACAGGTCACTGTTGAAAAAAAGCCGTGAATTAGGGTTGAATTTGAAAGTGTCTGCAATTCTGCCCAGACACGATAGGAGGGAGTATATGATGAGAGCCTTGTCGATCAATTCGGCCCTGGAGGGATTGTGCAAGGCTCAAGGGGTAGAATTTTTTTCAGCCTGGACTGTACTTGTTAACAGGAGAGATTGCTTCTACAGGGATGGGATACACTTAAATAGAAAGGGTGCAAGAATTTTTGCTGATGCTGTCGAGGCAGAGTTAGGTGGGTCAGAAAACTGCTAGTTGGGGGGGGATACAAGGACTAATAGATTAACAGTAGCCACTGGCAGAGGTGGAAGTGATTCTTGCACTGCTTCTATTGAAATGAGCAGAAGCGTGAAAAACAAGATGCAGGATATTTCAGAGACTGCTGGGAGTTATTGCGGTACAAGTAAACACATGGGTTGTGTTAGGGTAGCCAAGAATAGAAACAGGTGCATGTATATCTGCGTGTACACCAATGCTAGGAGTTTGGTAAATAAATTTGATGAATTTGAGGCATTGCTCAAAACATCAAAGGCAGATATTGTTGGGATATCAGAGACGTGGTGTCACACAGATATAAGGAATGCGGAACTGGAATTTGGGGAATACAATGTGTATAGAAAGGATAGACAGGACAGGAGGGGAGGAGGGGTTATGCTATTAGTTAAGAAACACATAAAGTCCAAGGAAGTGAAGCCAGTCGACATCGATGGACAGGGCAGTGGCGAGTCAGTTTGGTGTGACATAAGCATAGGGAAATCAAAATTGAGAGTAGGAGTGTGCTATAGACCTAATGACTCTGATGAGTATAATAAGATATTGTACAGGGAAATAGAGTGGGCCAGTAAATCAGAGAGTCTTATAATGGGGGATTTTAATTTCCCAGATATTGACTGGAATTTGTGGGTTGGTCACTCGCACACTAGCAAGGCTTTTGTGGATTTATTGGATGATTGTTTTCTACATCAGCATGTTCGTGAGGCAACAAGAGGGAGCAATACTCTTGATCTGATTATCAGTAGTGATTCTTCATGCATTAAGAATCTGCAGATAAATGAACCACTAGGTGGCAGTGATCACAGTGTGTTGAACTGGGATTTACTCAAGGAGGTAACTACCATCAGAGGTAAAGGGAAGGGTTTTTGTTTTCGTAAAGGCGACTATGATGGTCTGAGACAGTATTTAAATTCTATACAGTGGGACCAACTGATGATGTTACCAACAGCAAACTCAAAATGGGAAGCATTCAAGGAACTAATCTTGGAGGCTACCAGGCTTTACATACCAACTAAGAAATATTGTTCAAGGTTTAGGCCTAAATGGTTGTCAGATGAACTAATGAGACATGTGGCAGAGAAGAAAAATGCATGGGATACATACAAATTGATGGGTGACATGGAAGCCTATGATAGATATAAGTTGGTCTGTAACCAAGTCACAAAGGAGATTAGGCAGGCAAAGGCAGACTAGGAAAAATCCTTGGCAAAGGATGCGAAGGAAAACAGAAAAGAGTTCTTTACCTATTTAAACTCAAGAAGGAAAGGGATGAATCAGATTGGTCCACTGGATATTGATGGTTCAACAGTTGAAGATCCTGCTCAGGTGGCTAACAATCTAAACGAGTATTTTGCATCTACATTCATGCATGAGGAGTTATTCAGGAAGGAGAATGATGTAGGTAAAGTAAACAGGCTGTGAGCTGGATGATTTTGTAATAACTGAGAGGAAAGTGGAGGAGAGATTTTTGAGGATAAACATAAAAAAGGCACCTGGGGTGGATGGGATCTATCCAGTTATATTAAAGGAGGCAGCAGAGGATGTAAGCAAACCCCTAGCCATAATTATGAGAGCTTCTTTGGACTCAGGGGAGGTACCCATAGACTGGAGATGTGCAAATGTAACCCCAATTCACAAAGGAGGATCAAAGTCTGACACAAGTAATTATAGACCTGTTAGTTTAACTTCTGTTCCAGGTAAATTAATGGAGGCACTGGTTAAAGAAGCACTGTAGGATCATCTAGACAAGAATTCAGTTATAGCTCAGACGCAGCATGGTTTCGTTAAGGGCAGGTCTTGCCTGACCAATTCGATTGGATACTATGATGTGGTCACAAAAGAACTGGATGCAGGGAATAACTTTGATATTATATATTTGGATCTTAGAAGGCTTTTGATACTGTTGCACATGGAAGACTGCTGCACAAATTGGAGCAGTGTGGCATTGGAGGCAAATTGCTGCTATGGATAAGGGGATGGTTGAGTGGCAGAAGACAGACAGTGGTAATCAATGGACACTGCTCAACGTGGACTAATGTTATTAGTGGAGTTCCTCAGGGATCAGTGTTGGGTCCGCTGTTGTTTTCGGTGTTTATGAATGATATTGATGATGAGATATCAAGTTTAATGTCCAAGTTTGCAGATGATACAAAGGTTGGCAGGGTTGTTAAGGACACCACTGACGCTATGCTGCTGCAACAGGATCTGGAAAGGTTGAACAGATGGGCTGAGAGGTGGCAAATGAAGTTTAACATTGACAAATGTAAAGTACTACATATGGGAAATAGTAACCCCAGAGCAACGTATGAACTCTGCGGTACTACACTGACAGTGGTGGAAAATGAAAAGGACCTGGGGGTAATTGTGCAGGCAGATATGAAGTTCTCTGAACAGGGCAGACGAGCTGCAAGAGTAGCTCATGGTGTCTTGTCAATGATATACAGGAATTTTTCTAGCAGGTTTGTTTTTGTTTTGTTTTTATTGGCGCATTAGCTGCGGAGGCTATAATGCGCCAAGACCACTTCTAGCAGGGATAAGGAGGTGATTATTCCCTTGTATAAGGCAATGGTTAGGCCACATCTTGAGTACTGTATACAGGTCTGGAGGCCTCATTTCAAGAAGGATGTAGAGCTGCTGGAACGGGTACAGAGAAGGGCAACAAGATTAGTGAATGGAACAAAGGGTTGCTCTTACGAAGAAAGGCTTAAGTTTTGCAAATTACAGAGTCTGGAGACTAGGCACCGGCGAGGTGATCTGATAGAGGTGTATAAGGCTTTGAATGGTTTGAGCATGCTCAATGCCAATGGGATTCTTCATCTTGCTCAGAATAATCAGCTCAGAGGGTATAAATTCAAATTGAAGAAGGATGGATGTCGGATAGATGTGCGGAAATTTGCCTTTGGCCAGTGGGTGGTTGGTTGGTGGAACCGACTTCCATCACTTGTTGAAGTTGATAGCCTAAACAAATTTAAGGCTCAACTGGACAGGTATTTCGAGCGAACGGAGGGGTGAAATGGGAGTGGTGTGTTTTTTTTTTTTTTTTTGGCTGATGCTGAATAAGCTTGCTTTCTTGCATCATATGCCTCTACTAATGCTAATGCACTAGCAAAATTCAAGATAATTTGCACTTGGTGATTTCTATTAAAATCACATGTTGATGGATATGATAACACAGTGTCCTGATATTAAAAATAGAATGATATATGTGTAGAAATATTGATCTAGAAGGATCTGGTTCAGAATAACTAAACCTTGCTAATTTCAAAGGAATTGCTTTAATAGCAATTATAAAAGGGATAAAAATTGTAAGTGCATCTGATATCCATATCACAACAAGGTTCTATTACTTAGTTTAAAATTTTTTTGTAAATATCTAATCCATTCAAAGTAATCTAATATTCCACCAATTCTCCACAGATCTTGGATATCTTAATGTCAGCTACTTCCCCATCAAGATTTTTCACTGTTTATGTAAATTCTCTGGTTTTCATGGAATTTATCTGGCATGGTCAAGCAATGAACTAGGAATAATACAAAATAGTTCTACATCAATTGTATGATGCTGTTTGGAGAAAATAGAAAAGAGGGAATTAGTGCTTGCATCATGCTAATGCTCCTGCACACTCAGAGCTTTCCATTCAATAATTTTTTGAAAAGCACTCTATAACTGTTGGCCCATATCGGCCATACTCACTAAATTTAGCTTCCTGTGATTTTGTTTTGTTTCTGAAACTTAGAGCCCCGTTTAAATGACTCAGGAAATTATTCAGAATGTGACACAGGAATCATTAGCAATTCTAAAAGAAGCCTATCAGGAATGCACCTAGAAGTTGAAGAAGCATTGGAACTGGCGTACAGTGTTAAAGAGACTATTTTGAAGGAGATACATCTGAATTTCCTTCAATCTGTCTACCCAAGCTAGTAAGCTTCATAATTTCCCAAATATTAGTTCATCCCTGAACTTTCTGATTACACTTCATATTGGTACTTTTCTATATATAAACTTTCAACAATAAGGAAATTCATATCACAAAATGGGGAAAATGTTCAATGAGCAAAGTGCCTGTTTGATAAGAATGGAAATTGAACTCTAATTTAGCTAGTTAGCTAAGATTAGAAACAGCAGAAATAAAGTCAGGACAAACAAAAAAGTGTCTCTAATTTTTTTTTTTTCTTCTAAAAATAATCTTTGAATAAACTCCAAAGATACTATGATACTTTTTCAATTAGCAGGCTTCATATTTATAAATAACAGGTGGTTCTCAACCAGTATCGCAATCACCTGGGAGTAGTGGCATACCATTATTAACAAGAAGCATACAGAAGTAAGCTTATTATGATAGCAAGAAAGAAGGTTGTACAATATTACATGCTTGAAGGGGTTTCAATACAGTAGTTGAAATCAAATAAAATTCACATTCCCTTTGTCCAATTTTTCATCATTGAAATCATTCTGCTTCTACTGAAGGCCAAGGTCGAGTACTCAGCAATGAGACTTGGGCATACATTTAACTTAGAGATAAATATTGTTATCCATGGTTCTTCCTAAGTTGATAATATCTTTTCAAATTGTAATAGCATCACCTAAAAAGGAAAATCCACTACACATTTAAAAATCTCAGACTCCACCAGGACAGCTGTTTCAAAACTTATTGGCTTCTCATCAGCTGGCAGGCAGTCTACATTAGTGAATATATACTGGACTATGAATACTGTATTTTGTCTAAGTGAACAACCAAGTGGTGTACAGAAGTAAAACTTCTGTACAGAAGTAAAACTTCTGTACAGAAGTAAAACTTCTGTACACCACTTAGCTGTTCTAAGTTAAACATAAGCAATCCTTCACAATGAGCATTTAGCCTTGGTTTTCAGTGGAAGCAGAATAATCCCCATGATTGAAAATCAAATGCAGAAAAGTGTATTAATTTTATTTGAAGGAGGTTGTAGATTTTGGTTTACTCAAAAAAGAAGCTACCAAAAGTAGAAAGTTAAACAAACACTGATCTGCAGTGTACTTATATGAGAACAAGCAGTGCATGGAAGCAAAACTTCCATATACTGTTTGGCTGTTCTATACATCCTCAGTCTTCAGTGGATGCAGAATGAATCCCGTGATTGAAAATTAAATTCAGTAAAGTGTATGAATTTTATCTGAAGAGAGATGTATATTTTGGTTTATTCAAAAAGGAGCAGCCAAAAGTAGAAGGTATAAGAAACACTGTTATGCAGTGTATATATTATGAAAACAAAGATCACGAAAATGAGAATATCATTTTTTTTTTTTTTTTTTATGTGAACCTCAAACACGAGAGATATTAGAACCTATAGTACTTAGTACCGTGCTTGGGTTGGAGGTTGAGAAGACGAAAGAAGATATTTGTTGACATTGGACTTGAACTCTGTAGATTGTAATTTTCAGGAAATACTCTATATTCAACATTATTCAATATTACTAATATTCAACATTAGTGTTAAAACAGTTCATTTAATCACATGAATCAATGTGATTCCCCCTCCATTTAATCATATGAAATAATTTGATCACATTTAATAGCAAACACTGATAAAATTCTAGTTAAACCATATATGAATATGTAATAACAAGTTAGAGTTGCCTTAACAGACGATTTCTATTGTAGAACACCAATAATGGTGTACTACTATAGGGTGATCATAAAGTCACGTAACCTGTTGCTGATATATTTGTTTGTTAATTTAAGTTTTTTATTATATTATTACTGTTATTATACAGGGAGGTTTTTTGAAGGATCTGCACAGAGATGATTGGTTTTAATGGGTTTTTTATAATTGGTTTTTCTGGCATAAGGGCAACTAAGGCCAAATTGTGCCACACAGAGATGACAATGATTGACTGCTGTGCTGATTGTGAGTGGTATATTGCTCACTGGTACTTTTACCTGGTCAATTCCAATAATAGCATGCCTGCCAGAAAGTTTGTAGGGTGGCCTAGGGATACTGACTAACAGCAACAACATTCTCAGTTCAATACTGCTGAAACATAGTAGCAATCTATCATTGGAAATAAAACATGTCACAAATCATTCAAAGGTAACCCTCATAACATAGTCATTCCCATTTTACTTACAAACAACAGACAAATGTGTTATACACCAGTGGGTATACAGATTACTATGATAATACAAAGTATTTCTTCTAGACCAGAGCTATTCAACCACTTTGGAAAGGTTCAAAGACTGGCAAGCAATTGTAATTATTTATTTTTTAATTTAAATATTAAAAAGTATTCAGCAGCCTAAGTATTATTAATATACATAGACTACTTTCACAGATGGTATAGGAAAAGTAACTCAACACTAGATAAATAAATTCAGTTATATTAATAATGGTAAGTACATAAAAATAATGAAGAAATTTTTCATTTATTAATATAGAATTGAAATAAGTTTTGGGCCCATACATTGAAACAATCAGAAGATGGGTAAGTTTTGGGATGTATATATAGAGGAGAATAGAAAAGATAAGATGGATTGATAAATGAGGTTTTGAGAAGGGTGGGTGAGAAGAGATGTTTGCCTGAAATAATCAGAAGCCAGAGAAGAAACTGGATTGGACATGTGCTACAAGATGAAGGACTGATAAAGGGTGTGAATAAGGGAAAAGTTGGGGGGAGCTCAGATGGAGGAAAACTACGATAGATAAATTGAGAGCATAATGGATATGAGAACATGAAAAGGCAAGTTGAGGATATGGGGTGAGAAGAGATGTTTGACTGAAATAATCAGAAGCCAGAGAAGAAACTGGATTGGGCATGTGCTACAAGATGGACTGATGAAGGGCGTGAATAAGGGAAAAGTTAAGGGAGCCCAAAGTGAGGAAAACTATGATAGATAAATTGAGGGGATAATGAATATGGGAACATGAAATGGCAAGCTGAGGATATGGAGAAGCAGTTGGTGTATGCATGGACCTGCCTGAGCATGTGTTCTTTTGAAGAAAACTTGTTTTTATGCAGAAATTTGGCACTCTATTTAGGAGAGGTCTGCACCTATTCAGAATGTCCCTTTGTTGCAAAAGCCCAAGCAAGTGATAGCTATGTTTGGCAGGAAATTCTAATATTTTATTAAAAATGCAATGTTAAACTGTAAGTGAGTTATAATAATACATTATTAATTAATAACAGTGAGAGCAATAATGAAATAGCAATAACACAAAAGACACAATGTTATTAACAAAGTACTGCAGGGTAATTTAAAGAGTAAATTACAAAATTTTATGCTTAGCTAATAAAAAATTAGAATTCGAATAGTAAGTTTCACTAGTAATAATTAATGATTCATAATAAAATGGATACAAAGCATAACTAGCTGCAGAACAGCTAGTATTCCACATCCACAGACCTCAATGACTTCGGCAACTCCTTTTTGGCTATTTTCTTGTAGTGAAACCTCTACTTCCTAAAATAATGAAAACAAGATGGATGTTTCAGAGAGTCTATATAATCTTACCTTATACTACTGCTATTTTCAAATATTTATAATTGAATAATAATAAATAATTATAATTAAATAAATTTCCCAACTGTTAAATGTAAAATCTTCTATACACAAAACTATAATTATATCATTAACTATAATTATAATAATTCTGATATTACTATAATTATATCAGAACTGATCAAAAAATTATCAAAACTGAATCTGATAAAGATTCACTCCTCTTCAAAGCAGACACCTTCAGTGTTATTTACATACTAATTCCACTGTTCTTGAGTGTCAGAAGCACTTCCCAATAATCATGGGAGCCATAAACAGTGATTATGATATATTATAAATAGTTTTCATAGGTTTAGACATTATCAACAAGTTGGAACTTACAGATAGTTTTGTTTGTGTTCCTCTGTCAGAAATTGTGTCAAAAACTTGGCTGCAATGCACCTAACTCCTAAATCCTCAGTTAAAATAAAGCTATTTTAACTGAATATTTAGGAATGAGGTCATAAGAAATGTATTCATCTTCAGATTCTGCACCAAATTACATGCAACTACCAATTCCTTTTTTTTTTTTTTTTTTTTTGGCATTCAGAATATCTAGCTACTTCTAAGTAGCTTTTCCAGGAGCTAAGGCTAATGTTTGTGGTCTCCCATGCTTGAAATGAAACCCTTTTCTTTATTCTATGCTTTGGGATTAGATATTTTCCTGGAATAAGTAAGATGTTTTCAACTGTAAACATTTATTTTTCTCCCAAAGCCTGTCTCATATAGCCCTTCCTATCATACTCTTCGCTTTCCCACAAATAGTACTGAAAATGTTAAATATTTTGAGCGCTACAACTTAAAAAAAAAGTTTATATTTATTACAACTATTTTTCATAAGTTAAACTGTATCATCAAAACTACATGTAGAAGATTTTAATTAGTTATCAAAATTATTTAAGTAATAAAGGTTGTGGGGGGCAACCTTTATAACTATACAGAACAAATTTAAAAAATCAGCACTTTAAAATTAACTACAAAAACTGTTCATATTTTGGTGTTCAATTTTAACTTACACAATTGACTTTACTGTATTTAAACTTTATCGAAATATACATTATTAGCAATATTAAAAACAGATAAAAAACAAAACAAAACAGATACCTATGCTGAAATTGAAACAAAGGGAAATATTTGTTAAAAAAATGTTCAAAACCAGTCTTAAATGATATCTAAGAGAAAACTCACTTGTTTTTTAAAAATATCTGCAATCATCATTTTCAAATAGTTTTCTTTGGCCAGTTGTACATTTTTGTTGAAGCTAGGGAAAAAAAAAAAAAAAAAAAAACAGATAAAAACATACATAAAGGGAATGAATTTAACAGAAACCGAAAGTAAAATGAGAAAATAGAGAATAAAAATGATACCTGGAATTTTCAAGTAATACGTAGTGGAAGGAAGAAGGTGGGAAAATATAGCAAACATATTCGGTTGAGTTGATAAATATATAAATGTATATTTATGAACTCAACCGAATATATGTTTGCTATATTTTCCCACCTTCTTCCTTCCACTATGTATTACTTGAAAATTCCACGTATCGTTTTTATTCTCTATTTTCTCTTTATACTTTCGGTTTCTGTTTCGGCTCATTTTTAGGCCTGTTTTGGCTTACATTTTTCGGCTCTTGATTTTTTGCTTTCGTTTTCCCTTCATTAAAAGCACTTGGTATTAGTCTCCTTTTTATACTAAAACTTACAAAGCCAGATACGTTTAATATCTTTTTCTATACTTTTGATCTTTTACTTTCTACTTCTACCTTTTTCCTGTTCGTAAAGCTATTAATGCAATTCGAGGGTGATAGGAATGTTCCAGCTGACTTCACTCAATTGCTATTTTTGTCTTTATTTAATTACTCCTTTATCCCTTCCCCATACTCAATTTAAAACTCTGCCCTATACCATTTGTTTTTTCTAAATTTAATTCATCAACTTGATATACTTTTTCCACCAAACTCCAACACTAATATTTTTTCCGAAATTGCATAAAACCTACATAAAATTCATAATTTTTTTTTTCCTACTCTGAAAACACTTATATTTTATTTTAGCTTTATCCTTATTTTTATATCACTGACAGTGTTGGGACTACCTCGTCCATACTGTGTGAGAGTGGAGCTGCTTTATCCCTTGTAATTTTATGCTTTATTTCGCTTCTCTTCCACTGTTATGGACAAGTATAGAAATGCAGTTCCTGATACACGATCAGGTGTAGTCCCCCGATGAAATAAATGACCATGTATTAATACTTACTTTAGCTAACATCAGATTTATGCATTTTTGCTATCCCCTTTTTTCGACTTAACTAAATTTTCCCATCTATTTCAGATGATAGCTATCTCAACTTTTATTTTATTTGTTTAATCATTTTACTTTACAGTTCCCTCACCTCTAATTGACTTTACAATTCAGCCTATAATTTTCTTAATTCATCATAACATATAGGATATTCACATTTTCTCTCTTTTTACAAACCTACAATACTTCTTATTTCTGCTATTCTCACCCTTCTAGTTCTTGGCACTTTGTGTATTTTTCACTTCCATCTGTGCGCCTTTATTAAACTTTATGAGACTTATCAATTCCTACATACATATATACACCAATGAGCAAAACATT
The DNA here is from genome assembly GCF_048544385.1 of Mastigoproctus giganteus. Taxonomy (NCBI): domain Eukaryota; kingdom Metazoa; phylum Arthropoda; class Arachnida; order Uropygi; family Thelyphonidae; genus Mastigoproctus; species Mastigoproctus giganteus. The sequence continues at coordinate 45,253,872 of NC_143578.1, read as the reverse complement.
ATGACCAGCGAGTCGTTATGCAAATCGAAGCAACTGCAGGTGAACTATGGCATGTGCGTGGGTCGGGACACGGTATAAAAAACACCTAATACTGAGCTCCGTTAATCAGTGTTACTCTTGTTCTTCAGATGAGAAAGGCAGCGGACTTAAGTGAGTTTGACAAAGGCCAAATTGTAATGGCCAGATGACCGGGTCAGAGCATATCTGAAATGGCACAGCTGGTGGGATGCTCACGACTCGGGGTGAGCATCCCACCAGCCGTGCTCACCTCATTGCTCGAGGTGAGCGAAGGCTCTCCCAGATAGTACGTAGCAACAGAAGGGTGACTGTGGCACAACTAGCTAGTAACTGGAATGCTGGTGACGGGAGTAATGTGCCACAACACACAGTACATCGAACCCTACTGAAAATGGGGCTGCATAGTCACAGGGCGCTCTGAGTGCCCATGCTAACCATGGTTCACCGACGACAGCACCTACAATGAGCATGCGAGCATCGAAACTGGATGCTGAGTGATTTGAAGAAGGTTGTTTGGTCCGATGAATTACATTTCCTGTTGCACCATGTGGACGGCCGGGTATGTGTGCATCGTTTACCTGGGGAAGTGATGACACCTGAATGCACCATGGACGAAAACAAGCCGGTGGGTGGCGGTGTCATACTTTGGGAGATGTTCCGCTGGGTCCAGTCATCCATGTCCTGGGCACTCTGACGTCTACCACCTACCTAAACATCATTGCTGACCAGGTACACCCTTTCATAGCAATGGTCTTCTCCTCTGGTGGTGCCATCTTTTAGCAGGATAATGTGTCATGCCACACTGCCCGGATTGTTTGAGACTGGTTCATGGAACATGAGGAAGACTTCCAGGTATTGCCCTGGCTTCCAAATTGCCCAGACATCAATCCCACTGAGCATCTGTGGTTTGTGTTGGAACAGCAACTCCGATCCATGGCTTCTCAACCACAGACCTTACAGGAGTTAAAGGATCTGCTGGTTACATGTTGGTACCAGATACCAAAAGACACATTTAGAAGTTTTGGCTGCACGTGGAGGACCAACATCATATTAGGTAGGTGGTCATGTTTTGGCTCATCGGTGTATATAAAGGGTTTTCCAATAGTAACGCTCGATGTTTGGCAACAGCGCATGACGAAGTCGACAGTCACACAGGTGGTATCTTTGGTAGGCGTATTCAGTTAGTCTCTGCATTTTATTATGGAGCGTTACACGACTGAGCAACGAGTCGAAATTGTAAAAAATCAAAACCAATGTTCTGTTCGTCAAACGTTTCGTGCACTCCGTGCAGTTTATGGTGTCGACGAACGTCCTTCAGAATCCACAATTCGCCGTTTAATAAACAAATTCGAAGCAACTGGGTCTGTGGCAAATCTGAAAGTGCCTGTACGTCAGCGAAACGCAAGATCCGTTGAAAATATTGCTGCAGTCCATTCCGCGTCGGGCTCAATAACTTGGCCTGTCTTCGACGACAACTTGGCGAATCCTGCATAAGGACTTAGGGCTTCACACTTATAAAGTGCAATTAACCCAACAACTAATCCAAAGTCTATGCTAACAAACCACGGACGGTTGCCGCCTTAAAGGCCAACATTAGGCGCGTTATTGCTGAAATTGAGCCACTTTTATGCGATAACGTCATCACCAATTGGGTATCCAGGATTAACCAAACCAGACAAAGCCGCGGCGGACATTTATCTGATATAATTTTTAAAACATAATGTTAACACATATACTTCATAATAAAAATAAAAATAGATCACTATCACTCTCACAATTTGTTTTATTGCGTTACAAAAATCGAGCGTTACTATTGGAAAGCCCTGTATATATATATATATATATATATATATATATATATGCATGTGTGTGTTTGTGCCTGAAAACATGCACTTGTATTAAACTCTATATAAAATCTTCTCCACTGTGGTATACTTTTATAAATATAAATACAATACATAAAAAAAAGACATTTAAGTTTTTATCACATTTACGAATTTTTCTTTCATTTTGTGAATTAAGTGGGAGCTAATGTATTTTGGATAATTAATCTCAACAAAACATAATCCTTACACTAAGCCAATGTTATTTTGAAAACAGTCTTACAGCCAACATACAAATTGTACACAACTAATAGGCACAATAAATAAGATATATTTAATAAAATTTTAATAAAAACAACATGCATTATTTTTAACATTATACTATAAAATTTCATGCAATGTCTAACACACCATTAAGCTAAAAAATTCTACCACTTGTGTAAAGAGCATCAAATTGTATGAAATAATACTGCATTTGGATGAGTTCAGATTTTTTTTCCTTTAAAAGTAGAAATGGATACTCATCTGGTGACCATTTCTTTCATATTAGAATGTCTGAAAGCAAGCAAATGCAAACTGAGCAAGACAAACAGCAAATATATTATTTACCTCTGATGAATATTTTGTATTTGAAATATACAGCTAAATTTTAATTTTTATATTAATATCCTAAAAACAAAAAAAATAAATAAAAAATAATCAATAATATTACTAATTCATTATCAAATTTTATTTTAGTATCCCACGGAAAAACATTCAAATGCATGTTACAATGAGTAATTATCTTTATTATTGGTTTTGATTTTTTTTTTTTTTTTTTTTTTTTTGCTCCTAGTGCTGCAGTTTGTAGAGCCGATAAATCATTGGCATAGTAGTAACAATTCATTTTAACTAGTTCTGAAATGTGATAGCTATGCCATCACTTCACCAGTATTGTACTAATTGATTAAAAGAGATACTGATTATTAATGAATTAATTACATATGCCTTCAATAAACAATGATAGTACTTAATAACTAAGAAACACAGCTAGGTATACTGGTCTCTTTGAAATCCACTGAGCAAAGAACAAGCTGCAGAAATGGAAGACACTGTGGATTGATCATGTGGAGTTTCATGGGTATCTGTTTTGAGGATTTTTGTTTCGAAATTGCATCAGTTACTGATGTCTAAGGCCAGTTTGAAAATGTGTGTGTGTGGGGAGGCTTGAAGCGCCTTACTGTTCGTTGTCTAAACTTGTTAGAAAATCTATAATCGAACTGGAGCACAGTAGAGGAGTGCATAATTTGGTTTTTTTTTAATGCAATTAATTATCAAATTATATAAAATTCTTGATTTCAATAACATAATTATATAATTGTGTACCCACATTAGTCTTGGATCAACTACTTAACAAACAAACCAATTATCCTCCTCCTCCACAACACACTATTGTGCCCAGTTCTCCAATTGCAGATTTTCTGGCAGGTTAGCCAATGGGCATTAACAAACTACAATCCTTCCTTTCACACTGTATACTCAAAATGGCCTTAAATTTAGAAAATGACAAAAATTCCCAGCATAACCCTTAAACCAGATTCACACAAGGCTCATCTCAGTCTATGTTGCTTGCCATTTACTCAGTGGATTTCAAGGATGCTGATGGTTGGGCATGTGCGTTACTTGAAATAAGCCTCAGGGGTTGAGAAAACTCAATTTAAAAATTGCAACAGTATACACCAACCAAATAAATTAATAACAGCATGATTCATTAAAAATAAATTAATATAAATAATATAAAATAAAATCGTTGATAAAACAATAAAACATTGTTAAAAAGCATTAAAATTTCAAAAGCAACTGCCTTCTTTATGTACGGTGAAATTTACTAAGGCAGCTCATCCTTAAAGTACATAGGAGGATCATGGAAGTTATCCTCCACATGTGCAGAAACCGGAAATGGCCTGTAAGCACACTACACAAAACCATTATTCATTCCACCAAAGAACTAAGGCCTTCAGCATGGAATGGATACAAACTCACCTATCTCTATTAATAGCATCACATTCTGAAGGACAAATCTGCATGCTCTCGAGCCATTTCTGGTACCAATAGCTATGCATGTGATTGACAACAATAGTGTATTCTGGAGAAATATGGCTATTTTCTTCACATACAGCAGAGCACTTATGGAAGAAAATCAAAGTTCTCTGGAAGATGTCACTATTATCGATCATGCCAATAGGTAGTGGTATTGGAAACAGCTGAAGAGCATGCAGATTTGTTCTTTGGAACATAACACCATTAAAAGAGATAGGGAAGTCTGTATTCATCTCATTTTTGAGGTAGTTCTTGGATGGGATGAATGCTTCACCTGGAGTGATCCACAGATAATTTCTAGTTTCTGCGCATGTGTGAAAAATAATTCCCATGATGCTTTAGTTGCAGATACTAAGTCATGATCCTGCTTTGATATTTAAATATGTGTTGTTGCAGTGAATTTCACTTCTAACAAGGTAAATAGTTGCATTTGAAAAATCTCCAGTGCATTTTAGTGTTTTACTTTGCAATTTTAACTTTTAATTCTGTTTTATCAATATAGTAATTTTATTTTATATTATCTTAAAGTAAACATTTATTTATTGTGTTCTATTTTATTTTTTTTAAATCATTCGGTCATTCATTGGGCTGATGTATACTGTTAAAATAATGAGTGACCCAGGTATTTATCCTTAGGGTAACCAAGACCTATTATTGTTTGCTGAAGGTACATGTTATGAACGTATTCAATTAATCTAATGATTAACAATCGAAATCCCTTAATACTGATGAAATAATATATCACCATTCTCAAAAATCATCATTTCAAAAATGTCTTTATTAAGCTAAAGATTTCTCTATTTCATAGCCACAACTGCAGCTCCAGGAGCCAGATATAGTCATACAGATAACTAATTACAACAAAGAACCTTTGAGTGCTCTTTCACAGAATACTGTTAACATATTGTATAAGAATGCCTTTCAAAAACTATATCAAATAAAATTTTACATTTTTTCAAAGATATTAACACTTATGTTGTTTTTATTTCTCTACAAATACAAAAAATTTCTTCAAGCACATTTAAAGAGAACATTTGAAATAACTATGAAGTATCAACACCTTATAAAATATCCCTAAAAATTACAAACCATTCCAGCTCAGCTTCAGTTATTATATAATTGCCCAGGATCTTTTTTTTCAAGTGGTTGTTCCACCAAAATGCCTTAGCAGCAACATGATGACTTTCACTAAAATAAATAAAATACCTAATAAATAAATATATATAATGATATTAAAATTTCTAACTTTACAGTTAATGGTTTTAAATTTCAGTGAATATAAGATCAAAAGATCACATTCAGAAATGCCAAAAAAAAAAAAAAAAAAAAAAAATGATAGATTACAAAAAAATCTGTAATACAAATTTTTTTAATCTTTAAAAAACAATTCTTTTATAATATACATACTGATTTTTTAAAGTGTTCTTAAGCCATGTTCCAGGGTGAAATAGTTGATAACACTGTAGAGAAGATATCATCTTTTAATGGCACAAAAGGTGATAGTGATATAGTGTACATGTAGATGTAAGCACCAATGACATTAAGATTAGATCTGAGGACTTACTTAAACAAGTACAGGGCAATGTTGAGAAAAAGTTATGAGTTAGCTTTAAATTTGAAAATGTCTGCAATTCTGCCAGACAGGATAGGAGAAAGTACATGATGAGAGGTTTGTCAATCAATTCGACCCTGGAGAGGGTGTGCAAGACTCACGAGGTAGAATTTTTTCTTAATGTCTGTGCTTGTTCACAAGAGAGACTGCTTCTACAGGGATGGGATACATTTAAATAAAAAGAGAGCAATAATATTTGCTGATGCTATCTAGACAGTGTCAAGTGGTTAGGAAAACTGCTAGCATGGGGAGGGGTATACACAGACTAATAAGTTATCAACAGCTGGGCAGAAGTGAAAGTGATTCTTGCACTGCTTCTATTGGAGCATGCAACAGCCCAAAAAGAAAGGTAATGGAGATTTCAAAGCCTGCTGTGGGTCATCATGAAACAAGGACATACATGGGCCGTGTTGGGGCAATTAAGAGAAAGATGAGGTGCATGTATACTTGCATGTACACCAATGTTAGGAGCATAATAAATAAGTTTGATAACTTTGAAGTGCTGGTCAAGTAATCAAATTCAGACATGGGGATATAAGAAACAAGGTATTACTCAGAGATAAGGGATTCAGAAAGGACAGGAGAGAAGGGAGAGTTATTCTCTGAGTTAAGAAGCACATAAAATTTAAGGCAGTGCGTGCATCCAGCCAGTGGACATGAGTGGCCAGTGCAATGTTGAGTCAGTTTGGTGTGACACTGGGAAAACAAAAAATGAGAGTAGCAGTGTGTTATCAGCCTAATGACAGTAATGAGTATAATCAACAACTGTAAAGAGATATAGAGTAGGCCAGTAAATCAGAACATCTACTATAAAACATTCTGATTTACTGGGGAACTCTAACTTTCCAGATACTGACTGGACCTTGCAGGTTGGTCATTCACCCAGTAGCAAGACTTTTGTAGATTTATTAGCTGATTGTTTCCTACACCAGAATGTTATAGAGAGGCAACAAGAAAAAAGCAATACTCTTGATCTGATTATCAGCAGTAACTCTTCATGCATTAAGAATCTGCATGAAAAGACTCACTAGGTAGCAGTCTTCGCAATGTATTGATGTGGAATTTACTTAAAAATATAAGTACCATCAAAGACAAGGAAAAGGGCTTTTGCTTTCATAAAGGTGACTACAACAGTCTCAGAGAGTTTTAAAATTCTATACAGTGGGACCACCTGATGAAGCTACTAACAGTAAATTCTAAATGAGAAGCATTCAGAACACGTAGCATATACAGGGGTATTATTATAGAAGATACTAGTCTTTTTAGTTCGGTGCTTCGAACAGTGATACAGTTCAAGGCACTGATCTAAATGGATGTCATATGAACTGATGACTCAGCTGAGAAGAAAAATGCATATAAATTATTAGGTGATATAGTTGCCTACAGTATATATAAACTAGTCTATGATAAAGTCACAAAGGAGATTAGGAAAGCTAATGCAACTTACAAGAAATCTCCAGCAAAGAATGTAAGAAAAAGGAGTAAAGGCTTCTTTACTTATGAAACAGTAGAAGGAAGGAGTTGAATCACATTGTTCAACTAGATATGAATGGATTAACTGTTGATGATCCTGCTCAGGTTGCTGAAAAAATGAATGGATATTTTGCATCTACATTCCCACATGTGAAATTTTTTAGGGATGGGGATGCCAGGAGTGAGTTAAATTCTGGCGAGGAACTGACGAATTTGTGATTACCAAGAGGAAAGTGAAGGAAAATTGTTGAAGCTAAACATAAAAAAGGCATCTGGGGGTGGATGGAATCTATCCAGTTATATTAAAGGAGGCAGCAAAAGTAGCAAGCAAACCTTTACCTATGATTATGAAAGCATCCCTGAACCTATGGACTGGAGATGTGCAAATATATCCTCATTTTACAAAAGGGATTCAGAGGGACAGGGTAGGAGTAATTACAGACCTGTTAGCTTGACTTCTATCTCAGGGAAAGTGGTGCAGTCACTGGCTAAAGAAGTAATGCAGGACCATCTAGACAGGAATCCAGTTATAGTGCAGTTACACCATGGATCTGTTAAGGGGTGATCTTGTCTGACCTATCCGATTGGATATTATGAGAGAGTAACAAAGGAACTAGATGCAAACTATAATTTTCACATCATATACTTAGATTTCAGAAAAACTTTTGATACTGTTGCATATAAAAGACTGTTACACAAATTGGAGCAGTGTGGCATTAAGGGAAAGTTTGCTATAATAAAAGGATGGCTGAGTGGGAGAAGACAGAGTGGTTATCAATGGGAAATACTCTTCTTGAACTAATGCCATTACTGGAGTCCTCTAGACTTCAGTACCGGGCCCACTGTTGTTTTCTATATTTATTTATATTGATGAAGGCATATCAGGCTTAATGTCTAAGTCTGCAGACAATACAAACGTTGGAAGGATAGTTAATTACAGTAATCAGGATATGCCACTGCAACAAGATCTAGACAAATTAGGCACATGGGCTGAGAAGTGGTAACTGATGTTTAATATCAACAAATGCAAGTTACTTCACACAGGAGAGCAGTAATCACAGATTAATGTACCAGCTGTGGGATACTACTATTCAGGACAGTGAAGAATGAAAAAGTCCTGGGGGTAATTGTCCAGTCACTCTGCTCAGACAGTTTATGCAGTTTTTTTCAATGATATACAGGAATTTTGTCAGCAGGAATAAGCAGGTGATTATCCTATTGTATTAGTATTAGTAATGGCCATATGGTACAAGAAAACCTAAGGCTTATGCTGCACCAGTCAAAAAAAAAAAGAAAAAAAAAAAAAGAAAAATAATAATAATAAAAAAATAAAATAAAATAAATACTTAATAAATAATAAAAGAAAAGAAAAAGATGCCTGTGCATTTCTTTCCTCCTGTAGGTAACTATCCAGCTGGCCTTTGAATTTCTCCAAACTGTCAGCCTCAACCACACATGTAGATAACTTATTCAAGTAATTTATAACTTGTTGGCTAAAATAAAACTTCCTGCAATCCAGTCTAAACATTCCCCCCTACACACAACTTGAATTTATGGCCACTAGTTCTAGAATCATATATAACCATGAAAAGTTCGCCCTCATTCATTTTACTTTGTCTCTCATATCCTTAAACACCCCAATCAAGTCTCCTCTAAGGTGCCTATTTCCAAGCTGTGCAACACACATATTCAAAGTCTTTCCTCATATGAACGTCCTTTTGCCGATCTCACCAGGTGAGTTATCCATCTTTGGACCCTTTCAAGAAGCTCAATGTCTTTTCTTAGGTGTGGTCTAACAATAGCCATATAATAGGGGGATTATGATGTCCTTATCTCTACTAGCAAATGTTCAATAAATCATCGATAGGACACCATGGGCCTAAATTGCAACCAGTCTAAAATGCTCGAAGAACTTCATGTCTGACCATATCGTAACTCCCAAGTCCCTTTCTTCCACTAGTGACTTTAGTTCAACTCCACCAAGTGTATAGGTTATTTTGTGGGTACTGTTCTCCAGGTGTAAGACCCTGCACTTTGCTGGATTAAAGCATAGTTGCTACTTTCCTAACATTCCTGAAGTTTATCTAGGTCAGCATTTCTCAACAAATGGTAAGTGGAAAAAGATTTGGTGGTACGTGAAACGGACAGTTGAAGTTTTTCTCAAATGTATGAAATTATGCAAATAGAACCAGACATAGAGAAACTAATAACTGTCAAACAAGCACAAGTGTCACATTAACTCAATTATTTTTGTTAAATATTTGTTCAAGTTCTCCAATTTATTGCATTTAATTATGAAATGCAATGAATCACCATGTTAATCAAGTATTTTAGCGTTTATTTTGTATTGTTTTGTTTAATATTTATTTAGTTTGTTCAATTTTTGTATTAAAAATGAAATAAAAATATAATTAATAGCCTTATTATGTGAAATTCTTGACTTTTCCTTGATTTCATAATATTCACAATCACCTGGCCTGTAGATTACTCCTACTCTCATTATACCTTTGCTCCTGTGGAGATGGGGGGAAACCCTGGTGCCATCAGATAACTAACACTATACCTTTGCTCCCAACTATCTCATACCATATAAGTTCTATACCAGATGCGAAATGTCTGAATCAGGGACAGCTTTCATCGCGCTCAGGCTGCTTTTGATAAGAAGCATGACCCCACCTCCACTTCTATCTGCCTTATCTCATGGCCATATTTAGGACACATCTTGAATACTGGATATAGGACTGAAAATCTCATTTTAGGATGGACATGGATTTGGTGTAACAGATGTAGAGAAGGGCAACGAGATTGGTAAGGGAAGCAAAAGGGTGCTCTTACTAGGAAAAGCTTCAGTTTTGCAAATCGCAACATATGGATACTAGGCACATGCAAGGAGGTCTGATTGAGGTGTTTCGAATGGAGTGAGTAAGCTCAATGCTGATAGAATCCTTCCTCTTGCTCAGAATACACAAGAGGGGACAAATTAAAATTGAGAAAGGATGGTTGCAGGTCAGATGTACAAAGACTTGCCTTCAGTCAGGTGATTGAGTGTTGGAACAAACTAATCTAGTGTTTTAGAGGTGTGTAGGTTGAATAAATTCAAGGAAGAACTAGAGGGGAATGGACAAGAGAAATGGGAAGTGCTGTCTTTGATGCTGTATAGGGTTGTCTTCTTCCATCATTTACCATTATTACTACTACTATTAATAATAATAAAGCAATAAAAATACACTGGAAAGCAATTTATATTTATAGAGATAAACTCAAAAGTATTTTAAAGTTAATAATGTTCTATATGTGCTTCGTTTCTGGTTCTGCAGACCCAAGACTGCTCAATTTTTTTACAGCACATTCTTTAATATATGACACTAAATTCTTGCAATGGCCTCACCCTTTAAAATACTCATGGTTGTTGACAGGGGCAAAACAAACCTCATTTCACATAACCTCCCCAAGGAAGGGGAGATAAGATGTAAAATCAAGTAAACGGGTCCAAGGAATGGGTCCTCCATAGTCAATCTAGAGATACGCATTTGAGAATGTTTATAAATGCATTGTGAAAATGTATTTTCAAACAACTTGAAAGTTTGAAAATACATTTTCAAATTTTCAAACAACTTGAAAGTTTGAAAATACATTTTCAAACAGTTTGAAAGGCATTCCTCCAATAATGCAATACATAGATTTTTTTGTACTACAAATCAGAAAAACACTCAGCAGTCGCTACATTAGTGGCAGGCTGTGTACTTTCCTTGCAGATGCAACTGATATCTATAAATAATTAATACTATGCACAAAAGTAATGCCCACTAGGTCAGTCTTTATTCATACTGCTTATAATTTCTCTCTTTGAACACTGCCTGCTGATTACAATGCATGAAATGTAAATATATAAAACTTTTTTCCAGTTGAGATGCCATCGTAATGACTGGGAACAGCCTCTAGAGGGAAGGATGTAATCAAATATTATTAAATTGAAAAAGAAGAAAAAAAAAAAAAAAAAAACTGTGAGTTTGTGTATTAGAAAATAAATAATAGATGAATTATATCATAAACCAAATGTCTATTGGTTTGGTAGCAATAAATTTTTGAAATCAGGAAGATTTTAACTAGCCCTATATAATTATAAAAAAATAAAATTTAAAAATGACAATAACTGCATACCAGCTTAAATGGTCAATCAATCCTTTACAACAAATAGCCACTGTGTTATCTGTAGTATGTTTGTGTACTTCACAGCTGCAAAAATAGCACCAAAATTTTGCATCTTTTTCCCAAGTCAAATCATGTATTTCTGGATCAATAATATATTTACGTCCATCTTTGACCTATAAAACAAGAGAAATTTAATTTCTATAAATCAGATCATAGTTATCAAAAAGAAATTTTGCCATAAATCTTTGATATGTTACATTTTTAATAAATAAATTAAAAACTTGTAAAAAATTCTACATCATGAATTCAAAAAGAAACAAAATAAGACTACAGTGAAGGTCAGAAGTTTATCAAACTCTATAACAGGGAGCTAAATGATTTTGTAACTGAGAGGAAAGTGAAAGAGAAATTGTTGAAGTTAAACATAAGAAAGGCACCTGGGGTGGATAGGATCTGTCCAATTATATCAAGGTAAGCAGCAAAGGAAGTATGCAAACCTTTAGCCATATTTATGAGAGCACCCTTGGATTCAGAGGTCACCATGGACTGGAGATGTGTGAACATTTACCCAATTCACAAACGGGGGATCAAAGGGTGACACGAGTAATTACAGACCTACTACATTAGCTTCTGTTTCAGGGAAAATAATGGTGTCACTGGTTAAAGTAATGCAGGGTTATCTAGACAAGACTGCAGTTATAGTTCAGACAGCATGGGTTTATTAAGGGGAAACCTTGTCTGACCAAATTGAGTGGATACTACGATGTGATCACAAAGGAACTGGATGCAAAAAATAATTTTGATATCATATACTTGGAATTCAGGAAGCTTTTGATACTGTTGCACATAAAAGTTGCTGTACAAATTGGAGAAGTGTGGCATTAAGAGAAAGTTGCTGCTATGGATAAAGGAATGGTTGAGTTGGAGAAAACAAAGAATGGTAATCAATGGACACTGCTCTTTGTGGACTAATGTTATTAGTGGAGTCCCCCCAAGGTTCAGTCTTTGGCCCATTATTGTTTTCTATTTTTATCAATGATAATGATGAAGGTATATCAGGCTTAATGTCTAAGTTTGCTAATGATACACAGGTTGCATGGTTGTTAATGACAGTATGCTACTGCAATAGGATCTAGAAAAGTTGGGCAGATGGGCTGAGAAGTGGCAACTTAATATTGCATATGAATAGCAGTAACCCCAGAGAAATGTACCAACTGTGTGGTACTACACTCAAGGTAGTGGAGAATGAAAAAGACCTGGGGGTAATTGTGCAGGCAGATATGAAGTTTCTGAGCAGTGCGGACAGGTTTCCAGGGCAACTCATGAGGTTTTGTCAATGATATACAGGAATTTTGCCGGCAGGTAAGTGGGTGATTATCCCTTTGTATAAGGGATTGGTCAAGTCACACCTTCAGTACTGCATACAGGTCTGGAGGCCTCATTTTAGGAAGGATGTAGAGCTGCTGAAATGAGTACAGAGAAGGGCAACAAGATTGGTGAGGGGGAACAAAGGGGTGCTCTTACGAAGAAAGGCTTCAGTTCTGCAAATTGAAGCATTTGGAGACTAAGCACGGACAAGGTAATCTGATTGAGGTGTTTAAGGCTTTGAATGGTTTGAGAAAGCTCAGTGCTGATGGGATACTTCCTTTTGCTCAGATTATGCACTTGAGGGGGCATAAATTCAAATCGAGGAAGGATGGTTGTAAAATAGATGTGCCTTTAGCCAGCATGTAGTTGATTGCTGGAACAAACTTCCACCTGTCATTGTGGTAGTTGATAGCTTAAATAAATACAAGGAAGAACTAGATAAACTTTTGGAGGGAATGAATAGGTGAAATGTGTTTCTTTCTCTTTTTTTCCCTCCCATTGATGCTATATAAACTTGCTTTCTTGCATCATATGCTACTACAAATGCTATCTGCTGAGAAAAAAAAATTACATAAAGGAGGAAGTGTGACAAGTGTTGAAATATGTTTTTTTTAATGAAAACCCCTGAACCAAGAGGTAAACAACCTAAAGTTATTAGAACCTACTGTACTTGGTATCATACATGGGTTGAAGGCTGAAAAAGCAAAAGATACTCATTGAAATTAGACTTGAATTTCTGCAGATTGTAATTATTAGAAAAACAGATGTGAAAGAAAGTTGTTCCATATAACAGAAGTAGAATGGATACCTGAAGAAGAGGAAAAGTTGGTTCTGTTAGTTTGGACCTGGATACTGAATGAATTCTGACTGGTTGCAGCATGTGTTCATACTGGTTTGGAAGAAAGTGGGGCAATTACTGATGCCAATTCAGAAGAATAGTGACTGTAGCAGTATCTACAGAAAAGGATGAAGCAAAAATTGAATGGCTGTGAGACAGACTGGGGAGACTTTGAAAGAGGTGGTTCATTAATTAACCTGACTGCCCTCTTTCAAATGGAGTCAAGAAGATTGAGAGAGGTTTTGGTTACCAGCATAGAAGTATTAGGCAAGGGCAAATGATGTAAGGAAGCAAGCTTATATATCAGCAAAAAAAAAAAAAACATCTCATCTGTCTATTCCCTCTCAATAACTGTCTAATTTTTTCTTAAATTTATTCAAACTACTTGCCTCCAACAACACCAGCTGGGAATTTATTTCAATAATCAATCACTCTGCCTAAAGGCAAATTTTCATACAATCTGCACTCACCATTCTTTTTCGATTTAAATTTATGTTCCCTTATATGAGTCACCTGAGCATTGGAAACAATACTCCATTCTAGGACAAATATAAGATTTTTGAACGTAGCAGTATCTACAGAAAAGGATGAAGCAAAAATTGAATGGCTATGAGACAGACTGGGGAGACTTTGTAAGAGGTGGTTCATTAATTAACCTGACTGCCCTCTTTCAAATGGAGTCAAGAAGATTGAGAGAGGTTTTGGTTACCAGCACAGAAGTATTAGGCAAGGGAAAATGATGTAAGGAAGCAAGCTTATATATCAGCAAAAAAAAAACAAAAAAACATCTCATCTGTCTATTCCCTCTCAATAATTGTCTAATTTTTTCTTAAATTTATTCAAACTACTTGCCTCCAACAACACCAGCTGAGAATTTATTTCAATAATCAATCACTCTGATTAAAGGCAAATTTTCACACAATCTGCACTACACCATTCTTTTTCGATTTAAATTTATGTTCCCTTATATGAGTCACCTGAGCATTGGAAACAATACTCCATTCTAGGACAAATATAAGATTTTTGAACAGAGTAGGTAGTTGTTCAGAAGAATAGTAATGCTGAAAGTGAAAAAAAAAAAAAAAAAAACCCAATTTTTGGATGTAAAGGAAACAATATTTGTGATGTGCTTATTTACATAGGGAGATCAGAAATCTGGGTAATCGCTAATAGAGATATGTGATCTTGTCTAGCAATCTGAGTATAGGGGCATGACTTTTTTTGTCGAGATTCAGAAACGGGTACCCCTTCCAGACTACTAGTGATACGGCCGTGATTGACGGGTGCTGACTCCACCCATTGTCACATGATCTCCTTAACAGACGGAAACAAACAGCTGGCATGGATGACACGCACTGTGTGCCAGCCGTGTCACCTGTGCCATGTACCTACCAGCACTGGAAACATGAGACACGCTGAGGTTTTTCTGGGTTACGAAACCGAAAAATTAAAAAAAAAAAAGAACTTGTGTTTATTCTCGGCTGAATAATTCCGGGGGTGTGGGGGCTCCAGCCCAGAATTTAAAAAATTTTTTTAAATAATAATAAAAATTAAAAATAATGATTGGCTGATTACAATTGCATATTCACATTTTAGTCAGTTCTTGATTTGTGCGAGTGCCTGTTGCTTGCTGCCGTGAAATCTCCTTTGTCACAGGTATTTTTCACAAGAAACAGGTGCAAACACTAACAAAATTGAGGGAACATGGAGTGCCATTAAACGGCAACTGTCATTAAGCAAAGTCAATGATCAGTTTGACTCCTACCTCGGAGAGTATATGTGGAAAAGGAAACATTCCGGCAGCAGCAATTTAACTATGGAATTTTTAAAAGCCGTGAGCTTAGTATATAAACCTGAAACTGAGGATTGAACGAGGACATTAGACCGATGATGTGAGTGGTTTTTCTTTGTCTCAGTTCAATCCGATTATTTTTCATAGAAATAGCATAGAAAAACTTGCATTTTTGTTTCTGTTTCGTAAAATTTCCTCTAAAATTACCTTTTCGTTTTCTTCTTTACAGCCTTTCTCATTGTTAACGCTCGTAAAATAGCATAGAAAAACGTGTGTTTATGTTTTTTTCAAATACTGATTTGCCATTCCTTTTCGTTCGTTCTATTTACCCTTAAATTACCTTTTGCCCTTTTCTTTTTCAGCTCCAATTTTCTGGGGGAAAAACAGCAGGGGTTAGGGAGCAGTAGCCCCCACCAAAAATTTAAAAAAAAAAAAAAAAAAATGCATTTGTGTTCACTCTCATCAGAAATTATCATTGTTAATGCTCACAAAATAGTCTAGTTATGTACGGGCGAGAAGAATCAGTAGTTGTATTTCGTGTAAATTTTTGTTTCTTAGTTTTTTAAAAATTGCCTTTTCTTTTTTCTTCATTTCAGCTCCGCTTTTGTGATGTCTCATGACATACTGCGATCCCCAAATATTTTTCCTTTTCATCTTTTGTTTGTTTTATTTTTAAAAATTGTTGATTTGCTGTTCCTTTTCTTTCATGAAATTTCCTTTTAAATTACCTTCTCCCCTTTTCAGCTATATCCGACTTATTCAAATGTCATATAACATTTTGTGATAGCGAAAAACATGCATTTTTGTAACTTGAACTTTCAAATTTATTGGATTTATCCTTTGTTTCCAGCCGCCATATTTGTTGCTGTGCCAAGTGTCGTCCGTGTGTCACTTGACTCCCACTGGCAAGGAGAGGAGGGGGAATGCAGTGAGGAGGTGGAGTCACAACCCATCAATCATTGCTTTCCCCCTCCTCTCCTCACTGCCATTTTGAAAGGGGTATCCATTTCTGAATCTCTACCACCTTTTTTTAATGTAGCTGAATTTTGTTCAGTAAGATATATTAACAATAAATTTCATTAAGGAAAAAAGGGCTAAATCCAGATCTTGAGTAATGTTGTCTCTGTGCAATAGGCATAGTCTTAAACAGAGATACTGTCTGGTCGAGTTCTGTGATTGGGTGATTATTGTAAATACCTTCGCTGTTGTTGTTGTTTGTTTGGTTTTTAGGAGCATTAGCAACTAAGGCCATATTGCTCCGAAAAAAATGCCTTTGCTATAGTTCGTCTTAGTTAGGGTGTTCATCCCCAGTCTTACCGTTGTTTTTTTTTTTTTTTTTTTGCAGAAAATGAGTTCCCTATTTAAAAATAGAGGTAAGAGATATTGTAACAAATATTAGTTTTTACGCCACTTCAGGAGGGATTTAAGCAAAAAACGTGGTTACTTTTGAAAAATTTGTAATTATTTTCGCTTATTTTAATTCTATATTGCCATTTCTCTTCATCTTTATTTAGACTTCGATGTATTAACGGGGTTTTTGGCGTTTTATGTGGGTGGGAAATGCAGTGAGTGGCACCTGTCAATCACTGCTTTATTTCTGACCGTTGGTCGAAATATGGACTTGCACCCAAGATCTGGAGTTTTACCGAAAAAAAGTTTTCTATTTCTTTTACGTTAGTTACTGCTAAATTATAAACCACGTGGCGTCTCTATAGGCTCCAACTCTTGCTTTTTTGCTTCAAGCTGGCAGAAAAATGCAGTCTGAGATGAACAGAAAACGAGCAGATGAACAGAAACTTAGCAGAGCTAATCCTCCCTAGATTTAATAGTTGCTGGCTTGGCACGAATAGTTAAAAATGCTATCTAAATATAAACCATTAAGAAATAACTTGTTCCAACACTTTAATCCCATGAATATTTGAATAATAATAATAATAATGAAATTATGAAATAACATTTACCCACATCACAGAGAAAAAGCTGGTTGAAAGCCTTATTCAAATTCATTTATTCAAAAAGGGAAACGATTACTAATGGCTGCACATTTAAAACCATGATTAAAGCAGAATACCAACCGTTCGTATAATAAAACAAAAATAAAAAATATGGAAAGTAAAGTTTCTAATTTCTTGAAGTTGTATCGCTGGAAAGAAAAATGTTTTACCTTTTTTCCAAATTTCGTGAGGATTTCTTTTAATTTTTCCTGATGACGTTTGCTATATACGTGTTTCTTATTTGAAATATAATTAAATTTGCACACATCGCAAAGAATAAACTGGTTGAAAGACATTACTCGTAAATTAATTTCTTTAAAAAGTGAAACGATTTTTAATAGTCGCACATTTTACCCTTTTATTACGTGGCAACGAAATAACAAAATCCATCCAAGAATCTTACACTACAAGTCTTACACAAACGAAAACAAACCATTAGTAAGAAAATAGCAAACAAAGCGCCCCCTACCAATTAATTGCTATTTTATATTCGTTGCTGCCAACGAATATAAAATGGCGACCAGAAGGGTTGATAACTGTGTTCTAACTGTTTTTATTTGTCAGGGCTACACGAGAAAAAATGTATGCACCCACTTGTATATGTAAATTTCTTGTGTTATCTGGTCAGTTTGTCTGCTTTCTGGATGAAAAAAAAATAGAATTCCAAGAGAAACAAAACTTTGTTACCCTCGCTTCAGGCTCATAATTCAGCAATGGTGTCAAAAAAGGCCATTATTCAGTCATGGTGCCAAAAAAGCGGAAAGTTCCTCATGTCGTTGATGGAATTCGAACCCAGGCACTGTTTTCTTGCGGTCGATATATATACAGTGGTACACTTTATTATGGCAAGGTATGGACTCAATTTCCCAAGTTGTGTACTCGCTACCTAAGCCGTTGGCCAATGAGAGGGCAAACAGCATCAGCGAACTGGCCTACCTTTCCTACTAAGGGGCCAGACTCCAATTCGGGGCCCTCTCCACAATTTCTGGGTTTAATTCATCGGCAGATTAGATAGCCTGTGGATGCACCTTCCCTCCATATTCCAATGCACCTCATTGAATCCAACTTTCAAAACCAATCCTATAAAATATGCCAAAAGGATAAATTAAGAAAATCTTAATACTTAAATATAAATAAATATCATATCAGGATTTAATCAAACTAAGTATCGGGATTTTTTGGGTCTTTAATAAGCTTAAGGCAAAAGCTTGTACTTCTGAAACAAGCTTATTACGCTCATTTCAGTTGGCTGTAAATCGATTTCTTTGACCATCAAGATAATATTATTGTAAAGTAACTAGTTGTAAATGCCACAGAGTCATGTAATTAGGCCATAGTGAGTATCCAGTGCAATGAAGATAATGTTTTAAGGTGGCCCAACCACAGATTAAAGTGAAACTGAGGGAAAAAATATATAAATTCATATTGGTGAATCCCCACGCGAAGCCCTCGTGAGTAGCATAGTTGGTAGGATCGCTATCCTCCCCACATCGGGTGGAAAAAACCGGAGTTCGAGTCCCGTCGATGGTGGAAGAATTTTTATGATCCCTTTTCACAACGTGCCTGATTTAGTCAGTCTCAGGCGAGGATAGTGTAGTTTTCCTCCCGTAAACTCGTTTTTTTTTTTTTTTGGCTAGCCAGGGCCGCTGCAAGTGGATAGCCGAGATAATCGCCGCTTACCGACAGCAGTTCAAGAGGATATTTACAGACTATACATGGAACAATATGGCCTTAGTCGCTGATGCTGCTAAAACCTACAACAACAATAACAAGAACTCCAAGCCGAAGCTTATATACGAACTATGTCTTTACGAGCTGCGTGGTATTGCATTTAAAAGTAGTGGAGAACGAAAAAGATAGGGGTAATTGTGCAGGCAGAATTGAAGTTCTCCGAGCAGTGCAGACAAGAAGCTAGGACAGTTCGTAAGGTTTTGTTAATGATATAAAGAAATGTAGCCAGGATTGGTAAGGATATGATTACCCCGTTGTACAAGGCAATCGTTGGGCCACATCTTGAGTGCTGCATACAGGTCAGGAAGCCTCGTTTTCAGAAAGGATGTGTATCTGTTGGGCGGTGGTGATATCAACTGAAGCAAAGTGGCTACCGCCTGAGAGCAGCACTTGAGAAAAACATGACATTCAATAATTATTATTATAATTAGCCATATGGTGCAAGGAAGCTTTTGCTGCACCTGCCAAAAAAAAAAAGAAGAAATTTCTGATGAGTTACCCCTGAGAGAGAGAGAGAGAGAGAGAGAGAGAGAGAGAGAGAGAGAGAGAGAGAGAGAGAGAGAGAGAGAGAGAGAGAGAGAGAGAGAGAGAGAGAGAGAGAGAGAGAGTCAGAAATAGAAGGGAATCACCAAGAAAGAGAAGAATGATGATATCCAGCTCAGGACCCTAGATGTGCCAAGCCCATACTCACCAGATGTGAGCTCCTGGGGGTAGGATACACCAAGTGAACATTTTCTTAGGTACATCTAATTTTTTCATGAAATAGAAAGCTCCTTCAGAAACAATATCACTGCTCGTACCATAAAGGAGGTGAGCAGATACACAGGGTTAAAAAATTGTCATATTACGGTTACCCAAGAACAACCTCAGGCTTGCTACTCATGTGTATTATGTCCATAAATTCATCTGTTCTCCAGTCGGTTGGTCTGCTTTGCTTGACAAAAAACCCGAGTTTTCGGGAGTAAACCTTGGTATCTCAGCCACAAAGTGAATACAGCCCATAAATGTTCCACACTTCATTTACGGTATTTGAACCAGGGCCTTTTCTACTCAGGGGTTGGGAGGACGGTGATTTTAACCACTTCGATACCTGCGAGAACAGATACATTGCGTTACTCTATGCAACCCAATGTATCTGTTCGCAATCCAGAGCGAAAATGGGCAAGACAAATGAGTTAAGCGACTTTCAATGTGGCATGGTAGTCGGTGCTAGACGTGCGTATCAATATCTCAGGAAATGCACTCCTGCTAGGGGTTTCATGTAGAACTGTGCTGTGGGTGAATCAAGATTGGTCCAACAAGCAAATAGCATCTAGCAGACAGAGATGGCGCTGTCAGAAACATCCCGTTGATGTGAGACGCAAATGAAAACTGACAAGATTTGTGCAGAATGACCAAAGGGATACAATTAGTCAAATAATAACCCAGTGCAAAAATAGAAGCCAAAGAGGTATTTCAGACAGCACCAGTCGTCATATTTTTTTATGGATGGGGTATCGCAGCTGACGAGCGAATTGGATTCCACTCCTCTCAGCTAAAAAAAAAAAAAAAAACAAGATAGAAAGGTTACAAATGGATGTTCAAGAACACCAACACTGGAAAGTAAAGAGTTGGAAAAGCATCATTGCCTTGTCTGACGAATCCCTATTCTTGATATTTCATGTTGACGGGACGACCAGAATGTGGTGGGGGAAAAATAAAAAAACAGTATGAGTCCATAGACCCATCTCGCCAGGTGGTTCAAGTACTGTGCCATGTATTAAGCGACAGTTAGGTTATGTTATGTGTGTGTTAAGCACCAAAGCAACTAATGCTATGAAGCGTCAGTAAATTGTGTCTGTAAATTTGCATTATTTTGTGTGCTCGATTTGACTGTTTTCTTAATGAAAATCTTCAGTGTCGGGATTAAAAAAAAAAAAAAGAAAGAAAGGACGGTTGAGTAGCAGAAAACAGAGGGCAGTTAGCATTGGGTTCTGCACTTCTTCGATTACTGTTACTAGTTGAGTTTCCCAGTTGTCAGTGGTAGGCCTCTTAATGCTTTCAAAATTTATTAACGATATTGATGAAAGAAAATCAAGCTCATTATCTAAGTTTGTAGGTGACACAATGGTTGGCAGAATGATTAACAACAGGAGTATAGGCATACTACTGAAACAAGAGCTAGAAAAATTAAACACATAGGCTGAGAAGTGGCAAATGCTGTTTGGTGTCCCTTTATTCTTAAATAAATAATTCTTAAACAACTGGTAAATGCAATGTATTGCATATGGGCAGCAGTATTCCAATATTAAAATACCAATTGAGTGGTGCCAAAATCAAAGTACAGAGTAGTAGCATATGATGCGAGAAAGCAAATTTCCAATTATAAAGAATCAGCCAAAAAAAAAAAAAAAAAACTTTACACATCACCTGTCCATCACCAATAATTGTCTAGTTAGAACAGGGTTGGAGATTGTCATAAATTGCATATCTGCTGTACACTGAAAGGACAAAATTCATTGGATACCTCGTTCCAGGGCAACGCGACGCTGTCACCCATCTCGCTAGTGGACTAACCCATTTGGCAGGTATATAGGTACACTGCATTCACGTACACGGTAATTCGATGTCAGTATGGATAAACGTCGTGAGTTAACTGACTTTGAAAGAGGGACGATAGTTGGTGCCCGACGCATGGGCCACTCTATCGCGGAGGTTGCACTATTCCCGTTCGACAGTATCAAGAGTGTATCAGGAATATACCATTTCCGGAATAACATCTCATCGTGGACAGCACTGTGGGCAGAGAAAGGTGGTGGTCGACTTCTGTCTGGCTTTGTTTCAGCCAACCGGAGAACGACAGTGGCACAAATCAGTGTTCAATTGATCAGTGTGTTGAGGATCAAACGGTACCAGGGATTTCTCCCATCACCGCGAGTTTACATTGTCGTGTGATACAGTACACTGTAAATGCCAGAGATTTAAAAGTGTATGGATATTGTACACAGTGTACTGTTGTGTACCGTTGTTCATCTGGTCATTTAGCCGCTGAGCTCCTAATGAAACCCAACATTGCCCACACTTCGCCCCGTGGAGGTAGACCAGGTACACCAGCACATAATTTGAACTCTGGCAGGCCCTGACACCTAATTTCCTGGGATTTCAATGGCAAGGGCCTAAAAAAAAATAATAATGATAATAATAAAAAAAAGAAAAGAAAAAATAACGACTCTGTAGGGGTTATACGCAGAAAGGTGTATAAGGCCGAAAAATTGGGCAAACAGAATTTTAGTACTTTTAAGTTTCGACTGTGTGTGGGGCATATGCTGTGAGAAGTAGACACGGTGGGTGGGGAGACTGAATACTGGGGGGGTAGAAGTTGGAAGTAAGGGGTCGATAGAGAGATTGACCCCTGCAATTAACAGTGGCACAGGCCCATGTCCCACCAGAAGGAAGAGTGGGGAGGCGAGGAGGGGAGGGACAGGGACAGGGACTGTTCCCCCGGGAAGTGTTAAAGAAGGCACCGTGCAAGGGAGCTCTGGTGTAGGTTGCCAAAAGGCCTTTGGTGTTGCCTTTACAGTTGGTAAAGTCCAAATTAGTGGTTGTCGATTTCAGCAGGTTTGTCTGGAGGAAGTCAAGAATTGTCCTCACAGTTCTGTTATTGAATGTTCTGTTTTACTAATGGGCATCTTGGTTCGGTGGATATATCTTTCGCTACTGTGGATCATCTTGTTCAAGTCTGCCTTTGTTGTGCCAGGAGGGGTCTTCATCTTGTGAAGAGATCCTATGCAAAGCAAGAGAAGGCCCTGTATTCATCCTGGGTGTCTAAGAGGTGAGATTCTTGATCCTCTGGAATATATCTGATCTTCGTAATGAAGATACAACGAAGGTCTTCATATAGCTGGCAGTCATAGACAAGGTGATGCCAGCTCTCAAGGCCCCCCCCCCCACAGGTACATGTTGGATCCTCTATGATGCCGAGAGCGACGAGTTTAGCATTTTATAGAACCGTGACCAGTAAGTAAAAACGTTGTGATAGGCATGGCGAGAACCATGGTGGGGGTCTGGGGAAGGTTCTATTGACATCTGCTAGGAATTTTCTGGTGATCTCTCCCTTGGTCGAGTTTTACCACCTAGTTTGCCCTTATAGCAAGAATCACGCGTAAGGACTGGGGGCTAAATAAAAATACCCTCTCCCTATATTACAAAACCCTCTTCATCCCGGTAATTATGTAGGGATAGCCAGTATGGATGACGAAAACCAGCACAGTAACAAACAGGAAAATTCTTGAAACAATTTATAGGAACATACTACTTACAATCACTAGAGCGAGTAGCACAGTTAGTACGGAGGCGCTCCAGGTCATTGCAGGTGCACTACCCCTTGACCTGTAAGTTACTCGCGCGGGACTAATGTACTACCACAAAAAAGCGATCCCAATTACACTTGTGGCATAACCCTTGACGTGACAAGTGGCAGGAAGAGGGAACAAAAAAGGATAGATGAATTCCTAACAGAAACCTGGCAAAGAAGGTGGAATGAAATCACCAAAGGAGCAATAACCCATAAATTTCTTCCACTAGTGACAAAATTGCACCCGAAAGCTCCACCGTGGTTTTTCCCCGTCCTTAACATTACGTATCTACTAACGGGCCATGGTCCGTTTAAGGAAAAACTAAACATGCTAGGCATAACAGAAGATAGAAATTTTACTTGCGGAGAACCCGAATCATGGACTCATGTCATGCATGAATGTGAAAATTATGACGACATAAGAGCAAGCCTCATTACAAACATCCAGTACAATCCAGTTAACCAAGAAATTCGACTCCTGAATACACAAGAAGAGTTTGTAGCATTTACGAACTTTGCAACTCAACTATTTACAAGAAGGAAAACAATTATTGCGCTACAACCTGTCCAGCAGGAAGACAACAACACTCAATAGAAAAGCCTAAACTTAGAAGGAATGGATGAACCAGAACAAGGGAGAAACTCAAACAAACCAGAATCAAAGAAGAAAATTCAACAGTAGAGAAAAACACCATTAGTTTCTAAAAGACTAACCAAAGTTGCTCACAGGAAAAGGAGAAAACAACTATCTTGGGGAAAACTACCCCAGACAAGAGAAATTCTCGTCACACTGACGAATTTCTTGAAAGAGAAAAACACCGAAGCGTCCCAGAGCTAGAGTAGAGCGCTATCTGGCTCTCAGATCGTGCACCTGCAAGATTTTCTTTAAACCCCATTTCCTCTCAGGGGGAGAACCCTCTTCCCCACTTGCCACCCTTCTTTCCCTCTGGTGAGGCATGCTCCACTTAAAAACGGGGGGGGGGGGGTCATCTTCTCTATCGACCCCTTTTCTTCCTACTTCCCCCAAGTCTTCTGCCTCCCCACCCAATACTATCGTCTTACATAGCGATCAGCCCAACATCAAAATTTAAGACATACCAAAATTTATGCCCGACCTTTTAGGCATTACAGACTCAGTGTAAATCCCAAACGATGTTTAAAAGAACCTTAACTAACTAAACTACCCTCGCGACTTCTCCAATTTATTTTATTTTATATATATATATATATATATATATATTTTTTTTTTTTTAGGTCCTAGCCACTGAAATCTCAGGACAGTAAGTCGCAGGACCTGCCAGAGTAAAATAGCCTCACTGGATACACCCGGCCAGACTCCCCGTGGCAGGGTGTGGAAACGTCAGGTCCCACTAGGGGTCTGGCGGCTAATAGGCCGGATGAACAAAGGGCACAACACACGATGTGTTGTGGCCTTTGTCATGCATGAATGTGAAAATTATGAACCATATAAAAGCTCAGGCTTGCCCGAAACATAAAAAATATGCGGAGATGGGGGAAACCCCAGGAGCCGCTAGATCCTTAACACAGCTTACACCTTACCTTACCTAGTTTGCCATTCCTGCTGCAGATGGGCACGGAGGCGATATTTTTCAGCTGTCTTGCCATTTGCTGGATTAATTGTAAAGTTGAGGAAGGTTTGTGGATTTACCTTAGAAACGTGGTACAGTAGACCAGTTCTAATGACCTCGAGGTCGAGAGGTAAGGCATCAGCCAGGACCTGGATGGCGTGATTGCTCACTGTGCAGCAGGCACGGGAAGTGACGAGCAGTATGGAGTGTTGGATGGCATCCAGCATCCTTCTGTTGGTGGCAGTGGTAGCTTTGGTATACCAGATTCAAGAAGCATATGTTATTATCGGCGTGAAAGCAGTTTTGAAGAATAAAGATAAGGTCTTCCGGTTGAGTCCCCAGTCACGACATGAGACCCTGGCAAAACCAGGGCTGCATAATTTCGTACCTCTTTCCTGATGCATTTCAGATGAGGTTGGAATGAGCATGTTGTGTCGAGGATAACTCCCAGGTACTTTAATTCTGTTGAGAACATGATAGTTGTTCCATTGATTCTGATCAGCGGGGTTCTTATGTCCAGCTTGCCTTTAAGAAGGAGAGAATTGGTTGGGGATAGATGGAGATTTTTGTCTGAGGCTCATTCTTGGAGAGTATGGAGGGCTTGGTTTGCCAACTCCTCGAGGTGGGCTCTGCTGTCAGCAGCCACTTTGATCATGAGATCAACGGCATAAGCTTGGGAATTTACCTCCCCCACGCCCTTGTTGAGGAAATCATCCATGACAATGTTCCAGAGCAGCGGACCCAACACCGAGCCTTGTGGATAGCCCCATAGAACTGTTCAAGAAACACTTTGGTATGGTGCGTTAACCACTACCTTCCTATTTGAGAGGCATGTTTTGATAGTTTCATATAGGTTCCTTGGTTAGGTGGCTCTGCACAACCGGTCGAGGATGTTCAGCCAGAGGGTGTCGACTTCGCCAGGACGAAGTCGACAGAAATCAGCAAAATATACTTTTTGTCAGAGTTGGCAACCGATGTGAACAGGTTTTGAAGGGCGTCCACAGTAGAAAGTCCAGGTTTCAATCCAAATTGGTTTATAGCTGAAAGGTTAGCATTCTCATAGTGTTGGAGGATTCTTTGGTATAGGAGTCTTTCAAAGAGCTTATAACAGGAAGTAAAGCGATTGATCTGTAGGATTGTGATAGGTCAGGGGGGCTTGTTGGGATTCTTTAGAATTAGTTTTAAGTTTGCAACTTTCCAGTCATCGGGAAAAATTCCAGCTAGTAGGCAGCGGTTGAAGAGATCAAAATCATCTCCTGGGACAGAATTCAATGGTCTTTTTTATTATTTCCGGCTCCAGAAGATCTGACCCTGGGCATTTTTTGTTTTTAATGAGTGCTGCTGCAGCATGTTGCTCTTCCAAGTTAAAGGGAGGTTCCAGGTTCTGGATTTCGTAGTTGTTATCAAGGCAGAATTGCAATTGCACCTCTGTGGCTGGGGCTGCGGGCTGCTGGAAGGTGACGTCTAGAATGTTGCAGACCGTCTGCTCCCATGAAGTTGTCATGGTACCTTGTGGGTCCTAGTGGTGACTACTTCCTCCCTTGGGAGCTTATTGGTGGTGACTGTACACCACCCACCAAGGGGTTGTCATTACCAGTAGTGGACACTAGTCTTTCCTAGGAGCATTTTTTGCATTCTCTTATCTTTGCTGTGTATCTGTTGTGGGACTCTCTGTATAGGTTTCTTAGGGGTTCGACCTCATGTTCAGGCCAGGAACGCCACGCTCGTTGGAAAGCCTTACGTTTTGAAATTGTTTCTCGTCGCAGACGGGCCAAGTCCTGACACCACCAAGGGACTGCACCAGGCATTGGATTCTTTTTGCTTATTGCTTTGTCAGCCGCATTTGTGATAATCTTTGTGACTTCCTGCTGGAGCTCATCTGGGTCCATTTGAGAGCAGTAATCCGGTGTAAATGTTGCTGCATCCACCGTCATCAGAGCCTTGAAGAGCTCCCAGTTCACTTTCTGGATTGCATATCTGTGTATTATCTGTTTCGTTGGGCACTACCGGGAAAGGTTTCTATTCAGTTGGTATGTGATAACTCGGTGGTCCAATGTGGTCCACGATTCTTGAACCATCCAATCTGTAATGTTGCCAAAGAAGGATCTGGTCGAGAGCGAAATGTCAATCGTTGCCTCCCACAGGGTGTTACAGAATGTTGGGAGATTATTTGGATGGTAGAGTATTGCAAAGAGAGAGTTGGAAAGGAACTCTTCGAGCCGCTGACCATTTCTTGTTCCTCATCTATTTGGTGTGGAGCTGTGCCAAGCTGGGGAGCGACAGTTGACATCGGCCCCCACGACGATGTTCTCATTCTGGAGTATTTGCAGGACAGATTCTAGATATCTGATGGCTGGATCAATATCCTCCCCCGGCCTGCAGTACATGGAGATCACATAGAAGTTTCCAGTGGACTGATAATGTGGGCACACACTGGCGAGGCTATACAGAGTTGGGTAATCTTGGTTGCAATGAGGTTTGGTTCTCAGACTGCAATGGCCGCCCATGGGGTGTCATCGTCCGGCTGAATGATTTTATATCTTAATGGGTACCCCCTGACCCGGCGCATGTGGATCAAATCACTGCCGACTTCAACGAGGGATGTGCCAGAAAGTACTCTACCAAGACCATCAGGCGATCATTAGCTGCAATGGGTTATGAGAGCCGCCGACCTAACAGAGTCCCATTGCTAAGACCACGACACAGGACTCTACACCTCAACTAGGTGAAAGAACATCTGCGCTGGGCGTTGGATGTTTATAGACGGGTTTCCTGGTCCGACGAGTTCCGTTTCCAGTTATTTCGAACGTATCTGGTGGGAACCGCACGAAGCTATGCACCCATCATGCCAAGAAGGAACTGATGAGGCAGGTGGACCGTCGGTAATGGTCTGGGGAGTAATCAATTGGCACACGTTAGGACCTATCGTAGGTCTAGACGCATCTCTGAACAGTCCAGGTTGCGTGTCCACCCTTGCAGACCATCTGCATCCCTTCATGGTCATCGTGCACCCACGGGCAATGGACTCTTCCGGCAGAACAATGCGCCTCCCCACAGAGCCGTAGTGACTAGAACATGGTTCGAAGAGCATTCCGCAGATTTTACCACCATGGAATGGCCTCCCCATTCACTGCACATAAACTCTGTGGAACATCTCTGGGATGCTGTGGAAAGGTCTGTGCTAGATTTGGATCCTCCACCCAGGAATTATGGACAGCGGTGCAGCAAGCGTGGATGGAAATACCCGTGGAGTGCTTTCCTGAACTAGTGGACTCAATGCCTCGCCGTGTGACTGCCCTTATCCTAGCGAAAGGTGGGAACTACCCGTTACTAGGTAGGTGTCCAATGATTTCTGTCCACTCAGTTTAAGCACAAGGAGACCAATTTTACTCGACTAGTTTTATGAAAACCCTGTAACTGAAAAATTTGTTCATTCCAGCAAATATCAAAGCTCGGAACGAAAGTTGCTGAATTTTCTGAGGTTCGATTGCATACTCTTTGGTGAGAATGTTTGCACTACTTCAATTCCCATTTCACACTAATTTCATTTCCATGAAGCTCCTGGTACAGCTTGCAGTTTAAGGCTATCGGAAAGGTTGAGGGAATTGGACCATAATCTGCCACACTGATTCAGTGCGAATTGACAGATCGACCGTATTTAGCAGTCAGGGGCTTGAACCCCAATCTACTCAAAGAGCTTGTGTTATTGCAATCCCAATCCTGACCACTCCACCACGGAGGCCTTTTTCGAAGAAATTAATATTAAATTTGATACAGAGTTAGAAAAGGTATTTTAAAATTAATTAATTTTTTAATTTAATTCATCAAAAATTGTAAAATTTACTTGATAAAATTTAGATTTAAAAATTTGAGTTTAAAAAATTTTTAAAGGCATTACTGGATTTATAAAAACCACTATAATTAGAAAGTATTATGATTTTGAAATAAAGCATTTAATTAATTTACGAATGTCATTCGTATAAACAAAAATTATGAACAAAACTATGAACAAAAATTATGAAATTAAAAATGTCATGCATTGTTTATGAAATAGATGTTAGGAATATTTTTAATACTCCAAATCTTGAGTTTTAATTTTACGAATATTTTTTAATATTAATTGCTAACAGTATTCTAACAGAGCTTTTTTTTTGTTTGTTCAAAAGATAATATAAATGGAGAACTTAAATATCTGTGAAACTTATTAAGCAGATGGGACTAATATATTTGAATTTACCTCTTCAGTTTAGTTTAAAAAGTGAACCGATTTAAAAGTGTTGCCGTGTCATAAAGAGGTGGTTGTTGTTGTACTAGGATTTTAGTAGCATCGGTGACTAAGACTATATTGCTCCGTGTATATTGTCTGTAAATTGCGTATGTTTTGAGGTAGAATTTCTGCTTCCTGGAAGAAAAACTCAAGTTTCCGGGAGAAAAACCATCCTACCTTTGCGTGAGACCGACTAACTCAGCCACGTTGTGAAAAAAGCACATAAAAATTCCTCCCTTCATCGAAGGGATTCGAACTCAGGTATTTTCCACCCGGTGTGGGGAGGAAAGCTGTTCTACCTACTATGTCACCTACGAGGACTCAGCGAGAGGCCCAACCCTCTGAAGTCATAGAAGACAAGGGGTCCCTTCTCTCTGGTGGGCGAAAAGCCCCGTAGGGGGGGGGCCCACAGAATATAACTCAGGTCTACATTTCGCACAGTTGATTTTTTATACGTCTACCTGTCTACTGTGCCAGATTGGGAAAGATGTCAGCATGAGATCCCGATCTAGTTCTCTCTAATAGAACTCTGTTAGGGAGATTCCTTTATGCAAATGTGTTTAAACCTCAGTCCAATCTACTTACAACTGTTGTCCACCTCACACATACTGTACCGGATAGAAAGGCTAGGGTTCGAAACCTGTCAATGACGCAAGAAACTTTTATTTTATGGTTTTTTGTCCAGCAAAACAGCAAATCGACCAGAGAACATAAAAAATTAAGGACATAATACATATGGAGAGATGAATTAATTTTCGGGGGACCCTAATATGACACTTTACACATTTTAATCAGGAGAGTGTCCTATGACTTTTGGTAGAGTAGTATATGCATATTTTGCTTGTAATATTAATGCATTTGTATTATTACAAGCATAATATCATCCAAGGAACATGTTGAACGATGTATCTGAAGTGGTTCATTTAGAATGCACACTACCAAAAAAAAAAATAAAAAATAATAAAAAATATATATATACATTATAAGATAGTTTTTATACATTATAAGATAATTTAAAAGCTAATTCTGTTGGCACATCTTTTAAACTTCCATTTTTTTTCTCTTCATGCGAATTCGAACAGTATTGCGATGTTACACTCATCTTAAGTCATGGAGAAAATATTAAATCATGCTCTAGCAGTCTAGTGATGTACCAGCAGAAAGATGGAGAGGCCTTCAGAGTAATTTTTAAATTTGATAATCCTAAAATAATCCTAGTATTTGCTCTAGATGGAAGTATATCCGTTAACCAGTATTTACATATGTGTTCACTATTGGGGAACGTACATGTTTTCTCTCAGGTGCAGTACAACTGTGCGATTGGTCTGCTTCACTGCCCTGCACCTGCTAATGTGACGTAGAATATCGAAGCTTTCCCCTTAGAGTCACAACATCGTGATATCTTATGTTTCGCCTCTGTTTGAGGGCTGTTTGTACCGGCCATTTGTACCTGAAATAAACAGTTGTATTTTCCAACTGCTTCTATGATTCAACCTGAAGAGTCTACATATTGTGACAGCCCAGCTGGAGTCTATACAGGTAACTCCAGGCAAAGTGCAATAGCCCAACCTAGTCAGGAGACTTACAATGCTGTAAGGTGTGGATATGAACGCACATGCGCTTCTACGCATCTGGTTATGAAGACAGAAGTTTTAGATGATAAATTACATGATTCTACAACTCCTAATGCTGATACGCTTTCATTTCAGGAAGTTGTTCATAATGAAATGAAAGCTGATTGGGTCCAACCATCTGAACCTCCTTTAGATCCTTCTCTTAGCAATTCGCACAACTCCACAGCTTTGCTGACCTACCTCACACCTGCTGTGCCATCCTCATCGAACCTACTAACACATTCGAAAATTCCGGAGTATCAGTATTATGGTGTTTATGATAAAATGGACATGGTTGCGCATCATGTCGACGCAAGAAATGAAAATACCCATTTCTATCAGTTACCTCTACAACCAATAGGTACTCAGCTGGATATATCAGTTCCTTCGATTGCTAATTGTAGAGGAAGTGAAATGGATACTAAATATTCCTTTTTCAGAACGGCACATGTTCGCAGTGAAGGTAGATCATATAGGGAGCGAGGTAAGAATATTTTTTATTTTTTTTTAACTCTGATGAAGTGTCATTTTTGGTCTCCGGTATTGGTATTTGTCGTCCTTCAGTTGTATTTCCAGTTCTTCCATTTGCTAATTTCGGTTTTGGTGGGAAATCTTGTACTACTACTCAGCGCATTGTGAGTAGTCAGTTCCGGTCCATCAGACATGAGGCTGATTCGAGACGTATCCGTCATCAGTGTCGGGTCGCCATAGGCATCCTCCTCTTTGTTCATTGCCTTCTCTATTTAGTAGAGTCAAATTTGGGTAAGAAATATCCTGGTATTCAGTCAGTAAAGATTTATTGATAGGGGCACCATACACTGGACAATTCAACAAACTCTTGCTGAACCGTTCCCTGTGCCACCTACCAGACATCCTGGATTTGAATTCTTTTGATCTCTGAGGTTGTTCAGAGATGTCAACCACTGGTGTTTTTTATTATTATTTTGTTCATTTGTTATTATTATTATTTATTTATTATTTATTTATCTATTATCTTTTTTATTATTTTTATTTATTTTATTATTTTTATTTATTTATTATTTATTATTATTATTTTTTTTTTTCTGCTGGCCTCAGGACTGGGCATTCTGAGTACGGGATTGCTGGCATCCACTGGTATTGCACTACCTCCAGTGGATGAGGGATTTTAGTGCACTACTGAGGCGCAGATAGTAGATTATGCTCGGCCCCACGTGCCTTGGAACGGGCATCAGGCAGCAGTTGCTTAGGTGTTGGCTGCTCGCATTTCAGGCTCTGTTTACACAGTTTCTGTAGTCAAAACAGAGACAATTTGATGACAAACAAACAGGTCACATACATATATTCCTTTACTTAGTTTCCTTACTGCTCTTTTCTTGTTCGTTTGGTGCGGGTCTACTGTTTGCTTTGTTAATCTCCTGCATTGTTATGCAGCGCATCAATGTCCTCCTCCTTGCTAAAAGGTCCTGCGCGAACTTACTGAACGCTTTGTATTCTTCTTCGGTGTCCTGTAAAAGGTGTTCCTGGTTACGGGGAACGCACGTAGTCTTAGTTATCGGGATGCTTCGGAGATCCTCGTAGTATTCACATTCATACATTATGTGTTGCCAAGTTTCTAACTCTCCGCATCCACAGTTTGTGTCGTCTACAATTCTCATATTATTTAGCTTGGCATTTATGGCACTATGGCCGTTAGTAGGTATGTAGTATGTAATCCTGGGAAGAACCAATGTAGGGTCCTGGGGTAGAATTTGTTGACTTGGGATATGAATTTTCTTGTGATTTCTCCTTTACAGGAGTTGGATCGTGTAAGATCTTGCATTTTGCTGCATTAAAATACAGCTGTCACTTTTCTGACAATTCTTGAAGCCTGTTCAAGTCATCCTGAAAGGGCGCTCTGCTTGCCATTAATCATTAACGAATCTACCAATATTTACGTCGTCTGCAAATTTTGACATCATGCCTTTTACCCCTTCATAGATGTCGTTTATGAAAATCAGAAAGAACAGTGGTTCTAGTACCAATCCTTGGGAGATTCCACTTCTGACGTCACACCAATCTGAAGACTGTCCATTGGTCACAACTGTCTGCCTTCTGCCCTGCAGCCACCCTTCAATCCATCTTAGAATCTTTCCATTAATCCCAAACATGTTCCAACTTATACAGTAATCTCTCATAAGGGACTGAGTTAAATGCTTTGTTAAAATCCAAATAAACAATATAGAAATTGTTCCCTGCACCCAGCTCATGAGTAACTGTGTAAAATTTCTAGATTAGTTAAACATGATTTTCCCTTAACAAAACCATGTTGTATGTTCTTCAGAATGTTATTTCTATCTAAATGTCCCTTTCACTCTTAATCATTGCCTCTAAGATTTTCCCTACCACTGAACTCAGACTAACCGGTCTGTAGTTACCGATTTCACTCTCAGAACTGCTTTTATGTATTTGCGATACATTGGCACATCTCCAGTCCAAAGGAATCTCTCCCGAGTCCAAAGATGCCCTCATGATTAATCGGTTAGTCGATCTAAGGCGAATCCAGCAAGGTTTTTCTCCCTAGAAATTATGATTTTCTGTCCAGGAAAAAAATAAAACTGATCAGAAAACACACTCAATGAGATTATTCTCTTGTGATCCTTAACGAAACATTTTTTTTTTTTCATCGCATCTTCTTGCAAGATTTATCTCGCTGACTACGATTCATCTTCTGCATAATAAAATACCTTTAATTTTTTATTTTTGTTCACAAAATACTAAATGGGCATGATGGCCTTTTAAAACATATTCATATTCCTACCAAAAATATTCATTCTAAAAAAAAACAGGCTAGCTTTTATTTCAGAGCAAAATAAAAGAATATGTACGCTATAGTCCTTTATTTCTTTAACTTAATATTAATGATGTGCATCTTTAATAGAAGATTTTAAAACCTATTACTCTTAAGAGAAACTCGAAACTCTTAAAAAAGTTATGAGTTTAATAAGAGTTAAGGATCTGTGTCAGCAATTTATGGGGATTTAATCTGGATTGCTTTGACAATAGACAATTAATTGGTTTGACAATTAATTTGACAATTAATCTGCATTGCTTTGGCAATAGACTTGAATTAATTACACCCAATTTTTTGCAACAGATGAACACTTACAAAACTTAGTCCTCTCTTTGAAAGTCACGCTTTCTTCGCGGGCTATTTCCATTAAGACTAACTTTAAATTAAGTTGTTTTATCCTGGAGTACTCGTGATATTAATTTAGTATTAATTCTTAATACTTAAAAATGCATTTGGGAAACATCTTAGAATATAGATCGCTCTGAAACAGCAAGGTTTAGATGGATGATTTTCATGGATATGAAATCAGCCTATGACAAAATTTGAACACACTCTCTCCTGCGCATTTTAGAAAACCGCTTCAGAGAATATTAGGATGCTTGCTTACCTTGCTGGACTACTGGCAAAGTGCGAAATTTTAGTAACCTATGAAAAATAGTCTAAATGTAGGCTCTCTTTCTGTTGCCGGTTTCTCTGCTATCATGGTTTCTTTCATCTCAGTACATCAAGACTTCATATGGTGAGGATTTGCACATTTTGAAATTATCAGCATATGTAAGATATCACTGATATTTCAGAGTCTTCAAAAAAGAAAAAAAAAATTTCTCACCTGACTGAATACATTCGAATTCGCGGCCTGGAGCTAATTCACCAAAATAGCCCAAATTATAGGAGCATCCGCAACTAAGGTCATATTGCTCTCTGTGTACTGTCTGTAAAGCGCGTGTGTTTTAAGATCGATTTTCTGTTTGCTAACAAAAAAACCCGAGTTTCTGGAAGAAAAAACCATGCTACCTTCGCCTGAGACTGACTAACTTAGCCACATTGTGAAAAAGCCCCATAAAAATTCCTCACGTCATCGATGGGACTCGAACTCGGGTTTTTTCCACCCTTGTGGGAGGACAGTGATTCTACCAACAGCTGCACTTAACAAAAGAAACATAATACCATCATTCATTTCAATGGTTGCCCAATCAACAAAATGCAAACCACTCTGATATTGCTGAGCACGTTGTAGCAGTGGGAAAAAAACAAAAAAGAAAAAAAAAAAAAAAAAAAACACCTGTTGCGCTTTGTAGACAGAAGCAGGAATTCTGGAGCTAATGACCGGAAAGTTACGATGCAAAATGTTCTGACACGTATACTATACTCCATCCATGGTGTGCCCTTCAGTTGTCTGTCGCCAGCACTGCCAAGAACTGTTAATAGTTTTCTGAACATTGAATACCGAATTCTAAAATGAGTGGTCTTATCATGATTACAGCAAATATTTTCAACTTTGGAAAAACTGCTTTCATCTAGACCTGCTTCACCTGACATAGCCATAATTATTGCACCCCCTGAGGAAAAGTTGTGCAGGGATCTTTAATCGCACAATTTCGTTCTAAATTTAATTAGCTAAAGATTCTACAGCAGATGAATACTAGTTATTTCAACAAAGTTGATATAACCTGTGAAACTGTGAACGTCCTGTTGTTTGACAAGAATACAGAACTTCCATTTCCATGACACTTACAAGTTTGTGCAAGTAATGATTTTGTAACTCTAATTATTTACTCCTTCCTCCCAATTTCCAGGCTGTTTCCGGAGTTTAAAAATCAGTCCTCTACTTTGTTAAATTCATACTTCTATAAATTACGGATTTCTTCTTTATGTGGCTTCCTCGATGTGAGGGTGCAGCATCATGTCTCTCCAGTCCCCTCTATCACAACAAGTTTTCCTCTTGGTCTCAACGTAGTTTTGTGACCTTGTCCAGATCGTTATTTCGTCAAACCACGTTCTTCTTTTCCTTCCTCTTGATCTTTTTCCCAAGATCTTTCCCTCTAGGACTGTCAGTGTTCTTTGTCCAGGTGATTCTCTTAGCATGTGTCCTGCCAGTCTAATTTTTCTTTCAATCATTTCCATTAAATTAAATTACAGATTTAAACAATAACAATAATAAGTATTATTATTAAAACGCTTACTAACACCCTTTGGCAAATTCATTATAACTTTAACCATTACACAATTAATTAGGCCCCTAGATTTTCAAAAATTATCATAATTATATAAATTTTGTCAAAAATATAACACTCCAGATTATTAGTACACACGCCTTATTCCATATACTGTACTGTATTATGAATTCATTGGATGCGTGCTAAGAGTTCATCTACATGTTGGACCAAATTAAAGTCTCAATAGGTAAAAAACAGTTCACCTGTTGGCGTGTGGCTGTGTACAGCTATACCTAATCGTATGTACCTCACGCTAGTCCAGGTATATATCTGGACAAATTAAGGACTGCGTGTTCTTAATTTGTCATTCCTTAAAAAGAGAAGACGTCACCCTGACGTTATTCTATTGTATAATTAATATGTTGACTACGTATTGTATTTCAATCTTGTCACCCAGAGGACATAATATTTATTTTTGGTGACTATGGGTAAAAAAATAACTTAGGCATAAGTTATCCAGCATATTGCCAACAAATTCTGGAACACACATCTGCAATACGTTGCTTTTATTTATTTCTAGCATATACGAACTTAATATCAGCTCTGCTTCATTCCATAATGCAAAGTCTTTCAGACGTTCTCGCTGTTATTATTGAGTACCTACATGCTGAATTATACTATTTTTGATTAGTATGCCTACTTACCTTCTAATTTTGACTAAATATTGACTCATTTTAAAGCTAGACGTTGGCCATTGAAAAAGGGGTAAAATTTTTACGTATAAAAATTTTACCCCTTTTTCAACACCCATAGGGCAGTTGGTATTATCACTATCTTCCTCACACCAGGTGGAAAGTCCTGAGTTCGAATCCGGTCAATGATGCGAAGAACTTTTAGAGGTGTTTTTTACAACGTGGCTGAGTTAGCTAGTGTCCGGCGAGAGTAGCATGGTTTTTTTCTCCTTGAAACTCTGGTTTTTCATCCAGCAAAAAACCAGTTCGGCACAGAACATACGCAATTTACAAACATATTATATACGGCTCAAATATAATCTAAGTTGCTAATGCGCCTAAAACCCTACCACAACCAACCTCTTTACGAAGGTTTCTTTTCTTTTTTTTTCATGCTAGGCCGTTGTAAGAAAACTATGTCCAGAGAAGAACAGAAAAAAAGTGCGTGTGATCGAGAAAGAAGTCGAATGCGTGATATGAATCGCGCATTCGACCTACTTAGAGAAAAGCTTCCGTTCTGCAAATCTCCAGGAAAGAAATTATCGAAAATAGAATCACTTAGGTAAGAATTTATTGCTTAGTTTCTTTTTTATTATTTTTCTTTAAACTTGTAGATGGAGATGAACAGGATATTGGAGAAAAACAATCAAGAAGACCCTGTTTGTGTTTATTTATTAGCTTTGTATTAGTTACTAACTGTGTTGGGTAGCAAACAAACCCGCTAATATTTGACAAAAAAATTTTTATTAAGTATATATTTTTTGTCAGAAGTTAATCTAACACTTACAAATACTGTACAAAATTCTCATCTTTGCGACAAGCACGTTTGTTGTAATTATTGTCCTTCTACACTGCATGAAAGACTTGGGTCCTAATCGGGTAGGAGTGTTATTTTTATTTATTATTATTATTTTTTTCTTTTTCTCCACACAGCAGCAAATTAGTCGATCTCTGGAAGAGGGTAGCATGGTTCCCACCCTGTTTTGCACACGTTTTTAACTCCGTTTAGTCTATTCACAGAAAGAGAGAAAAAAAAAAAGTCACAGGTGCACGTTTTGCTTTCATCATCTACATGCAGCCAATGATTCGTTAAATAACATTTGTTTGCTTTTAATAAAGGTAAGATAATTAATGGTAACGGCTACTCATTCATGCATGTTACAAAACGAGCTCTTAAGAGTAGAATAGGGTAACAAACAGGTGGCCTGCAGGCGTTAAATAGTTTAATTTCGAGTTTACTCTGGTATGACAGCGACGAAAAGTTTTATTATTATTATTATTTTAAAATGATCTTATTCATTGAGAATAAATACTAACTGGAGCAGGCGAGAATTAAAAATGACACAGCCTAATCTGTCAGAAGGTTTTTTTTTGGAGGACGGGGGAAATTCCCTAAAAATAGTCATGTTTGTAGATCTTGCAATACATTACGGTATTCATTATCTCTCCAGGTCTTACTTTATTCAAAGTATGAATAAAGTAAGACCTGGAGAGATAATGAATACCGTAATCGTCAATGGAGTGGAAACAACTGATTGGATTACAACAGTGCAGGCAATAACATCGGAGTTGTTTCCTCATGAGGAAGAAGGGGGGGAGACAACAGAGCAAGAAGGCATCAAGGACTCTAATGTAACATACTTTGGGTCTGTTGATATTAGCTTATTTACTTTAGAGGAATTGAGAGCCGTTTCTAAGAAAATTAACATTTCCAAAGCCCCAGGAATCGATTTAGTAGAGAATATCGCTGTTCTTAAAATGATTGAGCTTTATCCTAACATCTTGTTAAACTTGTATAATAAATGCTTACTTCAAGGTACCTTTCCTGGGATCTGGAAAGTTGGTTTGATCAAGCTGTTAGTTAAGCCGGGTAAAAAACCAAATGACCCAAGAGGGTATAGACCAATTTCGTTATTGGCCAATCTTGGCAAAGTTTTTGAAAGATTGTTATTTTTAAGATTGAACCAAGTCATGGATAAAAATGGTTTGACCCTGCCTTATCAGTATGGTTTCAAGAGAGGGCATTCTACGGAGGATGCCATTAATGATCTCATGAATTTCACCAACCAGGCAGAGGATAAGTATGTGTTAGCCATCTTTATAGATTTTACTGGAGCTTTTGACATGGTGTGGCATGAGAGTATTCTGTCTGCATTAAGGGGTATGCAATGTCCAGACTTATTGTATAGGACGATACAGAGTTATTTGTATTGTACGAAAATTATACTGAAAGCTAAGCTTCTACAGTTTAATAGGAATCTTTCGAGAGGGTGTCCTCAGGGGTCTGTATTGGGCCCACTTTTTTGGAACTTAGTACTTAATTTATGGCTAGAACAATCAATTGAAAATCTGCATAAGATTGCTTATGCAGATGATTTGGTTTTATGTATTACTGGTAAATCCAGGGCTGTGCTTGAAATAAGAGTGGCCCAGGTATTAGAAAGTCTAGTGTCGTGGGCTGATCTGCACAAACTATTGATATCTACAACTAAAACTGTTATGATGCTTCTTAAGGGGAAACTAAATTATGCGCGACCGCCAAAAGCTTTAATTAAGGGGAGGCAGATTCCCCTAGTATCTGAGGTGAAATATCTAGGTATAAGAATTGATGATAGATTATCGTTTTTCCCACATTTAAATTACTTACACGAAAAAATTAAAAAATTTAGTGCAGCAATAATTCGATTAACACGGTCAGATTGGGGGTTGAAAAGGAAAGTTTTAAATTTATACTACAAGGCAGTCTTCTTACCCATAGTTGCGTACGGAGCATCAGTGTGGTACTTCAGAGTTACTAACGTTAAATTTAAACAGAAATTGTTATCGATTCAGCGCTCAATGCTTTATGTTATTTCTAATTTGTGCAGAACAGTCTCAACGAATGCTATGCAGGTTTTGGCCGGGCATTTGCCTCTAGACTTGTACATTGTGTATCGGGCCCTTTGTTATTACTTAAAAAAAGGCATAGTGGTTTCTTTCATGAATATTACATCTGATGTCACTATAGAGATAGCTAAAGCTAAGAAAAATGTTCTAACACAGTTGATTGGTATGTGGCAACAGAGATGGGCTCTTAGTGCAACTGGGGAGGTGACTAGATTGTTTATTCCAACAGTTAAATTTACTTATGATAGTAACAACAAATGGTTTTTCCCTTCTATGGTAACATCGTTTATTTTAACTGGCCATGGGTCATTAAATTTTAAACTACATTACTTTGGTCTGGTCAGCTCTCCTTTATGCACTTGCGGTCAACCTGAGACTTGGAGTCATTTATTATATGATTGTAGTTTGTATGTTGAACATAGAGAAAGGCTAAAAGTGAAGATTGGTAATTTAGTTAGTGGCTGTGAAAGTGACCTTATTGATAATCAGGATAAATTTCAAGCACTGCAAGAGTTCTGTGTAACTGTTTTTCAACGGAGAAGACATTGGAATAATCTAATGATTACTAATTAAGATTTGGTTATATACATTTTGATTATTTGTGTTTTTTTTTTCTTTTAGTTTGTTTATATTATGTGTGTGTATATATGTATTTTATTTATTTATTTTTCTTTTTTTTTTTTTTTTTTTTTGCTGGCTGTCAGGTGTGGGCAGCCTGGGAGCGGGATTGCTGGCACCCACCGGTATAGCACTACTTCCGGTGGGTGCGGGATTTTTGTGCATGAGGCACTTAAAATAGAAGACCAGGCCCAGCACCAAGTGAATATGGGCAGCCATTAGGGTCTATTCGCCAACGGGGAGCGGCTGTGCAGGTGACAGCTTCTCCCTGATGGCGAAGAGACCTTCCATACAGGTCTATTTTGCAGAGGTTCTGCACAAAGTGAACTTTATCAGGTGGAGATAGACGGAAGTCTAGGTGCCACCTTAGACATAATAATAATAAAAAAATAATAATAAATAATAAAGATCTTGCAATACAAATAACCCAAGCATGGAAGTCATTAAATAAGTTACTAGAAGCCGGCAGAGGTCAATAAGAAACAACTGCAATAACAAATTTGCCATAGATTTACAGTTTGACTAATAAAGCTTCAAAAACCATGGATTCAGACCTCAAAACTTTCCAAATATTAAGGGTTAAATAATATTACTTCGCTCGAATCTCAGATCTGTTCATTGAAAATACGAGTTGTAGCAATAAAGTTCCGGACTGGTGCAATAAAAAGAACACAAAATGAAGGAGCTGAAAAATGGTTTTATTTTTATTCAGAGTAATCACCAACTGATTGAATGCACTTATTACTCCGTTTTAAAAGCTTCTGAAAAGAGTCAGCGAAGACGTCCAAAGAGATGACGTTCAGTTCGGCGGTTACGTATTTATTTATGTCATCAACATCCTGAAATCTCTTTCCTTGGAGTCCAGTTTTCACCTTGGGAAGGAAGAAGTCCGCTAGTGCTAGATTGGGAGAGTAAGCCTTCTTGAGAGATCGGGAGAGGAATGTCTTCTTGTGAAGACATTTTCAGAAACGTCTTCACGAGAAGTGCGGAATGGGCGTGGACATTGTTGTGCAACAAGAACCAACTGCCTTTCTCGAATTCGAAACACACCCTGTTTGTCAAAAAACATGACCATCATCGCCTTGATCCTGGACTTCTATAAACGAAAATTTTTGGGCCTTGGCGATGATTTTGAAGT
Organism: Mastigoproctus giganteus; assembly: GCF_048544385.1. NCBI lineage: Eukaryota > Metazoa > Arthropoda > Arachnida > Uropygi > Thelyphonidae > Mastigoproctus > Mastigoproctus giganteus. The sequence goes on along the minus strand of NC_143578.1, from coordinate 45,212,849 downwards.
CCATACACGCTCTGACGCTTTGTCTCTGGGTCGTACTGAAATACCCAACACTCATATGCAGTTACAATGCCCTCGTGGGTAGCACAGTTGGTAGAATTGCCGTCCTCCCCGCACCGGGTGGAAAAGACCAGAGTTCGACGATGTGAAGAATTTTTATGGCACTATTTCACAACGTGGCTGAGTTAGTCGGTCTCAGCATGGTTTTTGCTCCGTGAACTCGGGTTTTTCGTGTGGCAAACAGAAAACTGACCACAGAACAAACGCAATTTACAGAAAGTATACGCGGATCAATATGACCATAGTCGCTGATGCTCCTAAAACGCAATGACAACAGCAATTACAATATAATGGAGGAAATTAAGATTGTCTTGACAAATATGGATGAAGTCTTCGCATGATCACATCCTTCGTTGCTTCTGCTCATCCACGAGGCTGCGCGGCACAAATTTTGCATAGACCGTCATTTTCCCTAAATCTTCTTGCAGAATTTGACAAATCGTCCCCTTATTCATATGCAACTCATCAGCCATCATTCTGAGGGTCAAACGACGACCTCTTGCAATAATTTCCCAAACTTTTGCAATTCATTTAGAGAGGTTGACGGACGTCCACTTCTTGGGTCTTTGCGAACACCCTCACGTCCGTCTTTGAATCGCTTATACCATTCAAACACACTGATAACTTAGTATTTCATCACCATAAACAGTTTTTAACATTTCTGTTGCAGCTTTTCCCAGTTTAAAGCAAAATTTGATATTTGTTCATTTCCATAGCAAAATCGGGATGTAGAACGATGACACTAATAATGAAATTGGTTGTTACTTGTAACCTATCAGCCTACTGTACAATCTCTATACCACCATCTATTTGATAGTAGTTTGAGCTACAACATGCCACTTCTGTTTATTTTCAAACTCTCAAAGCAAAATTACCGCAACAGCACCAGTCCGGGAACTTTATTGCCATACCTCGTAGCTGCCAAGGTTTAATGCTTTATAGCTTTGTTTTGCCTCATTTTAATTTGTTCATTTTATTTACTTATTAAAACAGCACGAATCGTCAATGTTTTTTGTTTTTTTTCTTTCTAATACATTTATAAAAGTAAAAATATTAATGTCAGTTATATGTGTGTATATATTTGCGTTTATCATCTGCTAATCCACTTTGTGTATTTAGTAAGTGTATAGTCAATTTTGATTTTAAAAAATGTTATAGATAACTGAAATATTATAAAAAATATTATAGATGAGTCACTGAAAAGATCATAAAAAATATTACAGATTATTAGAAACAAATGTGAGGCAAGTTAATATTATGTAAAACTGTTGATGGGATTTCGAATTTACTGCATTAGGCAATAAGCAGATGGCAGACGAAATTCAACCACCCACGTGACAATGACGTAAGATAGCGTCAGGAATGTCGGCTTAGTGGTGTGTAACGCCAGGGTTGTTGACCTTTATCCGCTTAAAGAAAGAAATAAGCACTTTATTATATAAGAATACAATATATTTTTTATTTCGATATTAATATGATGATGCATAATTAGAAATTAGAAGTAGAATTCGTATGGCCAAAGAGGTATTTAAGAATCTTAGGAACTTCCTCTGTGACACTGGATTTCCAGAAAAGATATCGAATGGCCAAATGCTACACGTGGAGCACTTTATATGGATGTGAGACCTGGGTCATGCGGAAGGCAGAAATCAGAAAACTGGAAGCCTTCGAGATGTGGGCGCTCAGAAAAATGCTTAAAATTCCGTGGACAGATCGGGTCATCAAATGAGTAGGTCCTTAAGAGGGTAAGGACCACGAGGACACTATAACTACAATTGCAAAGAGAAAGACTGCCTACCTCGGGAATATTATAAGAGGCCCACAATATGACCTGCAGAGACTAATCCTGCAAGGGAAGATTAAAAGCAAAAGGAAGACAAAGAAGTGGCTTGATAACATCAAAGAATGGACAGGGGGTCTTACAACACAAGAACTATTTCACAAAACAAGAGACAGAGTTCGCTGGAAAATGTTGGTTTCCAACGTTCAAATTGAACACGGAACCTGAAGAAGAAGAAGAAGACGCATAATAAACATATTGATACAAAATTGTATATTTTGTATTTTTATTAAAATTAAAATATTTATTAAACTTTTTATTAAAACAAAATGAATTCATCAATATAAAATAAACAAACATTTTCTTTTTCAAACAATAAAGTTTATTTTTAAAAAAATAAACAAGAAACACTGCAACTGGATGTGGCTTCTTTCATACTCTTTTGTCGTTAATTAAGTAGTCCAACGTTTTGCTGCAATTGTAATCAAAATTTAAACACATTCGAGGTATCTTCCACGATGTCCGTCGTAAGGTGATTTCTTTCATTGAACAACTATATTTCCATTGCGCCAGAAACAGCAAAAAATATAATATTCATATATTATAGAAATATCTTTATAATCTTCTGGAAATTCTGTTTTTCTATTTTTAAAAATACAGATGCCCGCTTTTCCTAGGCTATTTTTTCGTCCCAAACCAATGAATTTCCGAAATCTTAAACTCGACAATGTTTTTGACTATGACCATCTGGTAGAACGTGTCATTGATGTCCATATATATCTGTACTTTTTTGTGTGAAACTTTGACATTCGATTGTCCAGATGTGCTAGCGTTCCTTTTCAGGATGCCAGGACTATTTAATCTATTTGATCTCCATTATATCTGAACTCTACTTGGTCTCCATTATTTCCTCAGAAGAAAATTAAAAACAGGGAATGTGACTCTCATTACCAGCAGGGTAGCTACACCAATTCAAATCACTGTCCCATATATTAAAAAATAATAAATACCCAAGAAAGATATATATTTTATTATTATTATTATTGTTGTTGTTTAAATGTTCACATGTTGCTTCAGCCCTCATCCTGGGAAACAATGATTTATTTTTTAAATTTATGCAATTCTGGTTAATCTGAAAATTCTGTTCCTTAATTATTAGTCTGGCCAAAAATAAGAAACTCACCATTACTATTAAACGTTATCAACAGGCAGTTATTATTATTATTTTTTTTTGAAATCCAAACATTTTTAATACTAATAATTAAACAATTTATTAAACTTTATTACAGATTAGCAATTAAGTACATAGCCCAGTTACATAATTTATTGGAGAATCCTTCCGAGCCACAACCTCAAAGCTTTCAACCTTATATTAACCAAGGAATGCCTCGTCCCTTTTTGAGTACACCAAGTTTCTATAGGTGGATGAAACACGTAAGTTGGTTTCCATTTAATGCCTAAGAAAGAATTGGAAATTTGTTTTACTTTTGTTAAAACTAGATTTACCGAGAGGAGGATTTATTCGGATTTGTTTTTTAAATATTGCATTATGCTAGAATTAATGTATTCTCTAAGAATTTACAATATTTCCACCAGATGGAATACCATAAAATACTAATTAATATTTCTATAAACTCCACTTGCCTTCCTTGAGGGATGAGATCAAACGTTTCACTTCACAAACTGGCGATACCTTTGCCTCTGTCATTGCAAAGGGAACACATGATGAAATATTAAGAAGATGGCACTGCGAGGAGGGGAAATAAAAGTAACCTTATCAAATGATGTTGGGAGTGGTCCAGACCTGGATTAAGAAGGAATGTCGGCAGCAACAGCAAGGAATTTTGAGTATGCACTTCATTTTCAAACAAGCTTGTTAATGAAAAAAAGGGCCCTTAGAGAATAATTTAAAGATAGATGTCCCACCCTGGAGGGGCAGGGGAATTTTTGTGGTGCTCTCATTTTTAAGGAGATCTGAAAACTTATTTTAAAATCAATCTAATAACTTTTTAAAATATAAAAGTAAATAAAAAATAAATTTTTATTAAAGCTGTACTGGAGGTGGAGGTAGGACCTAAGAAATGTCCCCAATGGAGGAGATGCTGAAGTAGATCCCCTTTCCCCTTAATAGAAAAGTATAATTTCCTTTCTCCTCAGACTGTGACGTGGCGCAGCAGTCTGTAACAGTCTGCAACAGTCAGTGTGTGTGTGTGTGTGTGTGTGTGTGTGTGAACACAAGTGGTCACAGGCTAATATACATGTTTAGCAGGTTCAAAAACCTAGAATACCTGAGGGTTCTCCCTACATCTTTACTGAGATCGGATAACTGTGGTCCCACACGAAAAACCCTTCATAAGAAATTTCTTTACAGTCACTGACAGAATTTTAACTCAGATCTCTCCGAATGAGCAAAGAGTAGTGAAATCACTTGTCAAATTATAGTCGTTAAAGGTGTGGGGTTCATTAAAAAAGCTTGGTTGACAGCAGAATGCACACTGAAAATTCCCTACTGGTTCTTTTCAAGGGTTCATTTTAAAGACCAAGTCTATAACATGATGAAATATTACTCTACCCATTTTCATTGGTTTTTTCCAGTAATTTTCAACCAGTGTTCTGCGTAACACGGGGGTTCAACAAGTGTTCTGTAATTTTTATTATTAATATTTTAATTTAAAGATATTGAGTTCCACAGAAAAGTTTGAATTTACAAAAGGGTTTCGTGGCAGAAAACGGCTGAAAAGCATTGTTCTGAACAATAGGATTTTTTTTTCATTTTCTTGTAAATTATTTTTCCGATCAGTACGATGATCTGTCACTTATTTACTTATCATATAAGTTTGGTATATTGTCACTGCAATAGGTTAATATATGCATATACATGCAATTATGTTTATAATGTAAGTTGTATAATGTTCAATGTACGCTTTTCTATTGCAGGATAACCTTACTACTTCAGAACACATTCCCTTTTGTTTTGCACCTACCCCATCCTCTGAGGGTCTGATGTCCCAGTCTTCCAAACTGTATATTGCGAGTGGTGAAAGTGAGATACCATCAGGATCGCCATATTACCATCAAGATGTCCCTCATAGGATTCCTTAGCCCAAATGAATACATAAATTATTTAATAAGTACAAATTATGGAGGCACACAGTAGGTTTCTTTTACCTTAAAACTACAGTTCTGCTTACTGAGAAGTTGTTTAGGCAAATGTGTCAACATTTACGCGACTTTACATTCTTCATCTGCATATTCTAAAGGTAAATTTTAATTGAAACGATTGGAAATATTTTTTACAGTAAAATTTAGATGAGACAAAAAAAGAGAGTTCTGACTCATCGTTGTATTTTTATATTATTTTGTCTTCCATTTTTTAGACTAAAGTTACCAAAAAGTTCGCTAAAAAGTACAGTTTTGTATTGTATTTTAAAAATAAAAATTGTTATTCACACTGGCATTCTCCAAGGTTTGATTTAATAATTACTACAACGATGAAAATATAACAAAACAGATATTTGAACTTGTGCGCAAGAATCATTGTATTGTTCTTGGGTGCCCCTAATATGGCAGTTTTTTTATACCACTAGAACGATGCTCCACGCATAAAGAAAATATTGGTAGGAATGGAAATTATTTATTCGGAATTAGCCACACGGTGGTAGATTTTATTCTGTATTTCCAACTGAACAGCAACAATTGAAAATCTTTTTTACTTTCTCTCGAACCTGAAACAAAAAAGAATTTAATATCAGTCCAAAGCAGTGAAAAAACAATGGCGGATTATTAAAATTTTCTACAACTTTCATGTATACATCTAAAATTCCTGATTGTATCTAAGAATCAAATGTGCCAATCTTACCTCTTGATTACCAAGAGTATGGAAGAAGAAAATAGCCACTCCTAGAATAGCATTCAGTATAGAAGACACACTGAAAAGTCCAAGATTTTGTTCGTATTCGGACAACATCCCTACAATCCATGCAGAAAACACAAGGGGCATTATGATAAGATTGGATCGTTGGTGTATTCTAAAAAAAGAAACAAATCTTTGATTATTATGTATTAAAATAAATATATTTCATTATATAGGATCTCCGATTGAAAATTAAAAAAAAAACATAAAGCTTTAAACCCTTTCACAACGAAGTCAGTGCATGTCTGTAAATTGCATATACAAGTGTTTTATAGTCGGTTTGCTTGTTTTTTTGAATCAAAAACCCAAGTTTCTGGGAGACACTGTATAATGCTCTCAGAAGACAGACAACTTTGGCCACGGTTTGAATAAAGCCCATGCTCATCCCCTTCCTTTTTGAGGGGATTCGAACCTATAAATGAGCATAGTATGATTACGATATTGAGTTCTGTCATACTGGGTGAGCCATATAGTTATATTGAAGACATATTACAGCAGATGACATAAACTACCCTTTACAGTAAATCTCATCAATCTAGGCGTTTTGTTCAGGTTTTTGAAGGTTTACAGTATTACCTTTTCTATCGGAAATCCTGCATGTAAGACTACATATCTATTCGATTTATACACAATAGATAAAACTATCCACTTTATGCACAATAGATTAAAAAATGAGTACAATAATAGGTACAAAATATGTGCAAATCTTTTAACCTGTTGTACTTTATGCACCATAGGGTAAAAGATTAGTAAAACAAATTTGAAAGCAGATGAGAGATAAAAAAAGTTTTAATTAAACAGACAGTAAACAATAAATGTCGCTATTATTACATACTTTCCACTGAGCAGTTGTTTGTGGTCCACAACCTTCAAAGGTTTGTAGTTTGCAGCTCCAGCAGCTTCAAGTAGCACAAAGTCAATTATGCATAGACCAATTACTGGTCCGATTTCTAGGTACACAAGAGGCTTATCCAACTGCAACCAACAACTGAAATATTTGAAGAATTTTTAAATAAATAAAGCAGCAATTTTCATGGAATACATGCATAAACATTACTAAAGTTGTATGAACCAAAAATCAGGCAAGCCAACTGTTCAACACGTCTATATTGAACAGCTTCTTTAACATTATTTCTATACCATTTCTGCATGTAAAAACATAGCAATCATTTCCCTGCTCCCCTTTTCACATAATTATAGAAAATGCAATTTTTTTTAATCTTTTTCAAAGTTTTTCTGACTTATTCGCACAACGCTATCTGTTAATAATTTTGTGTATTAATAAGAGAAAACATATTATACTTACTGGTAGGGGGCGCCATAATCGTCTATATAAAAGCACAAACTGGTAACAATTATCAGCGCTGGAAATCCTAAAATAGAAAAATAATATAATCTTATTTCTGTTAATTAAAAGTGAATCAATAAATATACTAGATAGATTAATTAGACAGTAACAAAGGAACAAAGCTTGTATGTATATCTGTTGTACTGTATTTATGTAGATTTTTAAATATAATTTATAACCAAGATTTCAAAAAAATATAATAATATTACACCAATTTTTTTAAATCCAAATTATTTAGAATTTATTCACCAGTTTAGACATAGAAAAACTGAAAGACGTTTAAAAACGTCTCCCAGTAAATTTGCAGCTATGGTTTATGCCGAATTTTAACTAAATTAAAAATGGCCGATATTTATATTTTAAAAATATACTGAGTAATAATAAATGGCAACAATCAGTGATAGTTAGCATAATAAGCTGCAATTTATCATTATGTTATTTTTTTTTTGACAGCGATAAAAGATTTATACATGAATTTAACTGCCCTGCACCTTACTTAATTCCGCATATGGATTTCATCATATGTGGACAAGGATTAGCCCGGACGAATGATTAGGTTGTGTTGAGACAACCCAACAGTTATTATTTACGCTGTGAACCCTCATCTTGTCCAAATCTAATTACGTTACCGTCATGAGGTGGCTGGGCAATGTTTTTCGGCAGTGCAGTCTTCTCACGATTAGAATTGGAATCAATTTGAGTGAATAAATGACTGAATTAAAATTTTTCTGTTTGTTCAATTTATTTACTGTTCTATTCGCTAAAATATACAAAGTGCGGCTAAAAAGAAACGAGAAATATTTTTTAAATCATTTATTATTTTAAATACAATTTCAATGTTTATTTGCTTCAAGTACTCGTAAGCCGAGCCTATGCAGCGCTCCATTCGCGATTTCCAGGATCTAACACAGCGAAAGTCTTCAGAAGATACCACCTCTAATTTCTGAATTCCATTCTTTTGAATGTCTATTAAGTCCTCAAATCGCTTTCCATTGAGCTGGATTTCAATTTTCGGGTACAGAAAAAAGTTGCACTGCGTTAGATCTAGAGAATGAGGCGGGGTGCTCCAGTGTTGTGATCTTGTTTTTCTTTAAAATCTCTCTCACTGCGATAGAGGAATGACACAGCGCATTGTCGTGATGAAAATCCATCTGTCAAAATTGTTCTTACTGTTTCGTTGTCAATGTGTAACTGTCCTGCGATTAGTCGAATGCTCATCCAATGGCCTTGGCGCACGATTTCTCGAATTTTTCAACATTCTCGTCTGTCGTTGAAGTTGGTGGTCGTCTTGTTGTCGTGGGCATCTTTCCATCCCTCTCTGAACCGTTTATGCCAGTCGTACACACGTGGCTGACTCATGGTATCATCACCGTACACTTTCCTTAACGTCTCCACCGTTTCTGCATCATTTTTACCGAGTTTCACAAAAAATTTAATAACAATTCGTTGCTCTAAATTACGATTACTCGTTTTTCCACCGAAGGGTAAATTCTCGTTCCATTTTAGCCACACTTCGCGCGACAATTAAATTATTTTTTTTATGATTCATTTAGTGCTATTCTTAATCTAAACATAGTATAGGGGCTTCTGTACGAGAGAGAAGGGTTCAGGGTCACCTATCAAATTATTAAGAACATAATATTATGATGTACTCACATTAATGTGATTCAAAACTGACAGAAGATTTAAAAAAAAGTGTTCAACATTTTTCATACCCCATCCAATTACGATGTTTTGTAGACGATTTAGAATCCCATCTTTAGGGACTACAAAGGCTACTAAACTATAAACATGAAGAGCTTCCAGCATCAGAAAGGTGAAACAGGTAGTGAAAAGATAGTGCAGCATTGCAGAAATAACTTTGCAGAGTGTCTGAAAGATAAATTCAATCTATTCTAATATTATTCTCTTATGAAAAAAGAAAAAAACACATCATTTATATTAAACATTAATTGTTATTTCTATATATTAGATACAATATTTAAAACGAATGGAACACAACTATTAGTCATTCCTTCCTTTGTTATTATCATCATGTTGTCTACTTACCGGATTGTCTTTGGACATATCATTGGGAAAGAGCAATACCAAGTGTGCACATAATATCGATATTTCCACGTTCATCTGGATTATCCGATCCACAGAAGACACCCTGAAGTAACCCAAATATAGAATAATCAGTGGATTCTTCTTATTATTAAAATGAACTGTAATGTGTTGATTTAAGGAGGGCATTACGGGGTAGTTCAAGTATAAACCGAGTAAAGAATACCAAACAAATACCAAACTAGAAACTCGTAGCGTTTATGGATGCTGTTTTCGAACCTTGAAGTTTAAATGAAACCAGAGAATTATATCTGCTGATAACCTTTCCACTTTTATATAAAATCTAGATTAAACTGTATTTAATAAATGTTTTAATTTTAATTTTATATAAATATGTATAAATTTTAATTGGGACATATATATTGTGTTATTATTTTTACATATATGGTGTTATTATTTTTACATATATGGTGTTATTATTTTCATCAGATGCTAAGCTCATTAATGATATGAATAACTATGTTTTCAGTCATCGGTACAAAGTACATTTCTGTACTTTTTCTTTGTATATAATAATCGTTACAATATTTTCTCATTACATCCACGACCTCATCCACGATCCATCCTGAATCTGATTTAATGAGCAAAATCAAATATACACTGAAATAGCGTTGTATTAGAAACGCTTAGGCCTACCTAATATCTGGTTACACCACCTTTTGCGTACAGAAATGCCTGAATACGTAGCGGCACAGATATTGCGAGATGATGAAAGGTGTTCTTAGGTAGAATAATCCGTGCTAATCACATTGCATTCAACAAATGCTGGTATGCGATGCTTACTGGATCCAGGTGCCAAATGGCCCATTCGAAGAATCACCACACATGTTCAGTTAGGTTTAAATCGGTGCACATGGTCACCATAAACAGGTTCTTGTTGTTATTTGGTTTTTTTAGGAGCATTAGCAACTAAGGCTATATTGCTCCGGGGATATGCGGTGGTCATTCCCTGACCTTTCCGAATCCTCCGTATTTGGTGGTCACGGGCTCGAACCCCGGTCTAATCAAGAAGCGTGTGCTACGCACTGCTGCTCCTTCACATAGTCACCATAAACAGACAGGTTCTTGTTGTTATTTGGTTTTTTAGCAGCATTAGCAACTAAGGGCATATTGCTCCGGGGATATGCGGTGGTCATTTCCTGACCTTTCCGCATCCTCCTATTTGGTGGTCACGGGCTCGAACCCTGGTCTAATCAAGAAGCGTGTGCTACGCACTGCTGCTCCTGCCCACCTGGCTACGGAGGCGCCACCCATAAACATGTGAACGCGGTCAGAAATAATAGACCTGCTCAGTGAGGCACTGATCGATAGGTGCCAAGGGATCCAGGATCTCTCATCCAAACATGTCCCGGATCATTATGCAGTACCCGCAGGAATGTTGGAAATAACCTGCCTGGTTATTTCTAGTCATCCATTCTCCAATGATTCTGCTCTTGTGTCCACTACAAGCTCATTTGCTTAGTGACGGGCCGTCAGTAGGGACACTCGGGTTGGCCATTAACTGCAACAGTCCAACTGTGCTAGTGTCCGATGCATGGTCCATATTGAATGGGGTTGTGCCACCATGTTGTATTGCATGATCAGTGGCTCCACCGCGCACGTCCATTCCTCTGAAAGGCATTGGGTCCTCCTTTCTCCCCTATAATCAACTTGTAGCTGGTTTACATGACCTCTGGCTATTGGTATTTCCACGGTTGTTCCACTCTTGATGTAACGAGCTGTACACTAGAAGAAAGCAGAGACTCGTGCCCCTTAATCTGTCCCCAAAGATCATTCCCAATTGGAAGTTGGTTAGATCACCTCTCAGGTCCATTCTTCGCACGTGTTCACGGTTGGGAGTATTCCTAATGCAAAGTCGTCTCAGTGCATGCATACAGATTAATTTACTATAGATATATAGATTAGATTAGTTGAAAGTCACACATGCCAATAGTATACCTAATAAGTTTCTTATCGGTTTACCTCATGATTAGAAATAGGGCGAGACTAAGGCCGACCATGATCAATAAGACGGTGCTGGCCGTCCTGGTGACTACCACTGCAACTGTTTTCTCTACCTAATACCAATAAGCAAAGAGAAGGATACTTGAACATATTTTCAAATGCATGCAAAATAATTACACTTCCGGTATTTCAGTGTTATTTCTTAGTAATAGTTATTTAGTCAATAACTTCGACACAATACTTACCGGTGACAAAGTGGGAATTGGTCGAGGAGTTGGTTGGGGTGGAGGTCGAGCTGAAATGTCAAGGAAACTCTATTAGCTTCGCGTTTGACGGATAACATAAACTATAACATCTCCCATTTAAAATATTAATCGATCATATATATATCAGTTATAATTTTCATGCACTGTGCTGCTATAATGATCTCCCACTTAACAGTACAATTCGTTAAAACAAGTAAAATGAAAACGCAGTAGCTTAAAAAATCTGCCGCATATCACTGATTTAGATGCCTTTCGATGATGGCAAAATTCATTTAACGAAACTGTAAAACAATAAAGGGACTGCTTACCTTTGCAAATCCATTTTTCCGTTATAAGTTCATAACTCATAAGACAGGTACATTCCCTGGAAGGTTTTTTGTTTTCTTCATCGAACTTATAATCACATTTACTGCCATCTGGACATTGCTTTAGATCCTTGTAGTTCTCATACATTTTGTTCTTCATGTCACAGGGACCTTGGAGGGAAAAAAATGCAATATTTGTATTTCCGTATTCAAGTATACATTAGAAGGAAGTTGTAAAGTTAAATTTTTCAAGAGAAATACTCCCATTCCCAACTGATTGAAATAAAACCATGATTTGATCTAAGAGTAAATAGTTCATTTAGATAGCTATTCTTGTAATCTAATATATTCACTTTTAATAAACTAGGTAAGTTATCTGTGTTGTGCATAGACCACGATATAATCAGGCCAATTATTATTAAGAAGAATTGCGATTTATCTATTTGAATAAAAACATCGATGTATTAATAAAATTCATAAAGTGATTTTGAATTAAAATATTTTATCGATTTAAGAGTATTTGTAACTAAAATCTAAAATGTAGATGTATTTTATAAAGTTTACTGTATATGCATGTACAAAGCTGTAAGCAGGAAGAGTAAGCAAAGTTGAATTTCTTTGGGTTTTACCGCGCATGTGCATGGTGTGAGTTGCTAATAACATCTGGTAGTGCCATCCCTTCGAAAGTTTTCTGTTTACATCATTGCAGGACTTGCATCACAAAAAATGCCTCATGAACATATGGGGGATAGAGTAGTGGAGTTTGGAATACAAATTTCGGTTTGTTTTTTATTTTAGCTACAAACAGAAGTTATTGTTGTTGTAGTAGGGTTTCTAGGCCATATTGCTTCGTGTATACTATCTGTAAATTGCTCAGATAGTATACACATGAGCCGTGTATTCTATCTCAGGTATATTTTCTGCCTTTTTTGAAAGAAAAACCCGAGTTTCCTGGAGAAAAAAGCATTCTACCCTCACCTGAAATCGGCTAACTCAACCACGTTGTGAAAAAAAAAAAAAAAACCATAAAAATTCCTCCTGTCATCGGGTCTTCTCCACCCGGTGTGGGGAAGACGGCGATCCTACCAACTGGGCTACCCACGAAGGCCATACAGAAGTGATAAACAAACTTGTACGTTAGTTAAAATTTTCTTGAGGTTTTGTAATCCTAAAAATTGTACCAGGTTACTACCAGGACTGATGGTAGTAACCTGGTACAATTTTCTACCAATCATAAGCCTACAGAAGTTGAACCATTCCCTAATGGTAAAACAAATTTAACTTAGGTTGATGGCGTAAATCTTATTAGACCTGGGCATTAATACGTAGAAAACAATGAATGACGATAACCAAAAATTAAAAGATGAATAAAAAAGACATGCTGAATTGTGGTCAATTAATTCTTTAGACAAGAATTACGGTATAAGACTCACGAGTTATTTTACAGTACATACACAAGTGCGTTATATCCTTACCACTGTCTGTATATTGCTACAATATGGTCCTCAGCTTGTGAAACAAAATTTCAAGAAGTTTCAAAGTTCGGAATATACTGGATACTCTGATGGTACCCGGAAACAAATTCAAATTCACATTATCTAAAGCCATTTTAACGTCAAACCCATGGACTCACCTAATTACAGCGCAAAACTTTCTAATGCAGACAGGCTGCCAGGGCAGGTCATGGGGTTTTGTCAATGATATATAGGAATTTTGCTAGCAGGGAAAAGGAGGTGATTATCCCTCTGTATAAGGCAATGGTCAGGCCACGGCTTGAGTACTGCGTACAGGTCTGGAGGCCTCATTTTAGGAAGGATGTAGATTTACTTGAGCGGGTACAGTGAAGGGCAACAAGATTGGTGAGGGGAATGAAGGGATCCTCTTACCAAGAGAGGCTTAAGTTCTGCAAATTGCAGTGGCTGGAGACTAGGCACCTGAGCGGTGATCTCATTGAGGTATATAAGGCCTTGAATGGGTTGAGCACGCTGAATTCTGATGGGATCCTTCCACTTGTTCAGATTACGAATCTAAAGGGGCATAAATTCAAATTAAGAAAAGACAAATGTAGAATAGATGTGCGGAAATTTTCCTTTAGCCAGCGGGTGGTTAATTGCCGGAACAAACTTCCATCTGTCGTTGTGGAAGTTGATAGGTTGAATAAATTTAAGGAGGAACTGGACAGGCATTTGGAGGGAATGGTGTGATTTTTTTTTTTTTTTTTTTTTTTTTTGGCTAATGCTGCATAAGCTCATACATTTGCTTTCTTGCATCACATGCCACTACTACTACTACTACTACTACTACTATTACTAATCCATGCTGAACTTATCTCGGGAATTTTGAATGCTCCACAATTGAATATATGATACTACCAAACAGAATGAGAAGAGCAACAGCAAATGATTCAAAAACAAAAATAAGAACCCTCCTCAACATAGACGAGCTGAAAAAAAAAATATTTTTTTCAATAAATATAACGGTTATTTATAATAAAGGTGCAAATTGACTCGCAGAATTCTGCCGACACAGGAAGTATAGAACAAAAATAGAAGAGAAAATTGTGTAATTTTCTGCAAATATAATTAAAAATAGTGACAAAAGCTTGTCCTTTCAATAAACGTAACTGAAAATAAAAGCTTTTAAATCTCTTAACAAGTAAACTGCTCAAGAAAAGTTCACGATTCCGTAGAAACTACATATGCACTATTCAGACTCAGAACAGCTCATGAGAGAACACTCCATTGGGTAAAATTTAACAAATTTAGATCTCTATATACTCTACCAAAGAAGATGCGTCTAATACTCTTATATAATCTATAACGAAATTAAAAGACAAGAAATTATATTATAGTAATTATAATATTGTAACAAGACATGTATTTAATAGATACGGTTTGAAAACGGACTGAAGTGAAATGAAAAGATTCTGATGGCTATACTGGAGATCCATGTTGAATTAACTGATTTATTAATAATAATAAGTAACTTAGATGTGATTCTATCTTTTTTTCCTTTTTTTAAACTTCTTGAGAATGGATTCTAAGCTAATTGGGTAGTTCAAAAGAAAGCATCGCTGCTTATAAAAAAAAAAACCGTCTCAGTCCATTCCTGTGATCGGCAGAAGTTCAGAAATGCGAGAACCCCTTTTATGGGCTATTTTTGCACTTTGGCCCATTTTGAAAGTCTCATGCAAGGGTTGAATAGTTTATTCTCGAAAACTAGGGATTTTCATGTCATAAATCTACCATAGAATACTTGCAATTTACCAACATGACATACGGACTCCACCATAGCCTTAACTCAAATTCTAATTAGACAACCGACGAAGTGTAAAACTCTCTTTCTTAATTTGTCATAGATTCGGGTAGTGCTAATCAGTTTAAATGCAACAGCCTTTGATCTCTTGAGATTATTTTTTGATCTTTCCGTTTATTAATTTAAACATTTGTTAACTTTCCCATTGTTATACAAATATGATTTTAAGTGTTACGCCACTTGTTAAAGTTACTGTTGTACCTGAGATTTGTTTCAATTGCTGATGACATCAGTCTGTTGATGTTTTACTAGTGTGGGTAACGTTGGAAAACTGAAATTGATGGTGACTTAATTTCATACTGGCTCAGGTAAGCCGAAATTTCACTTTGTAAATTTAACTGTACACCCATTTATGTATTTTATATGACTCGAAGGAATTCAAACAAAATATAATTTTAATGAATAATTTTGATATTGCATTTTCACAGTACATAATGTCTATGTTAAAATAATTTTTATCTCTAAAGTTTTCATTCTATTTGTTGATAAAGAGGCACATTCAGCCTCGAAAGCTCCAAAGTATAATTAAAGATATTTTTACTGGATATATACGTTATTATTATTTATTATTTATTATGTCTATGTAACTTAGACTTAGGAGGGCGCTGACTCTCTTTAAAAATGACAGGTGTGAAATACAGGCTCCGAAAAAGAGATAAGTGTTTGCCGTTTTATTTGCTTAATTGTTATTTTATATTGTACTTTATAAGTAGATTTATAGTTCTAGTTACGCTGGTTATTTTTATTTTTAATTTAGATAAGAGTTTTTGTAAATTACTACTTAATATACTTAAAACCGTTGTTTCGTTCGAATCCTGCAGCCATTGTTTTTGAATAGAGAGTGATAGGGAATTCAAATTTTTAATTGTGATAACTAGGTAGCTCTAACTTAAAATTATATAGTGTAATACACATCACTGCATTTAGGATTCTATTAGATAGTATAGTATTGACAATTCATTAATTAAATTTATTGATCTTATTAATTTAAAATATCATGTCCCAGACTAGAGCAGCAAAACAACTGGCACAAAGTGGCAGGATTGCTATGACTCGGGGGAGAACTGAGGGGGACGATTCTCCAATGCATCACAGCCTAAAACAATGTGCAACTTGTGAAATGTTTGCTGAATTCTGTGAAATAGAACATGATCTAGCCATGGAGGATGTCTTTGTGTGTGTGCCAGGTGCAGAGAATGTCTAGAAATTAGGCGTCAACTCAGCGTTCTATGGGCGTCTGTAAGAGCTTGAGGTGTAGGGTAGATGCCCTCGAAGAAATTAATATGAGGGGCCCATCAAGCTCCTAGCTGCCCAACTCAACGCCAGAGCTCACTCCTGTGCATCAGGCAACACAGAGGCAATCTCTAAGGCAGAATGCGCTGGTCCCAAAGGAAGTAGTTATTGTTGGTGACTCTATTGTCAGGGAGACGGTTAATTGTGTAATAAGGATAGATGGAATAGGACGAGGGTATGTCTGTCAGTGGCAAAAGTTGATGAAGTTCTGAAGCATATATCATCTTTTAAGGGCACAAAGGGTGATATTGTTGTACACGTTGGCACCATTGATATTAAGAGTAGGAGATCTGCAGATTTACTTAACAAGTACAGGTCAATGTTGCAAAAAAGTCGTGAGTTAGGGTTAAATTTGAAAGTGTCTGCAATTCTGCCCAGACACGATAGGAGACAGTACATGATGAGAACCTTGTCAATCAATTTAGCCTTGGAAGGAATATGCAAGGGGTAGAATTTTTTTCAGCGTGGTCTGTGCATGTTAACAAGAGAGACTGCTTCTGCAGGGATGGGATACACCTAAATAGAAAGGGTGCAAGAATATTTGCTGATGCTATCGAGGCAGCGTTAGATGGGTCGGAAAACTGCTAGCTTTAGGGGGGGGGATACACAGACTAAAAGGTTAACAGTGGCCACAGGCAGAGGTGAAGGTGATTCTTACACTACTTCTATTAGAATAAGCAGCGGCCTGGAGTGAGGGGTGCTGGGGGTTTCAGGGATTGATGGCAGTCATCGTGAAACAGGTGGGTATATGGAATGTGTTAGGGTAACTAAGAATAAGAATAGGTGCATGTATACCAATGCTAGAAGTATAGTAAATAAATTTGATGTATTTGAAGTGTTGGTCAAGACATTAAAGGAGGATATTGTTGGGATATCAGAGACGTGGTGTCACACAGATATTAGGAATGCAGAATTGGAATTTGGGGAGTACAATGTATACAGAAAGGATAGACAGGATAGGAAGGGAGGAGGGGTTATGCTGTTAATTAAGAAAAACATAAAATCAAAAGAAGTGCATCCAGTTGATATAGATGGACAGTGCACTGTTGAGTCAGTTTGGTGTGACATGAGCTCTGCGAAAGCAAAAATAAGAGTAGGAGTGTGTTATAGGCCTACTGACTCGAATGAGTACAATGAACAATTGTACAGAGAAATTGAGTGGGCCAGTAAATCAGAATATCTTATAATGGGGGATTTTAACTTCCCAGATATTGACTGGAACTTGTGGATTAGTCATTCGCACACTAGCAAGACTTTTGTGAATTTATTGGATGATTGTTTTCTGCAGCAGCATGTTCGAGATGCAACCAGAGAGGTTAATACTCTTGATCTGGTTATTAGCAGTGATCATTCGTGTATTAATATTTTGCAGATAAAGGAATCACTAGGTGGCAGTGATCACAGTGTACTGATGTGGGATTTACTTAAAGATATAATTAGCATCAAGCGTAAAAGAAAGGGTTTTTGCTTCCGTAAAGGTGAGTACAGTGGTCTCGGACAGTTTTTAAATTCTGTACAGTGGGATCAGCTGATGATGTTACCAACAGCAAATCCTAAGTGGGAAGCATTCAAAGAATTAATCGTGGAAGCTACTAAACGTGTCATACCTATTAAGAAATATTGTTCAAGGTTTAGGCCTAAATGGTTGTCAAATGAACTAATGAGACATGTGGCAGAGAAGAAAAATGCATGGGATGCATATAAATTATCAGGCGACACAGAAGCCTACGGCAGATATAAGCTAGTCTGTAATCAAGTCACAAAGGAGGTCAGGCAGGCGAAGGCTGATTACGAGAAATCTTTGCCAAAAGATGCTAAGAAAAACAGCAAGGATGTCTTTACTTATATAAACTCTAAAAGGAAGGGGATGAATCTGATTGGTCCACTTGACATCGATGGTTCGACTGTTGATGATCCTGCTCAGATAGCAAACAAACTGAATGAGTATTTTGCATCTACATTCACACGTGAGAAATTATTAAGGTTTGAAAATGGCAGAAGGTTATCAAATTGTAGCAGGATACTTAATGATCTTGTAATAACTGAGAACAAAGTGGAAGAGAAATTGTTGAAGTTAAACATAAGAAAAGCACCTGGGGTGGATGGGATCTATCCAGTTATATTAAAGGAGGTGGCAAAGGAACTAAGCAAACCGTTAGCCATAATTATAAGAGCATCCTTGGATTCCGGGGGAGGTCCCCACCTACTGGAGATGTCCAAATGTGTCCCCAATTCACAAAGGGGGATCGAAGGGTGACAGGAGTAATTACAGACCAGTTAGTTTAAATTCTGTTCCGGGTAAAATAATGGAGTCACTGGTTAAAGATGCATTGCAAGATCATCTAGACAAGACTGCAGCAATAATTCAGACACAGCATGGGTTTGTTAAGGAAAAGTCTTGTCTGACAAATTTGATAGGATATTATGATGTGGTTACAAAGGAACTGGATGCAAAAAATAATTTTGATATAATGTTGCGCATGGAAGACTACTGTACAAAATGGAGCAGAATGGTATTAAGGGTAAGTTGCTACAATGGATAAAAGGATTGTTGAGTGGGAGAAGACAGAGGCTGGTAATCAATGGGTGCTGCTCTTCGTGGACTAATGTTATTAGTGGAGTCCCAATGGGTTCGGTGTTGGGTCCATTGTTGTTTTGTATATTTATCAATGATATTGATGACGGTATATCAGGCTTTGTGTCGAAGTTTGCAGATGATACAAAGGTTGGCAGGGTTGTTAATGACAGTATTGGCAGTGTGCTACTGCAACAGGATCTAGAAAATTTCGGAAGATTGGCTGAGAAGTGGCAACTGAATTTTAACATTGATAAATGCAAAGTGCTCCATTTGGGTATAAGTAACCCAAGAGGAACGTACCAACTATGTGGTACTACACTTAGGATGGTAGAAAATTAAAAATACTTGGGAGTAATTGTGCAGTCAGCTATGAAGTTTTCTGAACAATGTAGACAGGCTGCAAGAGCTGGTCATGGGGTTTTGTCAATGATATACAGGAATTTTGCTAGTAGGGAAAAGGAGGTGATTGTCCCTCTATATAAGGGATTGGTCAGGCCACGCCTTGAGTACATGTGTGGGGGCCTCATTTTAGGAAGGATGTAGATTTGCTTGAGCGTGTACAGAGAAGGGCAACAAGATTGGTGAAGGGAACGAAGGGATCCTCTTACCAAGAGAGACTTGAGTTCTGCAAATTACAGCGGCTGGAGACTAGGCACTTGTGGGGTGATCTGATTGAGGTGTATAAGGCCTTTAATGGGTTGAGCACGCTGAATTCTGATGGGATCCTTCCACTTGTTCAGATTACGAACCTAAGGGGGCATAAATTCAAATTAAGGAAAGACAGATGTAGAATAGATGTGTGGAAATTTTCCTTTAGCCAGTGGGTGGTTAATTGCTGAAACAAACTTCCATCTGTCGTTGTGGAAGTTGATATGTTAAATAAATTTAAGGAGGAACTGGACAAACATTCAGAGGGAATGGTTGTGTGAATTTTTTTTTTTTTTTGGCTGATGCTACATAAGCTCATACGCTTGCTTTCACACACCACGATTACTATTACTATTACGAACGGACTTCAATTAAACACTCTTGGGGAATAAAGGACACCATCCACCGAAGCGAATTTTTTGCCCATATAGGAACCGATCTAACGCTATTTACCATCAGTTAAAATATTTTCCTGACCACCTTCCATCAGCCCGAACCTTCAGGCTGATAGAGGCAGGTAATGAAGGTTCAGTCTCATGGAATTTTCCATCAGTTGAACCTTTCAGCGAGAATATTCGAGAGCTTTTTTAACTGATTGAGCTTTAGTCAAGGTTCTATTGCTACTACATGGAACACGAAATTTCAGACTCTTCTACTTTTTATAGACTTAATAAGTGCTGTAAAATACAGTATTGCAAAGATTAATAGCTGTCTTTATTTCGAGTTCGATGAACAATGGGTCTCAGTGGTCAGACCTTATCTCCATTACAATCCATTAAAGCGAGATTTTCCTGTAATATAAATGTGAGTTTCTTTCATCCATAGAAATTACTTACTAGGACATTCTTTGTACCAATCCCAACATTGTTTGGTTTCGACGCTGAGGCCTTCTTTTCGTTCACATATGAAACCACTCGTGGCATTGACGCATAATCTGAATCTTTCGGTGGTTCCATTGCCGCAACTGGTGGTACAAGGACTCCATTCCGTCCACTCATACTCTCTGATCATTTCTGTGGAAGAATAATAAAATCAAAACGTCTCTTATATCTAACACAAAGAAAAATCAATTTCCTAATATGGATTTTTCTGATATATTTTAAAAGTACTACCACTCCTTTTGGCACGACAAGGTTTTAATAGACAACCAAGCAGATTGTTAGATGACTAGATGACAAGCGTGACGGACTACAATGTATGCTTCTTAATAGTGCGAAGTCATAAAAACAGGTGTTCCAAATTTATCAAATGAAGTAACCAAAGACATAACACTTACCGTCACATGGCTGTTCGTTACAAGTGATATTTTCTTGAGATGGGCCAACGCAATCTTTACCCCCTTTCTGTGGTTTAGGGTTCGTACATGTTCGTACTCTGCTTTGAATTCCACCCCCGCAGTATTTATTGCACTCAGAATCGGACATTATGCTCCAATCCGTCCACTCACCATCAACAGCTAAGAAAAAGAGTGGGGATTCAAAACAATCTTAAAGTCAGTTCATAGGTATCATTTAATAAAAGCGACTATTTCTATTTTGTTACTTTTTATGTATACTATTACTTGATCCAGGTCTGTTCTTGGCATTAGGCCTAAGAAATAGAATAGGAATCCTCATAATGTGTCAATTGTTTCTGTCTTTTCCTTCGCCATTTTTTTAACAGAGAGAGAGAGAGAGAGAGAGAGAGAGAGAGAGAGAGAGAGAGAGAGAGAGAGAGAGAGGAAAAAATGACAAATTTATAAGAACATAGAAGAAGCAGTTAAAATAAGCTCCCCTTTCGGAGGTAACTACAAAAACGCGTACATCTGTCAAAGAAAGTATAATCTACAATAGAAGTTGGCTCTTACCTTCTTCTCCAACAACTCTTCCTTCTTGGACAATATATGTAAACAAACAACAAAGGAAGAACCGGACTGACATTTGGCTTTGCATATCTGTGCTGAGAGGATAAAAAGAGAAAAGTATAGCATAGTATTTCTTTTAAAAATTAGAGGAATCTTCAAGATGATTTTTAAGTTTCTAGTATGAATATTTCTAATGTTTAAATTTAAAAGGCATTCTTTATTACCCAAATAGAAGAAAGGGAAAAAACTATAAAAGTACCAAATTTCTTTCACGACAGGTTCCAAAAATAAAATGTCCCCTTAATGATAATAAACTCCTACAGGGAAAAGACGATACAGTACTCTGAGCTTTGCTTGCAGAGTTTCAAAACGTTCCGACAAATAGCACGAGCAATTAGTCATCAAAATGGTGTCATTTTAGTTTAGCATAGCAAAGATTTTGAAACGAGGGTGATATCAAATTCTATGTGTACCGATAGTTATGATCACCGTTCTCCCAAAACCAAGCGGAAAAGGCCCGGGTTCAAATTCCACCAATGACACGAGAAACCTTTACGGGGCTTCTTTCACTCCGTGGCTGAATTTGACTCATGCGAGGACAGCAAGGTTTTTCTTCCCGAAACTCAGGCTTTTCGTTCAGAAAAATAGGCAAACCGACCATTAACGATATACAGAATAAGAAACATTGTACTTGTAATGACAAAAAAGTAGTGGGTCATATTAGGGCCACCAGAACTAACCTATCTGCCATTATGTCATATGCCCATAATTTTTTTTTATCTTTTTTTGGGCGGTCCAGAATTCCACATACAAACTTTTAGCAAATACGAGGACGAATCAAATGAAGAAGAGATTTCCATTGCCTAGATTTCAATTATGAGCTATTTGACAGTTGGTTTTGTGGTGAGTAGCTGAACGTGTCTTGAGTGGTTGCACTGTTATCTATGATTTTTTGAAAGTCATGTTTTTGTAAAGTCATATTTTTGAAAGCTGAAAAACATTCTGGAAGGACGTCGATTGCTAACGAATAATTAAATGAAGGAAGCCATCAAAGATCGGTGCCAACCGATTTTTCATGAAACGGGTAAAAAAATCTAGTGTAGGCAAATGAGGCAAGTACCTAAGCCGTGGTGTAAATTTTTTTGAAAAATGAAGTACCAGTTACAGGTAAAACAATAATTTCAGTTTTAGTTTGATTCGCCCTTGTAAATAATGAGGGAAAATATAGATATAATTTATCATAAAAGTAAATATTTACAGAAAAAAAATTATAAATTTTGTTACACTTAGTGGTGGGCAAACAGATCATTCGAGATAAGTGAGGAGCCAAATGGCGAAAGCTAAGGAGATGAAGATGCTCAGTTGGCACTTCAAAATCTGATGATACTTCGTTCATTGGCTGGCTAGGGAATGGAACAGAATCATCTACAGCCTCATCATTAGAAGATGGAATCACAGGCCTGTGAACGTCGATGTAAATCAGCATCTTTATTGACGATTTCTTAGGCGATGGATTTGCAGTCTTCTCCGATTTTCATTGGCTCAATTAAATCTTAACTTATTTAACCTTTCTTCTGTTATGTGATATTGAGAATAGTGGTGCTTCACATTGATATTTCCTTTTCTCGTTAATTGGCAACTTTGTCCTTGGCATTGCTGATCTGTTAGGCTTTCAAGACTGCCAGATTGTTGCCTGGTTTGGCTCATCTATTTACTCGATCAACTGCAAAATAGTTAACGCAGGTAATAGCCCTTGAATACAGAAATCACCTTCTAATTATAGATTGGAGCAAGAATTCGAGTTTGGGGGCACGAAAACAAACTTTATATTCTGGCAGTAATCATCAAGGTTAAGAGGATGGCCAAGAAGCATTATCTAAATTCATTAGTACTTTGAATAAAGGATTTCTTTTACACAATACTCTCTCAGTTCTGGAGGAGCAATTATGGATAATATTAGCATTGGTAGTGGCAAGTGAAGCAAAAAAGCAAGCTTATAAAGCATCAACCAAAAAACTTTCCCACATCACCTGACCATTCTCTCAATAATTTGTCTAGTTCCTCCTTGGATTTATTTAAACTACCCACTTCCATAACGACAGATGGAAGCATGTAGTCTCAGCAAGAAAAGAATGTCATCGGCATTGAGTTGCTCAATCCATTCAAAGCCTTAAACACCTCAATCAGATCACCTCGCAGGTGCCTAGTCGCCAGATGTTTCAATTTACAGGACTGTAGACTCTTTTTGCTAAGACCACCCTTTGGTTCCTTTCACCATCTCTCTGCCCTTCTCGGCACTCATTCCGGCAGATCTACATTCTTCCTAAAATTAGACTTCCAGATCCATACGCAGTACTCAAGATGCAGCTTAACCATTGCCTTTACAATGGGACAATTACTTCCATATCCCGCCTAGCAAAGTTCCTATATATTATTGACAAAACTCCACGAGCCGTTCTAGAAGCCTGTCTGCATTGCTCACAGATGTTCACATCTGACAGCACAATTACCCCCCAGGTATTTTTAATTTTTTACTACCCCGGGTGTAGTACCATACAGTTGGCACGTTAATCTGGGAGTACTGCTACCCATATGTAATATCATGCAATTGTTAATGTTCAGTTGACATTTCTCAGCCCATCTGCCTAATTTTTCTAGATATTGTTGCAGTAGCGTACCTTGATCACTGTTATTAACGACCTTGCTAGCCTTCGTATCAGAGGAAAATTTTGACATTAAACCTGATATACCTTCATCAATATCATTAATAAATACAAAAAACAACAATGGTCCCAGCACTTAACCCTGGGGCACTCCACTAATACATTAGTCTATGAAAATTTATATCCATTAATAACTACTGTCTTCTCCAACTGGTCATACGTTTGTCCCTAGCAGTAACTTGCCCTTAATGCCAGAGTGCTCCAATTTTTATATAGCAATCTTTTATGAGCAACAGTATCAAAAGCTCTCCTGAAATTGAATTATATGATATCAAAATTAACTTTTTGCATCCAATTCCTTTGTCACTGCATCATAATATCCAATCAGATTGGTTAGACAAGATCGTCCCTGAACAAATCCATGTTGCAGTATAATCGAATTCCTGTCTAGGTGGTTCCTGCATTACTTCTTTAATTCCAATATTTTCCTGGAACAGAAGTTACGCTAACTGGTCTGTAATTACTCATGTCACTCTTTAATTTCCCTTTGTGAATTGGAGATACATTTGCACATGTCCAGTCCATCGGGGAGTGGGGTTGAAGTGAAATACTCCCCCATAAGAATTTTCCAGAAGCATTTTTGGCTTTTGCTTATCTGTAAATAGAACAGTTTCCTGTGCCCTTGCCCTAAGCATGAAGGCTGGACCTGCCCTTGATTTTGGCCCCTTTCCTCTACGTAAGCATGAAGCCTTAATTAACTTTTGACAACATCACCGATAACCGTTATAGCATATTTTTATATTGTTGTTTTTGGAATAATGCCATAAAGGAAGTCTTTTTGTCGGAATGCCATGCGATGGGCAGATGGATCTTTAAGTGTCGATCCTTTTAGGACTTTCGCATTCTCTGAATCGGCAAGATTTTCGAATTCTCTAAATCTCTGAATCTCTCTAATCAGTTGTATTCACAATTAGTGTTTCCACCAGAAAGAATCAGCTTGCCTTCTCAAGACTCATAGTGGTTATCGCTACACCTTTTCTCACAAACAGTACAGAGCATATTTGATGCATTATTCACTATCTGTTTATGTTAATCGTCAATGCAACTGAAGTTACAGTATGAGGCGTCAGTGTATTATCTGTAAACGGTATCTGTTCTGAGGTCGATTTCCTGTTTGCTCTACGAAACACTCAAATTTCCACGAGGAAAAACCAAGCAACCCTCTCTTCAGACAGACTAACTCGACCACCTTGTGAAAAAGATCCCATAAAAATTCTATTCTTCATTCAACTCAAAGAACTATTGCCATTTGTGGCTGCTTCACTAGCTTCGAGTTTTGCGTGGGGAAGCGCGTTGTGATTTGAAGGAAGATCCCTCGCCTTTTTTCTTTTCTTTATTTCTTTCTTTCTGTTCCAGTTTAAACCAATAGTGTTTAACCTTTTTGTACAGTCCCCCTCCATTCGAATTTTATCCTACTGCTTCGTCTCCGTTAATCTAGTTTAAAAATTTGTAAATGAAGTACAAAGTCAGAAAATTCAATTTGTGAGGTCTTCTAACCCCTCGCCTTACCGTCCCCAAAGAAGCGAGCTTACCTGGTATATACTCTTCGATTTCTTCATGGCGATGTATGCTTCTGACGTTGTCATTGGGCATTAACCACTCTTCTAATATCTCAAAGGGAATTTTAAAGAATGGGCGCTCTTTCATTTTTGGTTATAATTTTTGCGCAATTCTGCAATTAGAATCGGGAAAGATGATATTTATGCATATTTTTCCTGTAAGAATATCTTTTACCATTATTTTCTTGGCTGACTCTCGAAGTTTAACAGTTTCTATGAGCCTACAGATTTCTGCATCATTCTATTCATTCGTATATTCTATACTAACAGAATGAATTCTTTGTTTTGTTTTAACTGGAATCGATTCTTTAATTGCTAAACAGTTCACATGATTGAAAACTCGGTGTTCGGTTTTGTCAAAGCTATTGTTATTCCCACCAACATCAGCAAATAGTGATTATCAGCAAATTGATTTATTGTATTTCTAAAATACAGTAAGATAAAACTTGAAGGATAGGGTATATAAAGAAAAACTAAGCAGTTTTATGTATCGTCGTGCTGTCTCTGAACAGAATATTAAATTAAACGGCATCAAAAGCAGTCGAGGGGAGGGGGTTGGGAACATTCCAGACACCTATTAATGTTGCTCGCTTAAAGAATTCTCATTTCTGTATATTTGACGAGATTTGTTCTGAATAATAATAGGATATATATTTACATTATGCAAAGACTCTTTGAAAAGATTTTAATCAGCTATTTAAAATATGTATGCACTTTGTAAATGTTTCTGAAAGAACCACTCCATTAAAATTACTGCGTCTGCAATCGTTATTTATGCTTAGAATTAAATATTAGCCTTCAGCAATCGTAATATTATTCTTTTCACTGTTTGTAATGCAACTGGAATCTCATACAGGTAAACCGATTATGGAACACTCGCTGTTTATAAACATAATAAACGATGGACTTGAGGACTAGGTGATCCATAATGTAAAATGTCTGTGCTTTGTAAGTGGAGTTTACAACATGTATATGTTCAATTGATATTTGCCCTCGTGGGTAGCACAGTTCGTAGAATCGCCGTCCACCCCATACCGGGTGGAAAAGGCCTGGGTTCGAATAGTTCTTTTGGTTAATTTGTCCATTTCAATGTATTCTATTTTCTCTCTCGCAATCGAAAATCTGTCTGTCTTGAGGATTTCTCTTTTCTAGACCATATTTCTAATATCTTGTGATAGTTTGGTAGCATTATTTGACTTTTTAAGTTTCCCTGAAGCTTGCTGCTGTTTCATCTATTTTGTCATACAACTCTTGGACTCCAAGAAGTCACCCAGAGAGGAAAGTGAAGTGAATCCGTTATTCAGCTCAAGATGATAGTCTTCTTGGTTATCACTAAGATGGATGGTACTTGTTTTTCTCTTAGTAAATCTTTTGTTTCTTAGAAGCTTTGTGTTCAGTCGTAATGTAGCTCGGATTAAGCGATGATCGGTACTAAACTGGAATTGGTTTATCACTTCCTGATTCTCGAATATTCTGTAACCCTATGGTCACTTAAAGTCCGGTCCGGGATGAAAAGCCAATCACTAATCTGAGAGGCAAGATCACTGGTGAAGGTGTGAACAGATTAATCTGACAAAAAGATGGAGCTTTACTAATCCATTCAGGGTGCAGTCTATGAATTTACCTTGGTACACCCGTTGATCATTTAATTCGCGGAATGGATTGATTGTAATTTTAATCTTCTTCGTTGAGTACTACTGGTGCTCTTTCCTTGTCAAAATAATCTCCTTCGAAGTATATGCACTTGCGCCGTCCATTAATCGACTCGTAGAATTACTCCCTGAAGCCATTTCTTGACGAGTCATTGAGAGTGGTAGTTTTGGCCATAGCATCTCTCAGACATTTCTCTCAGTCTCTGTGCCACTTACACTAAGTAGAGCACAGTAGAGAATAACGAAAGGTTTAGGCTTCAAATTTTCCATTATGCAGCACACAAAACGGTTTACACTTAGTGGCATGTAACTTAAGGCCATATTACAACTACCCGAAACATATCAGAATTTGCAATTGCGTTAGCATATTCTTGCACATACATTCTTTTGCCATCTATCGGAAGTTTTCCGAAATTTCAGTCGTTTATAAGTTGCCACTGCCATTCTGTGAATTAAATGATCAGCCTGCGTATGAAACGTTGGCATCTGTTCACTGATAAAACATGGATTGCTGGCAAGCAATGGATTGTAGAGTCGTTGACACAAAATTTCAGAATATGCGTACGCACTCCTCACAATTTATAGACACAGATGTAATGTTTTAGTACCAGAAAGTGCAGAAAAGTACTTGTCTTTACTCGAAAACTTCAATGACTGGGGAGCGTCATGAATCTTCACATACTTTTGACGTAGGTGACAGTTGTTGTTGTTTTGGTTTTTTAAGGAGCATTAGCAACTAAGGCCATATTGCACCGGGATATGCGGTGGTCATTCCCTGACCTTTCCGCATCCTCCGTATTTGGTGGCGACGGGCTCGAACCCCGGTTTAATCAAGAAGCGTGTGCTACGCCCTGCTGCTCCTTCCCACCTGGCTACGGAGGCGCCATAGGTGACAGATGCATTGTTCTAAATCAGTGGTTCCTAACCACTTCCTCTTTGTGATTCCTTGAGTATAATAATTTTTTTTGTTGCAGACACCCTAATTTTTTAAAATAAAATAAACGCTTTGACCCTACTGAATTTATTAAAAACAAAGCTTTTGTAACACATAATATGTAACCTATTTACCATAAATTATGAATTCTGATATTATCATCAGTTTGTAGTTAGGTACGTAGTCATAATAAAATATAAATTTCGAAACATAAAAAAGTTAGAAACAAAACAATTTAACCAAAACTTCCGAGCTTGTTTTGGGGAACACGTGCTTTAATGTTCAACCCAAAAGAAGACAGACATACTATGTGATTCTGCATTAAGGTTCTTGACGTATTTTGACTTGTCGAGATATAAGCCGAAAATTCTTTCCTGCAGACGTATGTCGTTGAAACCAGAACTAGAATCTTGTCTTTTCACAAAGCAATGGATATTCTAGCTTCAAACTTAAAAGTTCGTTAAAGATTTATTCGATTCCAATGGCTATAAAAAGCTGAACTGCATCTTTTATAAAGGAATATAAAATGTGAGATGATTTTTATTTTGCAGTTCTAAAGTTGTGATTTTGAAATGGCTTACTTTAAGCTAATAGTCTTAAATCCTCCTCTTGGTCTTAAATTAATCACATCATTCATTATCTGTTTGTCTCTTTGCCACTGCCTGAAAACAATTCCGCCGCATGAGTTATGATTCCAAGAGTAGACTGGTGATTGTATGAAAGTTTTACCAATTGCCATTAAATGTTTTGATTGGTCACTGTGCAAGTGCTCGCTGTTTCTTTTTCTCGATGTATCCAATCTCAATGGAAAATATTCATTAGAATAAATCACTTCAGTTTCGTTTGTTGCTGTATATATAGCCCTTGTGGGGAGCACATTTCACATAAATCACCGTCCTCCCATCAAAGACCTGATTCGAATTCCGTCAATGACGCGAGAAATTTTTATGGATCTTTTTCACAAAGTGGCAGAGTCGGTCTTAGACGAGGAAACATGGTTTTTTTTCCCGGAAACTCGGGGTTTTTAGTCCAGCAAAAGCAAATAGACCACAAAACACCTAATTCACAGACATATTATATATGGCCTAAGTTGCTGATGCACCAGAAACCTTATAATAGCAACAACAACTGTATATGTAACATAGCAAACAAAATTGCCATAGTGATTTCGTTAGAGATTAAACCTCGCGTGGTATGTCAGCCAAGTTAAGGATGAAACTTTAATTGTAAAACGAGATGTGGACAATAACTAATAGCCACTTCGATTACTAATGCAGTCGTACAAAACAAAGAGGCATTCATATAATCAGGATGAGTATAATCACGGCGAATGATCAAACCCACAAGCAACCTTCTCATCTCCAACAGCAACATTGGCAATGAATACCGCAACGCTTATGTTGCTATGCTTAAATCAAGGTCTAGAAATTTAATCTCATCTTAGCAATATATTTTTGTTTAGCAATCTCTTCTAAAATTTCACTTCGATGAGTAGAAGAGGACAGTAACATAAATAAATATATATAATATCGAAGCCAATAATTTAAAGAAATTCAGAATGTAATGATTATCGGATTATAAATCAGCACTTACGTTGTGTGACCATTTCATGTATGATATTGGGTATGAAATAATTTATCACGTTCTCTCGCGATTCGGTCTGGTGCCTAGGTCTGAAAATGTAAACAATGATCTCTATGGTGACGTGTCGTCTGTAAACATAAAGTATTATGAGAATATCACAGATTACGCGCTTAGTTATAACCACCAGGTGGCAGGGAGTCTCTTCTTCACGCCAATACACGTTTAGGCAATATCTTAAAACAAAAAATTTCATTTGGTGAAGACGAACGTTTTGTCATATAATTAAAAGGAAAATATATAAAACATAATTGTTTTTCATGATCCTGGAAGTAAGTGATTCGTTTTACGAACCAAAAGATGAAAATTAATTAAAAAATTACTGAATGTGCATTCCATAATTTTGCTTCCATTTTTTTATTTCATTGATCCGTGGCGCCATCTATCAACAATAAATTGTAGTTATATTCTGAACAATTAGAGTTTTATTTTATTACTTATACGTGTCTATATGGAATTATTTCTCACTTATTAAGAAACAAGGGGAGGGTTAACTGTCAGCTTCTGCGTAAGTAGTATCAAACTTATTTATTCCTATATTATTAAAGGTTACTGATCGAAAGAAACAGCTGTTTAGTTATTTTTAATTAATTTTATTGCTTTTATTTACATATTACAATAAAATGCATTAATTATTTTGTTTATAGTCTGCTCAAAAAAAATCATGAAATCAAGAAACTTTCTGAATTTCTTCATGGACTTCGGGTAATTAGGGGTACCAGACGCGGCCCTAGGGTATTTGGCGCCCCTAGGCAGAAATGTATTTGGCGCCCTTGAGATACTTTTATTAAATATTATTATAATAAAAAAATTGAATTTCGGTGTCACTAGACGTTAGCACCCCTAATAATAATAACAATAATAATAATAATAATAATAATTATTATTATTATTATTATTATTATTATTAATTATTATTATTATTAGCCATAAGGCGCAAGGAAGCCTGAGGCTTATGCTGCACCAGCCAAAAAAAAAAAAAAAATCCGGTGTTACCCTGAGAGAGAGTCAGAAGTAAAAGAGAATCACCAAGAAAGAGAAGAATGATGATATCCAGATCTGGACCCTGGGTTTGCCCAGCCCATACTCACCAGATGTGAGCCCCATGCCATGTTTCTGTCAGAATAATCCGGATTAAGTCTCACTGTTATTTTATTTATTTTTTTATTGATTGCTGTGCAAGTGCACCTTATTTTAAACCTATAAAGCTGTCTATTCCCGATATTCTCAGGAGAGGATTGTAGTTTTTCCCCTTCCTAAGCTTGAGTTTTTTCATACAGCCGCTCAGACAAACCGAGTACAGGCCACACGCAATTTACAGGCATACAGTAATGCCTCTTGGCCTTACTTGCTGAAAATTGCTTAAACTGATGCAAATTCAGTAAGGTTTCTGGAAATGGGGGAAACTGCGACCACTAACCATTCTCATCCTAGGCATTCTCTATTCGTTTGAGGCCTAAGAACATGGCTCACCATCGTATACGGGCTGTACTCCCCGTTTAAATGCATTAAAAGAAAGTCTGGACAAACTGCTCCTGCAGGGAGAACATAAGGATCGTTTTGGTCCTTTACAGTCGTTAAAGCACCTCGAAACACATGGAGGACTGTATGGTCACTGATAGTAATACCAGTCCGTGGTATTAAACCACCACTTAAACTCGTCTCTCTCTCTCTGCCTTCCGCCCACGTGGGTAGCACAGTACATATAAGCACCATCCTACACACACGTGGTGGAAAAGGCCATCGTTCGAACCCTGTCAATCATGCAAGAAACTTATGGGTTTTTTACTCCGTGGCTCAGTCAGTCTTGGCAGATGATAGCATGGTTATTTCTCCCAGAAACTCGGGTTTTTTGTCCAGCAAACAGGCAAATCTACCATAGAACAAGCTCAATTTACAGACATTTATATACAGCACAATATGGTCTAAGTTGTTGATTGATATGCCTAAAACTCTATAACAACAACACGTTCTCTCTCTGGAGAAAGGGGATCGAAACCAATTGAAGCAAGTATCTCACATCATCAGTGAGGCGCAGCCAGAAAACTGGAAAGTTTCTCCACTGGTCCAATTTCCATTGATTCACAGTACAGGTCTGGTATGCCCTACCTGGTATTATACATTGCTGTGCAAAACTTAAGGACCACTATTTCTAAAGGTTACAACCACAAAATCTTTACTTAAGGTACTATTTACTGACGATTGTAGATTCAGTCTCAGCAGCGATTCTGGACGTCAGCTAATCTGGCGACAGGTTGGCACACGGTATCACCCCGCAAACATCACTGAAACGGATCGATGGCGGTCGAGGTGTTCTCGTCTGGGGAGGCGTACCTTGAATGGACGTACACGACTCCAGATACTGGAAGGCGGTACTGTAACCGGTGCACGCTACTGTACCGAGGTAATCCTTCTCCATGTGCGTCTGTTCCGAGGTGCCATTGGTCCCAAGTTCATGTTTATGGATGATAACCCCATCGCACTGCAGCTGTTGATATGCTTTTGGAAAATGAGAACATTGTTCGTATGGATTGGCCTGCCCGTTCCATCGAACATATATGGGACGCTCTGTGGAGACGCCTAGCGGCACGTCCACACCCACAAGAAAATGTTCACCGGCTGAAGAGAGGAACGGACGATGTTACCGCAAGAACTTATCAGCAATATTTTTCTAAGTATGGACAGGCGGTGCAAAGCCTGCATCGAATTAGGGGTGGCCATATCTCTTACTGAGGACTATCTCTTCCCTTTGTTCCATCTTTGGCAGTGATGTATCTGTATCATGGCAGCCAGTGCTATGTTGCCATAAAGTCCCTCTATTCCGTTTTGTTTCCGTTGTTGTTTCCTTCATCATTTCTGTACCTTACGAGGTTCCTTTGGTATGCTTTTCCCATATCCAGGCCACTGCTATGAGAAGCTACAGGTGAAAACTTGACTGGTCCTTAAATTTTGCACACCAGTGTACATATCCAGTATTGCACCTGGGAGATAGGCCAGATGCAATACCGGATATGTGTAATACTAGGGCCCAGGTTGTCTGAGGCACTGGCGCGCATATGGATGAGGTCCTAAAATAAGGTCGCGGGCCTCATGACCTACAATAATTTCATTGTTCCGGGGTCAACAGCGTCCTTGTGGCCCTAGAGCTACTGTGCCACCGCAACGCTGTAAATCCAGACTTGATGGTGTGCATTTGTTTCTGTTATCGAAGGCGTGTGGATTGCAATTGTTCTGTGAAAATATATGGCATGTAGCTCTCTGTGTGTTATGGAAACAATTAGATTTTTATTGGTCTGATGGTGATGTACTCAGTTATCTCAAAGAGCGTTAACTCCTGTCAGTTCAGTATTTTGGGTTTACTTGCGTGCAATTGTATCGTGAACTTAGTGCTACCTCTGGACTTCCATTACTTCAGCCCCTTGCCAATCGACTTGGGGATGTTTAATTCCTAAGCAATATCACGCGCAACCCTCTTCTCCCATATCACATTTTACTCTTAAGGTCCGTGTGCTCATCGTTCTAAGTACGCATTTCAAATGAATTCCAGAATAACGGTTCACCACATGCCTATGCCAAAATATTTGTATACTTTTTAATCACATACTAGAGTAGTTTGTACTGAGTTTTAAATAAATGATTTATCAGGGATATGCAGGCTTATATCCCTGATAAATCATTTATGAGATCACGGCTACCGAAAACTACGAGTCTAGTACTTCACAATTCATGCATTTAATAGGGAGAATGATCATCCCTCACAAACAAAGAACTCCAGAAACGACCTCTCGTGATGTTTACAAAATTGATAATTAATCTTTACTGTACCACATTCTATTCTTCTACAATAGCAGATATACAATAGGGTTCGTGCGCTTGCGTGGATAGTGTGAGGCTGTGTGCAATCGGGCTCCGATTAAAGTTAATGGTTAGTGCAGTTTTACTGATTTGATTTTCGTGAATGATATACTAAATAATTCATCTTGTGACGAGCTGTCCGCTCATGGTGTCAACTCATCTGCATCTTCCTCTGATCCAAATGAATTTGAAAGTGGTTAATTCTACCTGCAGCTTCCCTCGTCCTATACTGAAGAATACCCGTCAACACCCAGTCACCATTCCTTGCCAGCACCAAGGTCGTCCTTCCCTCCCCCAGGCCTTCCGCTACTTCATCTAGAACAGATCTACTTAGGAACGTCACCCCACCAACTTCACCCTCCCCAAGGTCACCTTTTCATTACTGTAAGTAACTCTTTCTTTGTTGCAAAGGCGCTCTTTAATTGTTAGGGGACAATCCCAAAGGTCACGGCAAATATTGTTTAAGACTTTTTCACGTGATTTTGTTTTCACATACAGTATTTTCATACTATGGAGAAACTCAAGATTTGCTCAATATGCAACGATCAAGTTGAAGACTTCCTGATTTGTAGTTCTTGCAGTGGAGCAGTAGGACCTTGTTGTAATAAGATTAAATATCACAAAAAAATGTCGTCACAAGCTAAGGCACGCTTTAGATGTATTATTTGTAAGCTCGCGCAAGATAATACAAGTAGTAAAGAATATCAAGAAATGTCTATTAACGAGACGCAACTTGATACCTACCCAGCCTTCTCAAATGGCATGCACAGCTCCTTCTCCTTGCCATACTCGATGCTGAATAATGCACCAACGCCAGGGTTCGACTTAAATTTTAATATCGAACAGGAGTTTCTCGCTTTCGTCACTGACTTTAAAGAGCTCAAGAGAGACCTACAGTCACAGGGACAATATCTTGCAAACCAGATTAGTGGATTATACGACAAATGGTCCGAGATATTTATTTATCAAAAATCTATGACAAATGGGTTTGACACGCTATACGAAAAGTTGCAAGGTGTGCTACATGAACTTTCCGATTGTAAAAAGCGCAATCTTGAATTAAAGAATTTGCTAAATAACACTACAAGACAACACACGAAACTACCAACAAACTACAACTCGGGAGAGACCCCGAAAGCTGCATCGAGTGATTACGCTGATATCGATGATACAATTCGTTGCTCGCCTGAGTCGAATTGTTTCAAAAACACAAATCCTATCGAACCACGCAAGATGCCGTTAACTAGCAGAGAATCTGGCCTAAAAGATCAAGAAATTTCGCTCGCAGGCGACGGCCAAATTTCTAATGATGATAACGATCCACCGCTTATCGGCTCCTATCAAATACCTTTGGAATTACTAAGAGAAAACAACAAATCCGCCTTAAATACCGTAAAAAAAAATGCAAGCACTCAAATCCCTGAATCAGGGGTGAAACTCTATGAGCATAAGTGTAACCAAACAGAGGATGAACTAACGTTAGGTGCAAAACGGAAGAAGAGAAACGATAAAGGACCAACTCAATTAAGAGTAACACAAGCTGAACACCCAACCATAGAAACATGCAAAACCAGCAAAAACAAAGGACGTCGGTTGGAAAGTGTAACTCACCGAAACAAGACTCAAATCTCAGAGAATGTTAATAAATATGAAAAAAAGATTGATGCACACACCGACACGAAAGAAACGTATACAGCCAAGGCACAGACAAAGCATACTTATGCCCAAATATTAAAAAGGGATATGGAAAATGGCGGCGACAAGGAGGAAGCGGATTACACAGACAAAATTGAAAGAATTTACTCTAGCAGAAAAAAAAACCGGAATCCGAATCCTCAGCTACTAATCGGGGCTTCAAAAAACAAAAAGCTTAAAGTTATTCCAAAGCTCAAGGCTATATTTGTTTCAAGGTTGGCCCCGGACACAACTGAAAGAGAATTACAAGAATACGTTAACAGCTTTTGTAAGTCAAATGTTCAGGTAACCAAACTGAAAGCAAGGTTTCCACAGGAGTACTCATCCTTTAAAGTTTCATATAGTGAGGACAACGAAGCAAGAATTCTGGACACTAACAACTGGACTGAAGGAACACTGATACTGCCTTTCCTCAAGAATGTAAGTACAAGGACAAAATCAACAAACCCATCCTCACCTACGAATATTGAAAACGGAAATAAATAGCAACTACAGACAATCAAGAAAATACAGGAAAATAGGATTCCAGTTCGGCAAAATAAGAATAATTTACAAGACGATTTGCTATGTTACTATCAAAACGTGCAATGTCTAAACAATAGCAACTATAAAGACACCTATTCCCTGATATTACAAGAAGACTACGACATCTACTTTTTAGTGGAAACGTGGCTCACTCAGGATGTTAAGGACAGTGAATTGGTCCCACCGGGCTTTGTTGTTATTCGTAGGGATAGACTGGATAAGAGAGGTGGCGGACTCATGATCGTCTGCCAAAAAGAGATTCCTATCTCAAAAATCAAAGTCTTGGCTAACATTGAAGGAATTTTTCTCCAACTGGGCAGTGGCTCTTATATCTGCTATGTTATGCTTGTCTACCTTCCACCACCTGTAGATAACACTCTTATGACGGAATTTGAGAACACTATCGACCAAATTCTTGATCAACATCTGGGAATAGACCATTTAATTGTTTTAGGGGACTTTAATATGCCACATGCCTATAATGGATGTAATGCCAATCCAACTAATGTCTGGACACTTAAGGGTAGATTTCAAAAAATTTTCAACTCTCTAAATTTGAATCAGATCTGTGAATTTCCAACTAGAAATGAAAGCTACTTGGATTTAGTCTTCACCAACTTTCCTTTGGTGGTCTTTAAGCCAACTAATCTTTTCAAATCAGATCACATTCCTGTGGCTTTTTCCATCAAGAAGAGATCAGTTAAAAATACGGATTTAGAACAAAAACAGAAGCTCAATTTCAATAAAGTGAAATGGCCTGATATGAATTATGCATTTAAAAACTGTAATTGGGAATTACTATTAAAAATCAATGATCCTCAAGAAGCACTGGACTGCTTTTACCAAATCATTAATGAAGTAACTAACAACCTTGTTCCATGCTATAGTGTTCCTGATACAAACTACCCACACTGGTTCTCTAAGGAACTAAAATCCCTACTGGCAAAAAAACGAAAAATGCATAGTAGGTTTAAGACAAATAAAGAAATATGCCTTTACAATAAATATTCCTCCTTAAGAAGACAGGTTAAAACGACATTAAAACAGGACTACAACAAATACCTGTGTTTTGTCGAAAGATGAGTCTTCGAGGCAAAAGATATGAAGCCTATATTCAGCTATTTCAAAGCAAAAAATCAAAATGCGGCTGTAAACACGCTAGATATTCCCAGTGAATTGTCATCTTTGTCTGAGGCAGACTACCTTGCTAGCAGCTTTGAAGAAATTTACAAAACAGATACAGCAGATGACGGGACGGAAGGTAACGAAAATTTTCCTCTCAACTACATTGATACCCTAACAGTATTTGAAATAAACCAAGCAGAATTATTGAGCACAATCCATAGTATGAAAAAGGATCTCACACGAGGCCCGGACGGTATCCCTACTGTCTTATGGAAAAAATGTGGAACTACACTTATAAAGCCATTACTTCACTTAATAAAACTGGTATTTGAGAGTGGAATCTATCCAGTTCAACTGAAAAAGGCCATTGTTACCCCTCTTTACAAAAAAGGAGACCCATCCTCACCCAACAATTACAGACCAGTTTGTCAATTGAATACACTCTCAAAGATAATTGAATCCATTGTAATGAAGCAGCTATTTAACTTTATGAAACTTAATTTGTCAGATTACTCTCACGGATTTATCAAGGGTCGTTCCACCTGCACAGATATGATCTCGTTTGTTTCGAACATATCCCAGGCGCTTGACGAAGGAAAACAAGTCGACTCCATCTTCCTTGACTTAAGCAAAGCCTTCGACAAGGTAGTCCATCAGAGACTAATCAACAAACTGCATCACTATGGTCTCAGAGGACAAGCACTAAACTGGATTGAAAACTACTTGGAAGGTAGAGAAATGTCCGTGACATTTAAAGGTCAAACCTCATATCCTTTCAGTCCTGAAATTGGTGTCCCACAGGGTTCATCCTTAGGCCCGCTATTATTTCTTATCTACATCAACGACCTGCCAAGCACCCTTGGAGCCTACCAAATCAAGATCAACGTATTTGCAGACGACATAAAAATCTATAAAGTAATTCGCAGTACCAATGACTGCATCATCCTAAACGAAGCTCTTCAACGAGTTATTCAGTGGCTGAAGGAGAACAAAATGGCAGTCAATGAAAACAAGTGTGAGCTGATGAGCTTTGCTAATGCACACAAGAAAAACAAACTTAATTTTTCTTATTGTATCAACAACAAGGCAATCAAAAAAGTTAGTACAGCCAAAAATTTAGGTATCTTTATTAAAGAATCATTTTCCTTTGATGTCCATGTCTCTAACATTGTAAAGGCAGCTAGCAAAAAACTAGGTTTCCTGAAAAGAATTAACCGAGACTTCAATCAGTTGGCACTTTTCATCTTTCTTTACAAAATCTATGTTAGGCCAGCCCTAGAATTTGCCTCACAGGTCTGGTCCCCACATGTTGCGTACCAAAAATTAGAAATTGAAAATATTCAAAAGAGAGCAATCCAGTACGTTTGCTTTAAAAGTGGCCTTGAATACTATGAGAAATCCTACCAAGAGTGGTGTGTATTCTTTGGACTCGAAACGCTGGAAAAAAGAAGAGATAAAGCCGATTTACTCCTACTTAACCAACTAATAAATGGTACCCTGAATTGCCCTCATCTCGTCTCACAAATAAATTTCAACGCTCCGACAAGAGCGCTAAGAAACCATCCACTACTGAAACCATCCTATGCGAGAACAAATTATGGATACTACAACTTCTACAACAGGACTGCAAGATCAATGAACAAAGCAAATATTGAGATATTTGGTACCCCCGGACACTTCAAGAGGCAACTGAAATTGCTAACCTCATCCGGTACCTGACTTAAAATAGACTCTTCTTTTAAGTTCTAAGACTCTGATTGTGTGTGAAGAAATACCAGTGCTCTGCCTGTTCACTTAAATAGGACGGATGAGTCCTTTTATTTATTTAGTTTATTTTATCTGTACATATACTTTTTTCTTTACTTTGGGAAATGTATACTCCAAGCTTTTTGAAGCTATGTAATAATTCTTTGTAGCTGCACCCTCAGGCACGTTGTTTGCTGTTTTGTAGCTGTTAATAATAACAATAATAATAATAATAATAATATTAATGCATTGAGAGATCTGGAGAAGTAAGTCGATGTGCCCTTATTTTTCCTCTTAAATATAACAAAGATGCTCAGTCAAATCGAGATCCGAAGATCTGTGCGGTAACTCCAACTGAACAATTTTCGGTTTCAAGGAAGTCAGGGACTATAGCACGTCTGAAAAGCCTTATAACAAAGTTCAAGAATATTGTTTTATACATTTGAGCAGCCATTGTG
Source organism: Mastigoproctus giganteus (assembly GCF_048544385.1). NCBI lineage: Eukaryota > Metazoa > Arthropoda > Arachnida > Uropygi > Thelyphonidae > Mastigoproctus > Mastigoproctus giganteus. The sequence goes on along the minus strand of NC_143578.1, from coordinate 45,173,540 downwards.
CCTTGTTCAACGATTTGGAAATTGGGATGGCTATAAATCATGATGCCTTCCGTGACCACCAGATCACCGGAAAATGGACCACTCTCTAATGAGAGTGGTCCATTTTCCTGTCGTCATAGGGATGGAAGTGTGTTCACGTTCTCTCCAGATGCGAGAACAATTGAGAATCACTTTGAATATTGAACCTGGATTTTCTACAAAGAAAAGAAAAGAAAATGTCATTTATAGTTACTCAAAAACAACCTTAACCACCCATGAGCATTATGTCCATAAATTGCGTAAATTCTCTGATCGATTTGTCTGTTTTTCTTGACAAAACACCCTAGTTTCCAGGAGAAAAAACCTTGCTATCGTCGGTTAAGACCAACTAACTCAGCCAGGGAGTAAAAAAAAAAACATGAAAGTTTCTCGAGTTGACGAGATTCAAATGGATGCCTTTTACACTCGATGAGAGAAGGACGTTGATTATAACTACTGGACTACCTGTGAGGTCGGACTCATCTGTAAATACGAAAACTGAGCTATTAGTCCCGCTTCTAGAGATGGAGCAGTCGTCCATATACAATTTATCTTGAAAAGTTGGTCCTGTTGTTGCTGAAAGCTGAAGAGAACCGCCTCTTTCTTGTCTTCGTATGACTCTTACTTTTAGAGCCATAGAACTGCTGTCCTATAATGTCATAACTGTTGCCCAACCTCCGACTTACCTTGAAGATAACACTTTTCTGTTTTTCTGATGTTTTTTCCATAACCTTGAAATTGTCTGCGAGGTAACAGAGTGGTATCTTCACCGTCCTCACCAAGCCGGGTGGAAAAGGCCCGGGTCGAATCCCGTCCATGATGCCAGGAACTTTAATGGACTTTTTTCACCTCGTGGCTGAGTTACTCGGTCTCAGGCATAGATAGCAAGGTTTTTATCCCAGAAACAGGCAATCGACCAGAGAACACACGCAATTTACAGATAGTATACAGGAAGCAATATGGCTTTAGTCAATAATGCTCCTAAAACCCAATAACAGATGTTAAACACTGTTAGTAATTTGATTGTTGCATATCTACGTTTCTTTCATTTTTAGGCAAACCATTGATGCATTGCAACACTAAGAAATGCAGATCAACAGAACCTTTTTGAAAATTTATTACATAGTCTTATTCTTAATGAGTAGGTTTCCAGGAAAAGCGTCCAGTCAGATTATTTTACAATTTATTTTAAATCAATACCGCTTCAATCTAGCAGAAGTGACAGATGGCTGTAATGCGTGTAACATAATACATTTGTTGTTGGCTTTTCCAGTTAAGTTTTATTGCATGAAAATATTTATGGTTTCTCTAATTATTCAAATTATTTTTGATAGCATATCGAATACTCAGAAATAAATTGAATCAGTGTACCATTTTGTTTATGCTGTATTCTATAATTGTAAGAAGGAAAAATAAGCTACTCTAGGTAGGTACGTCTTTGAGTTAGTGATACCATTTGTAGTTTGATTTTTTATTGTTCGATGGCTCCATCTGGTGTTCATTTGTAATAGTTTTTAATTCTCAAAAATTGCATGAGTACAATTATAATATTTTTTTCCCCAACAACTCCTTAATAGCAATAATTAAAACATCTATAGTATTGCGTCTATCTATTTTTTAATGTAATTAAGAAATAATATGTAATTAATTAAGGTTAGGAGTTCCACAAACTACATACAAAAAATTCCTGTTCTTTTAATAATGGATTATTAAATGATTGAATTGCAAATTAGAATTCTCCTTCACCAGAGAACGAATATGAAAGAACCTCAAATTCAAGTCCATCAAGTACATCAGCGCCATCCAGCATAGCACTGCGAAAACATGGCGCCTGTAAGACGTCTTGTTGGCGTCTACAATAGCCCGAAAATGTGTTTAAGTTAATATACACATGTGTTCAAAAGCTAAAGAGCGAATACAAAAACTAAATAAATCAAAACATTTTATTTGATTATAAAAAGTACATATAAAAAGTACAACAAAACATTAACGGGACATCATTTTTAATATTTCATAAATGACAAATATTTGGTTTTATATTTAATTGTATTTAAAAATGTTCGTTAAGGAACGGATTTGTTCCTTAACATTTGGGCACCAGTGTACAAACCAGGCTACTAATAGCATCAGAAATGATTGAGCTGATTTTGAAAGGAAGCCGGAGATTGTAGCCACAAAATACTTAAATAAAGCTTTTTATTTTTCTTTGAAATGGTAATTGTGCCACTACTTTTTGAACAACCCCTCAAATAACATATATGCACTGTATATATATTTCGATTCTGTTCAAATCCATAAGACAGTGGTAGGCTTGCCTATATCATTGATTATTGAAGCTACTGAATGCGTGCGTATTGCCCTAGCCCGAAGTCGACGTTCCAGTTCTCCCAAAGGTGGTCAATTGAGTTAAAGTCGCAGCTCCAGACAATCCAATGAACCTTTGCCATGCAGCTGCCTTTGTATTGTTCTTGTATTAATATCAGTTCTGCCCGAATTTTCCACATATTGTGCAATTTAACTGCTAGTTAAGTTCCGTTTCCAATTACGCAGTTCTGAATAGATGTTCACCGTCTTCAGGGAAGGTTGTAGAAGGCTCCCTCAACTGTAGAACTATGATAAGGACTGGTGAAGTTCTAAAATTCCATCTTCTTATTGATTTCTGTCATTGTTATATTCATATACTTCTTAATCACTACACGGTTTTTCAAAATTGTGTAATATTTAATAAAAAAATTTGGAATTTGCAACTCGTTCGAAATGCTGGGATGGGATGTATACGTTCATACTCCATTGCTGACTCTTAGCTGTACTCGACAAATGTGTTGTCTTTGTGAAAACAAACTGTTAAACATAAGTGAACATGTCAGAACTTTTAGACTACTTCCGGATGAGAACATCAGATATAATGGGGCATGTTTCGCGCTCTTCCAAATTCGAGAAACTTATTTCCAGTTTATTTATTTATGATTTATTTCTTTTTGAATGTATTTGATATATTCTGAAGAAGGAGATTGTAAAGGTACATTTACTGGTTAAAAAATTAGAAACCTTTATTCAATGTCCAGTAGGACCAAACTTCCTTGTGAACCTTCCTGTTGTCGAAGTATTAGTCTTGGAACGATGGAAGGAATTTTTATGGACCTTTTTGACAACTTGGCTCAATTAGTTGGTCTCAGACGAGGATAGAATGGTTTTTTCTCCCGGAAACTCTGGTTTTCGTCCAGCAAGCAAGTAACTCGGCCAATGAACACACAATTTACAGATATAATATAATGGTGCAATATGGTCTAAGTGCATCACCATAACATAATATCCATTCAACTTTATTACTACTGGATTTTAGTAAAATCGAAACGCAACACGTATTTCACGTTTCTAGTGTGATTAAATGAAATATTGGATGGATCGATAAATCTTTGTAAAGGAGTCAAACATCAAATTTCACAAAACTCCATCTACTGGGAGTCGAGTTGTTTCATGCGGACGGACAGACTTGGCTAAAAACAAACATAATATTGCAAGAAATTAGAAAATTAATAACGCAAACAACACCAAGGTCGTTTATTGGTAGCATCTGACAAAACACAAGGCGCTATATTCTCCTTAATGTCTTGTGAAATTATTAAGAAAGGTAACCGTCTACACACAGTAATAAGGAACTAATACTTCACGTGGCTTAGCTCTGACGTCAAAATGTTTGCTTCAAACTCAATCTACGCTCAGTACAAACAAAACACTACTGTCTGTCCTCGGAGACTTCCTTTGAGCAGCCCCTATTCATACAGTTCAATCATGCGCATTTGTTCTCTTTCCGGAAAGTACCGACACATACCGGATGTCTCTGATAACCGTAGGTGAACAAATTCATCTGCCATGATGTGTTTCCTCCCCCGAAACTCGAAATACATTTCGTGGTGAACTGAATTTCAATGCAAAACATTTCAAGACTGCAGGAATATACATAAAATGGTGAAATCATAAAACATGAATCCGTTTGTTAAAAGCAACTCGATCTTCAGTTATTTTTCTCAGTTAAATCACTTCTAGGAAAGGAAAAACATAGAGTTTATGTGCTCAACATTTTCAATCCTTAAATGACTCAATTATGGGTGGACAAAATAATGGAAACACCTGATATGAAAGTAGTATTTCTTTATTTTTTTTTTTTTTTGTTGTAGGGTTTTAGGCGCATGAGCAACTTAAGCCATATTGCACTGTATGTAAATTAATTGTGTTCTTTAGTCGATTTTCGGTTTGCTGGACAAAAAATCCGAGGTTCTCAGAGGGAAAAAATATTCTACCAGCGCCTGAGACCGATTAACTCGGCCAAATCGTGAAAAAGGCCCATAAAAATTCCTCTCATCATTGACGAGGTTCGAATTCAGGTCTTTTTCACCCGGTAGGGTCAAGATGGTAATTATGTCAATTGAGCTAGCCACGAGGGTATGAAAGCTAAAAAAGTTATACAGTATGACGTACAGTATTTATGAACATGCAGTGATGATTTTTTGTTTGTTTGTTTGTCTCTAGCAGGTAGTATTGTGAGGGAAAGACGATAAAAGCTGATATTTATTTAGAGGTGATATAAAAAGGTGCATGATGTAAATGACTGATCTGTCTGAATTCCAAAGAGGTCAAATTGCTGATTCACGTTTAGCAGGGGCATCGGTGACTAAAACTGCTGATTTGTTTAATGTATCCAGAGAAACTGTATCAAAACGTCTAACAGGACGAATAGGGACAAAAAATCGAAGTTGGCTGAAAGAGACTGCTGGACGCTGAAGAGGATTGTAGCCCCTAAACATAAAACTAGTACCTGAAAAATAAGTGAACAACTTAATGTGAGTCTCAACAATCCAGTTTCGAGCTAAACAGTTCGGCAAGAACTTCGTAAAGCTAAAATTTATGGCAGAGCCACTATTGCCAAGGCGCTCGTTAGAGATGGTGTTGCTAGAATAGAGGATGCAATAGTATAAAGAGCATAAAAACTGGACACTTGACTTTTAGAAACGTCATATTTTCATACGAATCATTCATACTTTTTCCAACATCAAGGAGGGTTTATGTTTGACGAATGCTAAAGAAAGAGAGCATCATCCTGTGCCAACTCTCAAATCTGGAGGGAGATCAATAAAGGTTTGGGCAGGAACATCTTGGTATTATCTAGGTCCTATCATAACCCTGGACTGGCGAAATACTGCCACTGATTACCTAGATATTCAGAGTGACCAGGATTCATTTCATGGTGCAAACATTGTTTTCCACAAACGATGCCATATTTCAAGATGATAATGCTCCAATACATATACGGCCAGATGTGTTCAATCTTGGTTTGAAGTGTAGGAAACTGAAGCAAAGCATCTCCTATGGCCTGTAAAATCACCAGACTTAAAAGTTATTGAGCCACTGTGGGCACATTTAGAGATGAGACTACGATGCAGATTTCCTCCGCCTTCATTACACAAGAAGCGTTGCTCCATGAAGAATGGTCCAATGTTCTTCTTAGGGCAATGAAATCTATTGCACGTAGAATGCAAGCTGTTTTAAAAGCAAAGGTTGGTCCAACACCATATTAGTGCATACCCGTAACTCTTATCGCAGGTGTTTCCATTATTTTGTCTACCCCCTGTATCAGCGTTCCCTTCTTTGTACCTAGAAATGGAATCCCTTCCTCTACGAGGGGAAGAGATTCCAGATATAAACACGTCTATCAGATCGAAGAGCTGTGTACCGCGATTCTTCGTCCATAACGTAGCTTTCTAGTGTTCTAGGCACAAACTGAGATTGGTTGTGCACCAGAAGTGGTGCACAACTCGATGCAGTGCATTTCATGTTGTGATATTTGGTTTTTGTGTTGCAACTTTTATTGTAAAATCCAATGTCATGCCGCTCCTTAAGTATCATCTCATCCTTTTATTAATATCGCTTTCTGTGGCCTTCCTGAAGTCCTCGTTGAAAATACTGGATAAGGACTGGCTGACTCTACGCACGAGGGGTTTCCGAAAAGTAAGGTAACATATTTAACACATTTTTTTTCTTAATAATGGTGAAAGGGAATGAGATGAAATGCGGTGGACAGATAGACCCTTTAATAACGTTCAAAAAGACCGCCAGTGCAGTGTTGCGGTACTGACGTCTCACAGCAGATTCCAGTTGCAAAATGGCGGCTACCATGCGAGTGTAGCCCAAAGCAGGTGTTCGCGAAGTTATTCACTTTTTGCAAGCAAAAGGGTCTTCAAGTGACATTCACCGTGAACTGGTTGCTGTGTATGGCGAAAAGGTGATGACAAAGAAGCAGGTGTGTTTTTGGTGCAATGAATTTAAAGCGGGCCGTGTTGACATTGAAGATCGACATCATGGCCACAGTGTTCTGGGATCGCCAAGGCGTTCTGTTGGTGGATTTCTTGCCGAAGGGAGGAACAATCAGTGCACAGCTTTACTGTGCAACGTTGAAAAAACTGAAAGCCAACATTCGACGCAAACGACCAGGACTCCTGACAAGCGACGTGATTTTTTGCACGACAACGCAACTCCACACATTGCCAACACCACTTGTGAGTGGTTGCACCGTAACCGTTGGGAAACTCTGTCACATCCCTCCTACAGCTCAGACTTCCATTTGTTCGGCCCTCTGAAGAAACACCTTTCAGGAAAGCATTTCATTACGGATGAAGAAGTTCATCAGGCGGTGCGATGTTGGTTATTGCATGTGGGCACGGACTTCTTCAGTACTGGTATTGATAAACTGATCCATTGTTGGGACAAATGCATCAACAAAACTGGAGACTTTGTGGAGAAGTAGTGCATGTTCACTTATTTCTTGCTGTTTAATTTCAACTTCGTATTATTAAACATCATCGAGAGAAAAAATGTGTTACCTTACTTTTCAGAAACCCCTCGTACAACTCTCTGAGTACCTTCGGGTCTCTTTCGTTAGCTTCTACGGTCTACCTGAATGTTTCCTTGCTGTAGTACCATCATGACAATTCCATTTGGTAATTACCTTACCACCGTTAATGTAAGGATGTTGTTAGTTTGTTGCAACGACACGAACAGATTGATTGCTAACATGGCAACCTATAGTGATTTCCTGTTGGAAGCAGCGCTATGCTCAACTCCTTGACCATCTACTATATTTCGTTGATCCTCTTACTTTTACCGTGATCGGTGTGTGCTAAGGCCAAACTAAGCAGCTAAGGCTACAAAGGCTTCATTATAATATGTCTAATTACATGTGTTCTTTGGTCGCTTTGCTGGATGAAAAACCAGAGTTTCCGAGAGAAGAGACCATGCAATCCTCGTCTGAGATCAATTTACCCAGCCGAAGAAAGCCCATTTTTATGGGCTTTCTTATCCGAAGAAAGCCCATTTTTACGGGCTTTCTTCGAAAGCGTGCTTAATTTGACCTTAGCAAACACCGATCATACTAGAAGTAAGCAGATCAACAAAATATACCAGATGGTCGAGGAGTTGAGAATAGCTTCTTCCAACGGGGAATCACCATAGGTTGATGTTAGCAATCAATCTGTTCGTTTAGTTGCAACAACATCCTTACATTAACGTAATTACCAAGTGGAAATGCATGATAGTACTACAGCTTAATGTTGATGGGATTGATTCTTCCTCTTGCTCAGATTACGCATTTGAGGGGGCATCAATTCAAACTGAGGAAAGACAGTTGCAGAATAGATGTGCGGGAATTTGCCTTTAGCCAGCAAGTGGTGTTGATTGCTGGAACAAACTTCCATCTGTCGTTATGGAAGTTGATAGTTTAAATAAATTCAAGGAAGAACTGGACAAACTTTTGTAGCGAATGGATTGCTGAATGGGAAGGGTTTTTTTTTTTGTTTGTTTGTTTGATGCTGTAAATACCCCTAATTGCTTCAGCTTTAAACGTAGTACTTCGGAATATGCCCACTTTGACATGTCTTATAAGACACTGTCTAATCTGGAGCTCCTCATCAGAACTCCCTTTTCTTTTTGATCTCCTTTGGCTCAAAATCTTAACATCATTCTGAAATATTATTTGTTGCCTTTATGGCTTTACTAACTCGAAAAATCACTCAGAATTTTTTTTCTTTCTTTCTTTGAAACTCGACTTTCTCCAATATAACTTTCCTCACAATGAAGTAATTTTCCTTATTTTATTATTCATAACTCCAGCTGGCTTCAATTTTCTAGTTGTACCGACCCATCTGATAAATATGCTACGACTTTTGCTATTACTGCGGGTTATAGCAAATCCTACATGATCAGTAATAAGAGTAATAATCTTACAAGACTTAATAACCTACATCTGTCTACCAGAATCCTAACCACAAATGTAACACTGACGGGCTCAAGAGACGGTGGCATGGTTTTTTCTCCCCGAAACTCCGGTTTTTAGTCTAGCAAACAAATAAACCGCAGAACATGAGCAAAACGGTCACTGTTAGTGGTCTTCTGGGCACCTCAGAGATCACAACTAGGTTGAAACTCTCTCTCTCTCTCTCTCTCTCTCTCTCTCTCTCTCTCTCTCTCTCTCTCGGGGCCATTCTCAGCTTCCGATTATTTGACATTAGAAGAATGCGAAATAGGATTATTATTCTTAAAAGAATGAAATCCTTTATTTCTCAATCCAACCTAAGCTCTCACCTTTTATCAAAACTATGGTTTTTCGAGAAAATATTGTACCAGGACTCTTTGAGATAAGAATAAAGCATATTACAATTGGTTCACAACCAACTCTACGGCTTCGCTTTTTGCCTGCAGTGAAGATTGCAATAATTGTAAACAAGTCATTAATAAACTGAAACGCGAATTTTGAAAAGTCCCAAAGTAGGAAATGTAACTCTTGTCTAGATGGTAATCAAGTTTCCTTGTTCTCTTGTCAAGCAAATGGCCGAAAGATATATATATACTTTCGCCTGAGTTTCATCGCAATAGTTCCTGATACACCGATGAGCCAAAACATTCCAGCGAGTCGTTATGCAAATCGCAGGTGAACTACGGCGCGTGCGCGGATCGGGACACGATATAAAAACAGCTAATACTGAGCTCCGTTAATCAGTGTTACTCTTGTTCTTCAGATGGGAAAGGTAGCAAACTTAAGCGAGTTCGATAAAGGCCAAGTTGTAATGGCCAGACGACTGGGTCAGAGCATATCCGATACGGCACGGCTGGTGGGGTGCTCACGGTCAGCCGTGGTTAGTACCCACTGAAAGTGGTCCAAGGAGGGAAAACCCACGAACCGCAACCGAGGTTTTGGATGACCACGGCTCATCGATGCTCATGACGGGAGTAATGTGTCACAACACACAGCACATTGAACACTGCTGAAAATGGGGCTGCGTAGCCGCAGGCCGCTCCGAGTGCCCATACTAACCACAGTTCATCGGTGACAGCGCCTACAATGGGCACGCGAGAATCAATCGAAACTGGAACTTGAGTGATTGGAAGAAGGTCGTCTGGTCCGATGAATCACGTTTCCTGTTGCGCCATGTTGATGGTCGGGTTCCTGTGCGTCGTTTACCTGGGGAAGTGATGGCGCCTGGATGCATCGTTTTGGGCGATGTTTTGCTGGGATACCCTGGGTCCAGTCATCCATGTGCCCGGCACTCTGACGTCTACCACCTACCTAAACATCGCTGCGGTAGCACATTGGTATTGTCACGTCCTCCCCACACAGGGTAAAAAGGCCCGGGTTCGAATCCCGTCGATGACGCAAGGAACTTTGATGGGCTTTTTTCACTCCGTGGCTAAGTTTGTCGGTCTCAGGCGTAGATAGCAAGGTTTTTCCTCTAGAAACTGGGGTTTTTCATCCAGAAAAACAGACAAATCGACCATAGAACACACGCAATTAAGAGACATAAGACACACAGCACGGCAGATGAATTTAATTATTCGGGTGGCCTAAATATAATAGTTTGATTTTTTCACCTAAACATCATTGCTGACCAGGTACACCCTTTCGTGGCAACGGTCTTCCCCTCTGGGGGTGCATTTCACCACCAGAGGGGAAGACCTTTAAAATTTCACAATAACCAAATGTAATCAATCGTTGTACCAATCCACTTGTGATTTCTTGGCTTATGTTACTCATCTTTGGAGAAGTTCAATTAAAACAGTTTACAGAAACTTAAGTAGATATTCATTCTAAGATATTCGACATAAAGGCCTTATGGGATGGCCAGTTATTTAGCCCCTCACTGGATCTAAAAGTAAGTAGCTCCAATGATAATGGTTTGAAAATTGTATAAATGGAGTGAAACTAAAATCAGGGTATCCTTATATATTTATGCTTCTTTTCTGTTTGACTGTTCATGATCGTTCATTGTTCAATTGACCATTGCTGCCTTACCATAATTATTTCCATCTTCTATCAGAGTAACAGCTGATCTGAGGGCAACGTGATCCATTATTTTTACTTGTAAAAAAACGTCACCATTACTATAATGTTAGTGCACAATGAGATGCAATACTTCTCCAAATCTTTAACTGAGGAATATGAACCCCTATCTTCTTAATGCTACAGAGCACTTCAGTTCTTATTACCACGATTGTGAAGTCCTGCAAAAACATTACTGCTTCAAAAGTTTGTTGTTGTAATTATACCTTCAGTTTGTTTCTTTTTAATGATCTTGGCATAAAGTTGAAATACTGGGCAATGAACTCGACCTAAGGGGAAACAGAGTTAAGCTATTCACAGCTGACTGAAATGTCTGCGTGATTGGAGACAGATGGTTTTATAATTAAGTCAATACTCACGGTCTTTTGTTAATACTGAAGTCATAATCATGATGCTTGTTTGTAGGACTTTGACATTCATTTTAATTGTAGTACAAAAAGGTGGGCCGAAACTTCAGCAATGACGATTCTTTGTAGTAAACTTAATGAGACATTTTTAACTTGCAACAAAATGGCGATTGAAACTGTGAAAAAAATTGAAAAAAAATTGAGGTTTGATTGATTAATCCTACCTTGCATGGTTATCCTCGAATTTCATTTCGAAACTGTATCTACCACCTCCATTTAGTAAGGATGATTTAATAATCCTATATTAAAAAAAAATACACATCGAGCTTCTTGAAAGGCTCCAAAGATTTGTAAACCACTTAATGAGATCAGCAAAATGGTGCCCAAGAGACTTCGAATGTGTAGATTACAGAACTTACTAACTAGGCACCTTAGAGGGGATCTCATCGAAGTCTGTGATATACTGAGAAGAGGAAAAAAAAAAACTTTCATATTAGGGCCACCCGAGAACTAACTCATCTGCCCATGCGTAATATGTCTACAAATTTCGTGTTCTCTGGTCGATTTGGTTAACTTGCTGGATGAAAAAGCCATCCTTCCTATCACTTATAACAGTGCAATGAGATTTGCACTGTTATAAGTGATACTAGCACCAGGGCCACAATTTCAAATTACGGAGGAGAGTTTTAGACTGGACTGTAGAAAGTTTTCTTTTAGTTAGCGAATTGTTAATTTCTGGATAAGTTACCGCCAAGGCTAGTTCCAGCTGACAGTCTGAGGAAAGTTCCGAACTCAGTGCCCTCACTGGGTAGCACAGTTGAGAGCTCTGTAGCCCTCACGCGAACCCGAAACTCAGGAATGGGCCAAAATGAAGAGACAATTACAACCAACAATGACTACCAAACTACTACCCAACTACCAAACGGAACCATCACGGACCAGGTACTGTCATTGCGCCTGGACCTGGAGGACATCATGCTCCAAAAGGATAATCGAATCACTGCTGCAGTTAGAGGAGAAATTATCCGTGTGTGGTCGAAAATGGAGCATGTGCTATCAAATTTGAACGTGGAACACGAGAGAACCAAAGCGAAACTTGACGTTTTCCTAGATAAAAGGGTGAATGAAAATACTACAGCACCCCTTGCATACGCCCAAGCGCTGAGAACGATTCCACCGGATACAACTACCACCAACAAACTAACGGATCATCATCAAAAGAAAACGCTTCTCAAAGAACCTCACCTTGTCCTATTGAAAGCTACAAACAACTCATCGCTAGACTCGAGCGAATCAGTTAAAACTCTCGTGGTTCAGCAGCTTGCTCAAGACTTAAAAACAACTAAAATAAAATCCATCAGGAAAACTAGAAACACTGGTGTCATAATTGAGACTGCAACAAAACAAGAGGCCCAGGCAATAATTTCTAATCCTAGAATTAGTTCCCTCGGTCTAACAGCAGAATACCCCAAGAAGAAAGGTCCATCAATTCTTATTTTTGACTTGGACCGGGAAATTATTCCAGACAGCATCGCTGACGAAATTTTACACAGGAACATTCGAGACTCGACCCAAGAAAAAAGAGACAAGGAGCACATAAAACCAAAATACTGCACCAAGTCAAAGTCTCCCAACCTTTGCAATTGGGTAGTGGATCTCTCTCCACAAGCGTGGAACCAGCTAAAACTTCAAGACAGGATCTTTATTGGTTGGAGCAGCCACCGCTTCAAGGAACATGTGGCTGTTCCTAAATGCTTCAGATGCTGTCGTTTTGGGCACACCACCCACACATGCACACAGACGGATCCTACCTGTGGGCATTGTTCCCAAAAAGGGCATCATTATATCAGTTGCCCAAACAAATCATCTACTCCGACGTGCGCAAACTGCAAAGCAGTAAAACTGGATGCATCCCATTCAATCAGGGACAACAAATGTCCTATTTACATCAAGGCAAAGCGAAACCAACAACTGAAGACCGACTATGGTAGTGAGGCCTAAGCCATTCAATAACAGTGTTATTAAATTTATACAACTTAATGCCCAGCGAGCACGTGCAGTAGCAGGGGAAATAAGAAAAAAGGCAGATGAAGAAAACATTGATATATTACTACTGCAAGAACCATACACCCACTCCAAGAAAGTTAGAGGCTATCCTCTCACATATAAAATAATTCAAGCAGATGAAGATACTCCCTGGGCTGCCATAGTCATCCGGAACCCGAACATAATGGTCACCAAAATCTCTTCTCTCTGCACAGGTTGGGCAGTGTGTGCCCATGTAATTGGCCCCTTAGGTGCCTTCTATTTAATATCACTCTATTGTAGACCCAATCAAAACATCGGCCCAGCTATTGACTACCTAAGAACTGTTACCACTACTCTACCTAATGCTAAAATCATCCTGGGGGCAGATGTTAACTGCCGTTCTCCTGCTTGGCACAGCCTCACAGCTGACCGACCTGGTTGCCATAATGGGCGGCTTTTGGAAGACTTTCTAGCCACCTCACCATTTAATATAATAAACAGGCCCAATAACCTCCCAACATTCTCCAGTACTATGTGGGAGTCTACAATAGACGTAACAATTGCTACAAGATCAATCTCAAGTAAGGTGTCGGGGTGGCAGGTAAATGAAGCCTGGACCACCTCCGACCATAGAGCAATTACATACAGCCTCACAAGAAATATAGAATCAACTCCTACTCCGCACTACGATATCAACCGCTATGCCATCAGCAAAGCCAATTGGGAGCTGTTCACCACTTCTCTCCAGTCAACAATCATGGATCACCCTTCTGATATCCTCTCCCTGAATCCCGAGCAGCATCAAAAGCTTGTAACTAACATCATCACCCTCTCCTGCAATCAATCTATGCCCAAGAAAAAACCTCTTCCAAGTGCTGTACCATGGTGGTCTCAGGAACTCGAACGTCTACGCTGGACTGTTCATAACAAGAGGAAAGCTTTTCAGAGAGCTCGCACCTCTTGGCCAGCTACTGATGTGGAAGCCCTTCGTGAAGACTACAAGAGGACCAGGAACCAATACACTTCCATGATCAGGCAGCAAAAAAGAACTACATGGGAGCGGCTGGTTACCACTACTGGTAATTCGGACCCTTGGGGAGTGGTGTACCGAGTTACTACCAACAAATTGCCAAGAGGAGAAGTAGTCCATTCCACAATAACACCACAAGGAATCATGACAACGTCATGGGAGCAATCCATGATGAATATCTTGGATACTCTCTTTATCAGCGACGCCGATCATCTCACAACACAACAGCAGCAAATTTGTATAGATAATGACAATTACCACATTGACTCTGTGGAGGAAGAATTTAACACTGAAGAACTGCAGCAAGCCCTTGGCAAAATGAAGGATAAAAAATCCCCAGGATTAGATCGCATTGAACCAGAAATACTAAAAAAGGTCGCCCAGGTAAATCCCCAATTTCTGCTTAACCTGTTCAATAAATGCCTAACCCAGGGATCCTTCCCAGAAAGCTGGAAAATAGCTGAATTAAAGTTAATACTGAAAAATCCATCGAAGCCTCCAGAACAGCCTAACTCATACCGACCCATTGCCCTCTTGTCCACATTGAGCAAACTACTTGAACGCCTCCTCCATACCAGACTCCTAACACACTACACAGAAGCTGGCCTACAATCCAATTCACAGTATGGATTTCGCCCAGGACGCTGCACAGAGGATGCTCTCTACCAAATAACCCAAGCTGCAGCCAACACTAATTACAAGTACTTTCTCCTCATAACCATTGACTTTGCCGGGGCCTTTGACATGCTCTGGTGGCCAAGCATTCTTCGCAGGCTACGATTGGCACGCATACCAGCCAACTTATACAGGTGTATAGAAAGTTACCTTTCCAACAGGAAGATCATCATCTCCTCACCATACCAGAAGCTCACCAAATCTATCTACAGAGGCTGCCCACAGGGTTCGGTCCTCGGGCCGTTCCTCTGGAACAACGTCCTTGATGAGTTACTTGATCTGGATCTGGGCCCTGTTACTATCCAAGCATTCGCAGATGATATTACCATCTCCATCGCAGCGGACACCAGAGCAGCTCTCGAGGCCGCTGGAAACCAGGCACTACAGATCATACAGGACTGGGCAACTCTACACAAGCTCCGGATTTCTCCACAGAAGACACAATCCATACTTCTCAAAGGCACCCTACAAATATCAAGGCCACCTCAGATCAAGGTACAAGGAAAAACCATCAAGCTGGTAACTTCCCTAAAACACCTGGGTATCATCCTGGATTCAAAGCTCTCCTTCTTCCCGCACCTCTCATACCTTCAAATAAAAATCAGAAATTATGCAGCCTTAATCGTCCGAGTAAGCAGGTGTGACTGGGGTCTGAACCGGAGAACACTCAAACTCCTGTATAACGCTATATTCCTCCCTGTTATTACATACGGATCTGGGATTTGGTACCATAGAGCAATAATTGTTCGCAATAAATGCAAACTGGAAACAATTCAGCGAAGTATACTGCTTGCCATTACCAGAGCCTGTTGTACAGTAAGTTCTCCGGCCCTACAGGTTCTTGCAGGTGTCCTCCCCCTTGACTTGGAGGTTATCCGTCGAGGATTGCACTACTGCCTGTCGCGGGGAATCCCAGCTACCATCTTTGGACATACCATCGACACCCGCACTGACTGCAAGCAAGAAAAGAAAAAACTAGCTGCCATGCTAGTACAAATCTGGCAGACAAGATGGGAGGAGACGGACAAGGGCCTGATAACTAAGAAATTCATCCCAGATGTCAAACTAGTTTATCCAAAGTCGCCGCCTTGGTTCTCTCCTGGCCTCTACTGTACATATATTATAACTGGACACGGCTCTATAAATCATAAGTTGACTACCTTGGGAATCATCAATAACCCCTACTGTACATGTGGAGAAATTGAAGATTGGGACCATCTTCTTTATAACTGCCCAATTTATAACGATCTTCGAGGAACACTGTACACCAGGCTACAACACATACCTCAAGGACAGGAGCACCTGCTAATTTCTGAAGAACAATATTATAAATCATTAACTGAGTACGCACAGAACCTCTTTTCTAGGCGCAGGACTCTACAACCAGCTCAAGCCAGGGATAGAAACTTGTAAAGGACTTACTCAAACTTGAACTAAAAAAATCTGTACTTGACTGTTTTACCAGCATCGACTTGCTAACCCTGGAACATCCAAAGTAGGATTACCTGCTAACTTTCCATATGGTTTGGTAGGCTCCAGTGGTCTTGACCACTCCACCGCAAAATATAAGTCACACTCAGCACTCTCGCTGAGTGGTTTTTCTACCCTTCTGGAGTTATCCTCTCCCCCTTTTCTCCTGGTGGGGCATATGCTCCACTGTCAATTTATGGGATGCCCTTACCTACATCCCGTTACTCTTACTTTCATCCCCCATCTTCTTCCGTACACCCTGTACTGCCGCACTCTACCTTATTTTTTTATTTATTTTTATTATTTATTTACTTATTTATTTTTTTATTATATTATTATTTTTTTTAACTTAATTTAATTTATTTTTTTATTTATTATTATTATTTTTTTTATTTTATTTTATTTTATTTATTTTTTATTTTATTTATTATTTTTTTTTATTTTATTTATTTATTTATTTATTTTTTTATTTTTATTTTTATTTATATTTTTTTTTTATTATTAATTTTTTTTAATTTTATTATTATTATTATTTTTTTATTTATTTATTATTTTTTATTATTATTATTATTATTTTTTTTATTATTATTATTATTTTTTTTTTTTTTTTTTTTTTTTATTTATTTATTTATTATTTTTTTTTAATTGGTCTCCGTTCAGGAAGCTCAGGCAACTCTGACGGAGACCTGCCAGAGAATAATGGGCAGCCTGGCTACCTCCTAGTGGTGTGTGCGGGCAACGTGGGGTTCCACCAGGGGCCCTGCGGCCAAATGCCAGGACATACAACAGAACCCAACACAAAACTACACATTCACCACACTACACTTTTTCTGGCATTTACAGTGTTCTGTATTTCTTCACAGTGTACATATGGCGCAGATGTGGGAAACCACAGGTGGCGCCCGACCCTAACACTATGCACACTATGCACACTATGGGTAGCACAGTTGGTGTAACCACCGTCCTCCCCGGTGGTTACACCAACTGAGTTCGAATCCCGTCAATGACGCGAAGAATTTTTGTGGGTATTTTTCTCAACGTAGTTGAGTTGGTTGGTCTCAGGTGAGGATAGCATAGTTTTTTCTCCCGGAAACTCTGGTTTCTCAGCAAACGGCAAATCGACCACAGAACATAATCAATTTACAGACTTAGCCTAAGTAGCTGATGTGTCTAAAACTTTACAACAACAACAATGGAGATCAGAGCTGGATTGGAACCTACGCCGGGAGGGGAAACAGTTTTTTTTTTCTTTTTCTTTTTCCATTGGATGGTGCATGCACTGAAAGCCTGGGGATTCTTTGCTCATAATAATGCTAATTCCAATACAGTAATCTCCCAATTTACGAACACGTATGTTTGTTCGAAAATCAGAAGTGATTTCCCCAAAGATATAATACAATTTCAAAATAAAAAATATAAAGCAGGTGGTTTACATTTGAACGCACATACGATTTAAGGGAATATTATTAATATCTTTATTGCAGGCAGTGGATGGTTACATGATTGCCTGATGCAATAATACCCATAACAGCGACAATGCTAGGGGTTTAACATGAAATACCTAATACAGGAAAAATTACATAAAACGAATAATTACATATAAAATTGATATACGTGTACACAAGAACGATTTTGTTTAGAAAAATCAAGTAGTACTGCAATTTAGCACAATAGCTTTGGAGTTATGCATAGACTTGGTTATTATAGTATAATTTAGTTTCACCAAAAATATACTTTAAATAGAATAGTATGCTATACCGTAACTGCATGTTATCTTAAAATGTTATATATGTAATATAATTCAGTATATAATAATAAGATTCTTTATATATTACATTATAGTATAATTATATGTAATATATTACATTATAGTATAATTATATGTAATATATTACATTATAGTATAATTATATGTAATATAATTATATATATATTTAATATATATATATATATATATATATATATATAATCATATATATAATCATATATATATAATTCAGTACATAAAAACTGAAAGAGTCAGGGAAATTCGATTTACGAACAAATGTTCGTAAGTCGAATTTTGGGTATTGAAAAATGTTTGTTCGTAAGATCGAAAGTTCATAAATTGGATGTTCGTGAACCAGGAGCTCACTGTACTAAAGTGTACTTGAAGAATAAAATAAACGTTTCTCTGATAACAGTATTTAGAAAGTTAACTAAAATAGTTCTTTCAAAGGCATTCCATAAGGTCGGATTTCTTAAGTATTACATTTTTTTTTTTGTTTGTTTTTAAGGAAATATTTTCAATACTAAGCTTAATGAACCAATCTAAATTTGCACTCGAGGAAGAGATTTATATTAAGGAATTCCAAATGTGGAAGTTTACATTTGGTCAGTGTGTTGTAGACCATTGGAATAAACTGCTTTGCTGGGTGGTTTGAAGTTGACAGTCTTGTGAGGCTTAAGGAGCACGTGGAGCAGAATATTCTGATGGTAGGAAAGAGTGATAAGAATACAGGTTATACACAAATCTTTCTGTATTTATTTAACTCCTTGCAATTTTTAGCCTTTTCTAATACTAATACAAAGTTATTTTGATTTGCTTTTGTCTGCTATTTGAGGTAAATTGTTCGTGTATTCCAATACAGTAATCTCCCAATTTACGAACACCGTATGTTGGTTTGAAAATCAGAAGTGATTTCCACTTCTGAATAAACAGCAATTAAAATGAATGTTTCCTTCGAGGATCTATCCAAAAAGTACTGAGAATGACGTATTTATTCAAGCACTGCCAACAACTGCGAACCATAAGATAACAACGGTGTTGTTTACTGGTAACCTTATGTACGCAATCCCATCAGGCCACTAGCTTTCTGTAATCTGTTATACGCGTTAGTACAAGGGCGTGTAACCTTTTTATCTCAGTTTGAAATGGCTGATTCTAAAGAGCAACGTTAAGTTCAGTTTTCGATAAACTTGGAAAATGGCTTCGAAAACACGAAATGTTCCAAAGAGCATTCGCTAATGAAGCATTGAACCATACAAAAACATAAGTTTAAAATGGAAAAATCTCACCTGGCTGCTTTATGATAATGTGCACCTTCGTATTGCCCTACCTGTAGTTGAATCTCTGGCGAAATGCAATGTTCCTCTGGTACCACATCTTCCTTACTCACCCAATTTGGCTCCTTTACAAGTTCTTCCTCTTTTCTAAACTGAAAACGCAACATAAAAGAAGTCGATTTAAGAACAGTGAGAAGACATTATTGAGAACATGGCAGGCTATTAATTCACTGGGAGACTACTTTGAAAGGGGTACATTCTGTAAATAATTCTGTTTGTGTATTATAGGACCGGTCTGAAAAAATATTTCTTTAGTGCATAACGCCCCTCTTGGTTTCCCATTTGAAAGTAATCGATGAAACTGACAGATCATGCGCAAGTAAGCAGCAAGTATAAGAGCGTGCAGGAAGCAGCCATTTCAGTCTTCTGAGGTCGACCATTATACGTTAGGTCACTAAAACCTGACAGATGGCAATCGGTACATCCTGAAGATGGTCCTAATATCATCTCTGAACATGCCTCTTTAAAGCACTGACATCTTTGAGTTCTAGATGTCATCAGTGGCGTTTTTAAGTACGCTGTCACATAGGGTGTTTCACAGGTTTGATATTCATGGAAGAGTTGGCGTCACAAGCTATATATTATAGCAATGAATGGAAATCGTTGTTTGGATTGGTGCATTGCTCATCGTTAACGAACCCTGGAGAAATATAAAGAGGCCACAGGGCGTGTTTCGCGCACAGGTTTCAAGTGTAACAATCTACTTTGGATTTGGAGAATGCCGTGTATTATCTCGGCAATGTAATTTGGTGGAGGAAGCGAAATGGTGTGTAATTGCTTCACTTTGTCTGGACTGGGATCGTCGGTCCTAGTATTGAAATTTCTCATTGCGGCGTCATGACATTTTGAGACAACTCCATGGTACTTACACTCACCAATTCTCCAACACTGGATCATACATGTTTCAGAACGGTAATGCTCCTCTAAAACTTCAGGCTTGTATGCACTGAGAGTTATTGACTCGTTAATTTTTCCAGTTGCCATTTATGGATGTGGAGGATGGAATTTGAAGAGACTTGACAGAAAGAAAACAGGAAGTATTTGAAATGTGGTGTTATAGGAGAATACTGTGTATTTTTACTTTGATCGAAGAACAAATGGGTGGGTATCAAATAAAATTGGCAGGCCTAAAATTCTTCTTCATTGCATCAACAGAAGAAAACTTAAATATTTTGGACACATAGTAAGGAGTGAAACTTTCTGCTGAAGAATATAGTGAAGGAAAAATCGAGGGGAAGAGGTTCAGAGGAAGACCTGCAACTAGATGGAAGGATGGGATTAGTGAACTTTTGTGCGTGACATTTTGCCATGCCGCTCGTATAGTACATGATCGATGCAGTTGGAGGAATTTGTTGGTGGCCACAACAGCTCTCAGGGAGCTATGTAACTGGAAGAAGAAGACGCACTTTGTTTGGAAAAAAGGAGGTTCTACAGTTGGCTTGGATCGTATTCGTATAGTTAACTGAATCCGAATTTTTAATTAAAATTCGGATTAATTAAATCCGAACTGAACCCACCTGAATCCGACAGAGCGCCTTGGGGGTGGAGGACGGAGAATTGGAATTTGATCAGGGAGACAAATATGGACAACTTGGACTATTATAATTGCAGCAGTCGAATTTGATGAAAGGGTGTTAAATTGCAGCTGGCTCCTATTGTAAATTGGATGGAAGTTTCTCATGAATTAGTGTAACCACTTCATTGATTTCTTAACTGTTGCCGAAGACTTTTGAAAAAATAGTGTACAGGTTGAGTTATGTAAAGTGTTACGAGCGGTTTTCTAGAAAATTATACTGAGTGAAAAAAGTTAAGGTACGGTTAATTTTGCATCATACTATTTGTAAATTGAAATGAAATTGCTAACATGTTATATAGCTTTGAGCTGCGTTCTGTCTGCTGCAGGAAACAGGCGAGTATGCAAAACTAACCATACTTTTTGTTCCTCTCCTGTTATCCATAAGAAAGGCCTGCTTAAATTAGTGTTATGAACGTATTAATTGGATCCAAGAGCAGTGCTCCAGAGTAGATGGATCAGTCCAGATCCATCTACACGATGGGAATCTCGAAATATCCCCGCCTTCAGCAAGAGGACCCCCCCTCCCACTCATCAGGGACCAAGACAGATAATGTGAGATATAGAGACGAAATCGTTTAACTAAATGTTAGGTTTTTAAGAGTTACAATTGACCCCAAGTCGATATTATATTCCTCCATAGATCACAACCAACCGTCGAAGAATTTTTTTTAGAGTGATGATATTTCCCGATTGAAGTCTCCACATGAATCTCCCTGAGCAGCTGTGGAACGATCGGTGGGGCCACGACACATATTCGAGTCATCAACTACCCACAGAACCTTACACGAGCAACAAATTGATCTTCTCGAAGAGTAAAATTCAATACCACCAGGACTTTTAAACTCTCCCATAAACAGCATGACACCAGGACAACATACCTTAAATTCCGAAATGAATATTCAGCAGAGGAGGTTGTAGATTTTATTTCCAATGGGACATTATCTGATAAAATTTAAAATCGATGGAATTTATGTTGCACGTAAATATATAAGATGTTAAATGTAAATTCGCATTTCTTAATCAAACACGTCTTTATTTTGAAGTGTCATTAAACCAGTTAATATATGACACACCTATTTCTATATCTTTTTATGAAAATAGCACTCAGTTGCTACTGACTCAGTTTCCTGCCCCATTCGTTTCTCGTAAAATATCCTTAACTTCCTGTCATAACTCACTTCAATCAACTTCTGACAGCCAGTTGCAGGATATGAAATGTTTAACTACGTTTAATTATCAAATACCTCATGAAACCGGCGTATAATTGTGAGATAAAAGACCATTTTGTTTTAGCGGAAGTAGCATACATTGTACCAAATAAATAATAATAATAATAAACTGATTGCAGTGTGAGGTAAACTATCACTATTCATGTGATTAACAAATATCCTCACATAAACAATTTATCGGGGTTTTATGGTGGCTGTTTTAAAGAGATAAAATCATATTTCCATGATAAATTGATCATAAAAACATACAGCTACTCTTTAAATCATTCAGGGTTAGGACACAGTGGAATGAACATCACCTTTACAAGTTTCCTTGATATTGCGCTACTTTTAAAAAATGGCGCATCCTAATTTATGTAAAAGCATCAACACTGCTCAAGCATTCTGTTTTGGGATTACTGGTCTGTCATCAGATAGCAAATGGTTTCTATACGGCCACAGTGCATATAAGCACCGTCCTCTCCACACCAGGATGAAAAGGCCCGGGGTCGAACCCCGTGAATGGCGCGAGGAATTTTATTTTCAAAGCGTGGATAAGACAGTCTTAGGAGAGGATTGTAGGTTTTTTAACAAACCAGGTGATTTTTCATTTAGTATTCCACACTTATTGGAAGCCCTTGTGGGTAGCATAGTTGGTAGGATGGCCGTCCTCCTCACACCGGGTAGAAAAGACCTGAGTTCGAGTCCCGTCGATGACGTGAGGAATTTTTATGGGCCTTTTTCACAACGTGGATGAGTTAGTCAGTCTCAGAATAATGGAAGAAGAGGGTAGAATGGTTTTTATTCCGGAAACTCGGGTTTTTCATTCAACAAAACAGAAAATCGACCTCAGAACACACAATTTAGACAGTATACACGTGCGATATATCCTTAGTCGCTCCTAAAACTCAACAACAACTACTTATTGGAGGATAGTGTAGTCGAAATTATTAATCTTACTTCTAGATGCATTCTTATGTGTTGTTTGTCTGAAAGAGACAAAACAAAAATATTCAAAACAGGTTTATTTATTCACAGTAAAAGTAATTACACAAAGGATCAAATCAGTTAATAGTATAAACCATATTATGTAATTTTTTATGATCCATAACGTTCAATAAGAGTTCCTTCCCCTGTTTTTAACTCTAACGGATTCATAGTTCCTTTGATTTCTTAAGTTTTCCTTTACTTCTTTTTATTTTTGATAAGAAAACGAATTACCAGTGACTGTCATTTAGTAAAAGTGAAGAATAAACTATAACATCTGTCAACTTGCTATACTATGTTTTTAGATAGTAGTCAGAAATTTGGTTTATAGTAAGTTGATGTAAAAGTCTAGCGACCTGTTTTATACCAACTCTGTGTGTGTTATTAAAAAAATATATATATATTGAGAACCTTAAAACTGTAAAAATAAAAAAGGGTTCTCAAATAAGTTTCAAAAGCTAAGAAAGGTTTTTATTATTTAATTTTTATATATTTTATTAGTATTTTGTATATATTATATTTTTATTATTTATTCTTATTTAAAACTATTATTATTTTAAAATATTTTAAAAGGTTTTCATTTAATTTTACAGTTGGATTCAATTTTACAGCCTGGATTCATCGTAGAATTGACTCAATGATGTGTCTAAAGCGTGCCACAGTGATGCTTGTCCAGTTAACTCAATTGTTTACCATTAGTTGTTGCAAATGGAAGTGGCAAAATCGGCAAATGGAAACCAGAGTGGACAATACCCAGCGCTCGCCACACCATTTCACTTTCTGGAATTCCCTTGAATATCGGAAGTTAATAAATTTCCATGTCAGAATAAACATGCATATAAAGTGTAACAATTATTCGTGTTGAAGAAACTTTTGAATCATTATTTGTCTAGTAACTAGAGGAAGTCCTCATATAAGCAACGAAAAACCACTTCAAGCATTTAAGGTACGTCAGCTGTTATCATTAAAGTTGCCAACTGATTCGGAGATAATTCCTAGACAGGTGCCCATGAGAGTGTTCATGGGATCCAATTTCGGGACCATCAGTGCCAATCGAGCAGAGCATCATACCATTTCTGTGTCTGCAATTCTGTCCAGACACGATAGGAGGGAATATATGATGAGAGCCTTGTCGATCAATTTGGCCCTGGAAAGATTGTGCAAGGCTCAAGGGGTAGAATTTTTTTCAGCCTGGACTGTACTTGTTAACAGAAGGGACTGCTTCTACAGGGATGAGATACACTTAAATAGAAAGGGTGCAAGAATATTTGCTGATGCTATCGAGGCAGTGTTAGGTGGGTCAGAAAACTGCTAGCTTGGGTGAATACAAGGACTAATAGATTAACAGTAGCCACTGGCAGAGGTGAAAGTGATTCTTGCACTGCTTCTATTGGAATGAGCAGCAGCCTGGAAAACAAGATGCAGGGTATTTCAGAGACTGCTGGGAGTCATTGCGGTATAAGTAAACACATGAGTTGTGTTAGGGTAGCTAAGAATAGGAACAGGTGCATGTACACCAATGCTAGGAGTTTGGTAAATAAATTTGATAAATTTGAGGTATTGCTCAAAACATCAAAGGCAAATATTGTTGGGATATCAGAGACGTGGTGTCACACACATATAAGGAACGCAGAACTGGAATTTGGGGAGTACAATGTGTACAGAAAGGACAGACAGGATAGGAAAGATGGAGGGGTTATGTTATTAGTTAAGAAACACATAAAATCCAAGGAAGTGAAGCCAGTCGACATCGCTGGACAGTGCAGTGTCGAGTCAGTTTGGTGTGACATAAGCATTGGGAGATCAAAATTGAGAGTAGGAGTGTGCTATAGGCCTAATGACTCTGATGAGTATAATAAGAAACTGTACAGGGAAATAGAGTGGGCCAGTAAATCAGAGAGTCTTATAATGGGGGATTTTAATTTCCCAGATATTGACTGGAATTTGAGTGCTGGTCACTCACACACTAGCAAGGCTTTTGTGGATTTATTGGATGATTGTTTTCTACATCAGCATGTTCGGGAGGCAACTAGAGGGAGTAATACTCTTGATTTAATTATCAGTAATGATTCTTCATGCATTAAGAATCTGCAGATGAATGAACCACTAGGTGGCAGTGATCACAGTGTGCTGAAGTGCGATTTACTCAAAGAGGTAACTACCATCAGGGGTAAAGGGAAGGGTTATTGCTTTCGTAAAGGCGACTACGGTGGTCTTGAGACAGTATTTAAATTCTATACAGTGGGACCAACTGATGATGTTACTAATAGCAAATTCAAAATGGGAAGCATTTAAAGAACTTATCTTGGAAGCTACTAGGCTTTACTTACCAACTAAGAAATATTGTTCAAGGTTTAGGCCTAAGTGGATGTCAGATGAACTAATGAGACATATGGCAGAGAAGAAAAATGCATGGGATACATATAAATTAACACGTGACACAGAAGCCTATGATAGATACAAGCTGGTCGGTAACCAAGTCACTAAGGAGATTAGGCAGGCAAAGGCAGATTATGAGAAATCCTTGGCAAAGGATGCAAAGAAAAACAGAAAAGAGTTCTTTACCTATGTAAACTTTAGAAGGAAAGGGATGAATCAGATTGGTCCACTGGATATTGATGGTTCAACAGTTGAGGATCCTGCTCAGGTGGCTAACAAACTAAACGAGTATTTTGCATCTACATTCACACATGAGGAGTTATTCAGGAAGGGGAATGCCAGAGGTGAAGTAAATTCTGGCAGTGAGCTAGATGATTTTGTAATAACTGAGAGGAAAGTGGAGGAGAAATTGTTGAGGATAAACATAAAAAAGGCACCCAGGTTGGATAGGATCTATCCAGTTATATTAAAGGAGGCAACAAAGGAAGTAAGCAAACCCTTAGTCATAATTATTAGAGCTTCTTTGGACTCAGGGGAGGTACCCATAGACTGGAGATATGCAAATGTGACCCCAATTCACAAAGGAGGATCAAAGGCTGACACAAGTAATTATAGACCTGTGAGTTTAACTTCTGTTCCAGGAAAATTAATGGAGGCACTGGTTAAAGAAGCACTGCGGGATCATCTAGACAAGACTTCAGTTATAACTTTGACACAGCATGGTTTTGTTAAGGGAAAGTCTTGCCTGACCAAGTTGATTGGTTACTATGATGCAGTCACAAAAGAACTGGATACAATGAATAACTTTGATATTGTATACTTGGATCTTAGAAAGGCTTTTGATACTATTGCACATGGAAGACTGCTGCACAAATTGGAGCAGTGTGGCATTGGAGGCAAATTGCTGCTATGGATAAAAGGATGGTTGAGGGGGAGAAGACAGAGAGTGGTAATCAATGGATACTGCTCATCGTGGACTAATGTTATTAGTGGAGTCCCTCATGGTTCAGTGTTGTGTCCATTGTTGTTTTCTGTATTTATAAATGATTTTGATGATGGTATATCAAGCTGAATGTCTAAGTTTGCAGACGATACAAAGGTTGGCAGGGTTGTTAAGGGTACTACTGGCGCTATGCTGCTGTAACAGAATCTGGAAAGGTTGAGCACATGGGCTGAGAGGTGGCAAATGAAGTTTAACATTGACAAATGTAAAGTACTACGTATGGGACGCCTCCGTAGCCAGGTGGGCAGGAGCAGCAGTGCGTAGCACACGCTTCTTGATTAGACCGGGGTTCGAGCCCGTGACCACCAAATACGAAGGATGCGGAAAGGTCAGGAAATGACCACCGCATATCCCCGGAGCAATATGGCCTTAGTTGCTAATGCTCCTAAAAAAAAAAACCAAATAACAACTACATATGGGAAACAGTAGTCCCAGAGCAACGTATCAACTCTGTGGCACACTGACAGTGGTAGAGAATGAAAAGGACCTGGGGGGTAATTCTGCAGGCAGATATGAAGTTTTCTGAGCAGTGCAGACGGGTTGCAACAGTAGCTCATGGTGTCTTGTCAATGATATACAGGAATTTTTCTAGCAGGGATAAGGAGGTGATTATTCCCTTGTATAAGGCAATGGTCAGGCCACACCTTGAGTACTGTATACAGGTCTGGAGGCCTCATTTCAAGAAGGATGTAGAGCTGCTGGAACGAGTACAGAGAAGGGCAACAAGATTAGTGAATGGAACAAAGGGTTGCTCTTTCGAAGAAAGGCTTAAGTTTTGCAAATTACAGTGTCTGGAGACTAGGCACCGGCGAGGTGATCTGATAGAGGTGTATAAAGCCTTCAATGGTTTGAGCATGCTCAATGCCGATGGGATTCTTCTTCTTGCTCAGAATAATCACCTGAGAGGGCATAAATTCAAATTGAGGAAAGACAGATGTAGGATAGATGTGCAGAAATTTGCCTTTAGCCAGTGGGTGGTTGGTTGGTGGAACAGACTTCCATCCCTTGTTGTGGAAGTTGATAGCCTAAATAAATTTAAGGCTCAGCTGGACACGTATTTCGAATGAACGGAGAGGTGATATGGGAGTGGGTTTTTTTTTTTTTTTTTTTTTTTTGGCTGATGCTGCATAAGCTTGCTTTCTTGCATCATATGCCTCTACTAATGCTAATGCTAATTTCCCCTCTAGAGAGAACGGTCTTAATATCTTTCTATCCTGGATCGAGATACATTAAATCTTATGCAAAAATAAAGTTTATACAGTAATGATTTATTGTTAAGATATTTGATATTTTATTTACTTGTATTAGAGAAATCGTTTAAAATATGTGAAAGCAGCAGCGTTCCTATAATATATATTTTTTACTATTTGTTGCTTTCACCAGTTTCTTCTCAATTAAGTCCATATTAAGAAAAATTGCGAAATCGGCACAAAATTCAGTTATATTCAATCGGAGTTGTAATTCTGCTTCCACCCAGTCGACAGCCATTCTGTTCCAGTCCTGCTCCATTCACTATTCTGACTAAAATCTCTTTCTGAATAGGCATTGCACGCTGGAATACCCATCACGAAAGAAACAATTTTCTTTAGCTCACCTGAATTTTGGTTCTTTCTGAAATACTCAGCCCATATTTTATCAACGGTTTGCTCTTTATTTGAGGCAGAGAACCACAATCGAAGCTGCGAATATTCATTACATAAAGCGTCAACATCAATTCAAATTTGTAATATTTCCTGAATACGGCACAACTGCTGCCACGTCATGCCCCATTCTTCTTTATTTTGCTTCAAAGACAAAAATATTACTTTTTTTTTGAAAATGTCAACGGTATAATAGTTTTCTTTCAAGTATGTTATGCATCTTGTAAGAAAACAATTGACTTCAAATATGAATTTTAGCCTCTCTTCTTCAGGCAGTTTCTTTAAAATGGATCGCATGATACTGCCAGGGAATTGATCAACCTATCATTCGGGTTTCTAACTGATTCAATCTAAGGAAAAGCATAAATCATTCTCCAAATTATCAAATTATTAAGTTTTCTTTGTTATGGCCGAAAAATTTCCAAATGGTCAACAATTATCTTTTCCTTTGGATCTAAAGTAAGCTTTCAGAGATGGCCACTTATGTTCAATACACTCAACAGAAGAAGAGACAGCCATCTTGTTGACACATGACGTAATATATCTTTATGCTCAATATCGACAAACTCAAAAGTGTTTTAGTTCGTTTTGCAGATGAGTGACGTTTACATTTTCCTTCACCACATGCTTCACTTCATTTTGCAACGAACACAGAATTACGTATTCCATAGTTGACCGATGCAATGTGAGCACTGTAAGTACGGATGTACTGCAGGGAAAATTCGTTACTTGTTTCTGTATTAAAGTACTGGATTGTACATGGATAAGTTTTATATTCCTCATATTAGAGGAATCAGAAGGGACTGAAAAATAGCCCAACTCCTTCATGCTATCTACAGTGCGTTGAAGAGAAAATGCACCTAGCACATTAAAAAAATAGTCGTAGCTTTAGTACACCCACAAGAAAACTTCTTAGCTATATTATTGAACGACACCAATTGCATCGACCATTGTGTTGATCCTCCTTAACAAAACAGTCTTTAAATTTCTCATTACACTCCCACCCACAGTCTTTTCATTTTCTTTGACAGTATATTTGAAGAGCTATTATGTGGCTCATGTTCATGGTCACAATTTGAATACCTTTTTGTCATCTTCACTGAACATCGGGATAAAACAAAATTATTTTTTTAATAAACCAAACTCACAGACGATTCACTATATTATAGTCCTTTGGGACTTAACTGGAGAGCAAGTTTAAAATACAAAATTTAACCAAAAGGAACAAGAAGCAGCAACTCTATCATCATGGAATACAATGTATAAGGTTGTGGCAGAGGGAAACAGTGGGCAATCTTCTATAACTCAACATGAATTTCTGGACTGCAGTGAAATAAAAAAATTAGCCAGTGGCTTTATCTCGAATTTCGGAACATTTTGCATCCCGGGTATGGCCTGTCCAGGATCCTGGACACGGGGTTCAATTCCGGGACTCTCTAGGCCAGTCCGGGACGATGGCAACCATAGTTATCATCGTACTGTGCTTCATTGAAAAGATTAATTCAAGTAACTGTTAATAAGCATGGATAGTTAGCGAAGCCTGCCATCTGAACCTTTCACAGGTTAATTTTTTCCTGAATTAAGTGGACGCCCTCTTCTTAACAAAATGCTAAATGCAAGAAGGTGACACTCTCCCCACACTGGGTGGAAAAGACCTCAATTCGCTCCCCGTCGATCACGTGAGGAATTTTTATGAGCCCTTTTCAAAAACATGGCTAAGTTAGTCCGTCTCAGAAGAGGGCAGCATGTTTTTTCTCCCGTAAACTCGGGGTTTTTCGTCCAACAAACAGCAAATCGACCACAGAACACACGCAATTTACAGATAGTATAAGCGGAGCAATATAGCCTTAGTGGCTGATGCTCCTAAAACCTTACTACAACAACAACAACAGGTGCTACACTCCATATTCAACACAATGCAAAAGTCTTTCTATGGATGACATCTGGTTAAGAAACCAGATATTACCAATTATCTGGTTTATTACCAACGTATTACCAATCGACATTTTCTGCATCCTTAACCTGCCAGATGTGGGCTTTCGATTATCGGAGTTATCTGAAATATCAGCTCTACTAAGATTTTCCAACGTCCATAGCAGATATAAAGCAGACAATCCATTGTGAGATCAAATTAGGTTGGCAAAGATGATCAAAATAGTAATAAGCCTAACCTGTTCTGATTTATCGTTTGAATAGATTAATAACTTGTAGTTTCCCAGCAGTGTAGTTAACTTATTTAGTAATTGTGATATTAACTCTTTGGGATTTACAGATCCTTTGAATTATGGATCCTGAAGTTCAATATTGCAAACCTGATACAAATATTATTTAAATTTCATTATTTTAAATTTCTTTGTATATAATGTGAATTAGTTTTGTCATTTTTTTTCTTTATAAATTTACTAATACAGTACTCTAAAGAAAAAAAAACAAAACGGTAGGGATAAAAATTTGTTGAAAAATCAGGAATTAAGAGTAACCAACTTATCGTATGCAGAGCATGACAAAAGATCACATAAATACATCCTAAAGAAAAACCGCAAGAAGAATTTTAAGAATTCCTAAAAGAATTTGAATCAAAAATTCGCTATCTTAAGATATTTGGTTTCTGTTGACTTTTATCAACCTCACCAACGACTGTAATGGATATGTGTACTTGACAAAGATAAACTACCATTTATGACGTTTGCTTTTACGTAAGGAACGGCACAGCTGTTTTATAAACTGATACAAAATCTCCCCTTATCGTAACTTCAGTTGAACAGCAATGTGCCCACTACTTCTAGAAATAATCAACAGAGGGCGTTGTAAACTACAGTCGATAATCAAGAATGCTGGTTTCTAATGAAATCATTACAATAATTGCAAAATAAATAACTTACGTTGACGCATAGAGCTACT
Source organism: Mastigoproctus giganteus (assembly GCF_048544385.1). NCBI lineage: Eukaryota > Metazoa > Arthropoda > Arachnida > Uropygi > Thelyphonidae > Mastigoproctus > Mastigoproctus giganteus. Next base: position 45,142,786 of record NC_143578.1, on the reverse strand, counting down.
TTAAGGGTCAGGTCAGCTTAGGATGTGAATTCATCTCCACGCAAAACATCCAATCTATAAATGAAGTTTATTCCTTTGCCTTAAATATACTAATGAGTGCTGTTAGCCTATGAGGTGAATGTCAGCCACCTATAATTTGTACTCCATAAGATGCCTGGGCATTGGTTCACCAGAGCACCTAATGAAGTACAATCAACGAGTGGCATGCAATGAAGAAAATATCTCGATCATCTGAAACAAACGAACAAAATATATAGAAACTTTCATAAACTTAAAAATTACTTATATTTAATTTTTGTTTAAAAAAAAAAGTTCCTCAGGTTGTTTACGTCATATCTAAAAGCATTTGTCTGTAGCCGTCGGTATTTTAATGTAGTGGGATAAGTAGACGGACACCTCAAGAAGGTCACAACTGCAGACAATACATCAAGGACGCATGTGTTAGCTTTAGAACATGTACCGACAGTGATATGTTTATGTACCTTTCAGCACTATTTCAATGACCTCTGCAATGTTCCTAATGTTTACAGAATGGCAGGCACTTAGAACGAACGCTATTATCGGACACACAAAATTTTCAAAATAGGAAAGTAACTAGCAAAACATATTTACACATATTTATCTGCTTATGTAGAGGTACATAAAGTTAAATACCATAAATATTTGTTCATATAAACACGGCAGACGAAATGCAAAACAAAAACAAGAGAGAAAAGTAATACTTATTTTGTAATTGAAAATAGTCCAGTGGAAATGTTTGGAATAATCAGTAAAGAAAAATTCATTTTTATATTCATTACATTCGTAAATGCCAAGTGTTTTGTTTAAGCGCAACTCATTGTTACACGCGTGCAACAATCATATGACAATCGTTTGTGTTCTTTATTATATTGTTGGGTTTGTACATTTCACTAACCGAAACCCATTGTTGAATGCGTGTAACAATTATACCAAACTCATTTTTAAAGCCGATTATTCTTTATTATATTATTGAGTTTGCATATTTCACTCACCCATTGTTGAACGCACGCAACAATTAAAAGAAAAAAATCTTTAAAAATAAATATTCCTGTTTATTACTCTCAGCAGACGACTGTTATTTTTGACCTACGAAATCCTTAAAAGAAAAATATACACATCTAACTTCAATTGCCTATTCATCTGGAACGAGTCAGGTGACCATTTTTCAAATAACTGACACGTAATGGATTTCGACTGGATACAACTGGTTCTTTTGGTTCTTTTTTTTTTTTTTTTTTTTTTGCAAGCGTGCTGTATTATATACACTGGTCATTATCAGCTGGCTCTTGGTATCGTTTTACCCCAACAATTTTGTTACTTCCTGGAAATAAACAGCTTTGCATTTTGTAGCTCTATCGCTCTCTCTTTAGGCAGATGTCTAATGAGAGTGGGGCTTTGGGCGTTTCTAAAACCACAACTGCACCTGGCCTTCTTGGAAGCGAATTTACGGACCCAACAAAGTGGCAAAAGAGACGCGAATCAAACTCAAGAGCGGATGTGGTTATCAGACATACTGTTAGCAGGAATGTCTTGGGGTTTAAAATTTCAGGGCACTACAAAGAATATTCACCGAAGAGCAAACATAAAGGTCAATAGTTTTTGACTGGTTTCCTAGAATTCGGGGCAAGAGGATGTAGTCCCTCCGTAGGCAATGTGATTACCTTGGTTACTGCCTGAGGTGTGGTGAGATAAGATAAAAATGCATAACTTTGTTTCCGTTAGGGTTAAAAATCGTGATGTCGATAAAGAATAGGTCGACTCAGCTAACAGTTTCACTGTGGTGTTTCCGGTAGTTGGTCAGACAGTTTAATGTCTTCGCGTCAGACAAGCTAGACCTACCTACCTTGGATGTGATCATTCATGCGGGACATCGGTCGCTGCAGACGTTTCTGGCCAACGATGTTGATTGATTGATAGAGAACTTCAAGGAATTGTAGTGGAACAGAAAATTCTGGACGCGTTATGCTCGTGAGCAAATTAAACTGGCGCAGAAATTCTTAATGAATTATTTGTCTCAAATAACTCATTAAAACTTTCTAAAAGTAAGAATTTAAGTTTTCTTTAGTTTTGTGGATGTTTTCGACATTACTTTTGACTCCCTCAATTGTTTTTGTTTCAAGGATGTCCAAATAAGATGTATTTAGACATCCTTTCCTAATTTCAATGAGGATCAGATAGCCTCATGGAAAAAATCTTGAAAAGATTGTGCACAACAAACTAAACGAGCATGCATTCTTTAATCTTTAAATCTACGTATAATGAACAATACTGTTTTTACTAGTCCGGATGCCAACACTCAAGCAACGGTTGATTGGCCCTGGACGCAGACAATCAACATCAATATTACTACTCAAGTTTGACTTGAGGATTTCTAAAACTCAGTGAGATCACAGAGTACCAAGGTATTACCATTCGTAAATCTCGTAATCCCATAAATTCATCTTCATTCCTGGTTTTGAACTTTCATGTCGCCTGCCAAATTGATGCCATTGTCCCTTCATACTCTCCAAAACAGTGATCCTCAAATTATCTGGTGGTCCATTGACTGTTCCGATGCTAAAAAGTCGTATTAGCAGAGGGGTGACCAAGAATTGATATTAGCAGTAGCTGTCTAATAAACTTAGGGATCTTAAGGGTAAAATCAAAGAGGTCCCGAGGGCTGGAGATCATTAGTTCTATCATTTGATAGTTCTTTTAATGCATTAATTATTCTGATCATAGTGCGCCGAATTCATATCATCCTACGGGTGATCTTTATTTTGTGTATTATGTCCATAGTTGAGATTCCAACTACCTCTACCTGAGATTACCAACAGTCCCCGAATGAAGATGCTTTAAAGCATTGCTCAGTCTTCGAATTCGAACCTAGTCCTACGGATAAAAAGGGTTTGCAGGTGTTCGCAGAGAGAAAGAGAGAGAGCCCACATCTGGCAGGTTAAGGATGCAGAAAATGTCGATTGGTAATGCGCTTCTTAACCAGATGTCATCCATAGAAAGACTTTTGCATTGTGTTGAATATGGAGTGTAGCACCTGTTGTTGTTGTTGTAGTAAGGTTTTAGGAGCATCAGCCACTAAGGCTATATTGCTCCGCTTATACTATCTGTAAATTGCGTATGTTCTGTGGTCGATTTGTTCAGAATAACGAAGTTCAGAATAACCGATGTTGCTGTGGAAACAGCGGATGACAATTATCTTACTTCCAGGTAAAGGTTGGACTTTGTAATATTTTCTGAACATAATTCCTAAACTGAAACTGAAGCGAGATATAGGCGCCATTGCCCCTTCAAATACAGAGCTCTGCGATAGGGGGATTCATTGATCGAGAAACATCCAGGTTCCCCACATAGAAATGGCCTCCTAAACTTTATTAAATTTAATAAACAGTCCTGCTCTAATATAAGTTATGAATTTTAAAGTTGGAAGGTTTAAAAATTATAAAAAGAAGCCTTCACCAACTTATGGTTAAACCGGTTCTTAATACTAGGCTATGATGTCATTCTGTCGGATCATGGACGATAAATATACAGCAAGTTATTTTCAAAAGAATGCTGCTGATTTTATTTTCATGATTTTTTAACTCTGCAAGGAAAACCAAACTAAAACATACAACTTTGAGCTGTATCTTGCAACTTGCTTGTAAGCAGACGAAAATATATGGAATTTTACGTCTGCTTAAATTATGATACTGATTTATCAGTCGTCTGCTGACGTATTTCAAGATCTTGATGATTGGTGGTTGTCAAAGTTTGAGAATCGTTCCTTTAACGAATATGAAGGAACATATCGATGGAATCTTTAAGGAAATATGAGGAGGAACGTTCAGATGGAAAACTTCTGAATGTTTTCAGTAAAAACTAGAAACTTTTGAATCAGTTACCGTTGTCATAACAACGAACAAGCGTCATACACTGTATCTTCCTAAAAACAAGTCTGTATCTCATGTAGAACGAAAAGTAGAGAAGAGACGCGGATGACTAGCTGAATGCCGGTTCTGTTTCGCATGGTCAGAACCCGTTAGCCATTGGCTATCTGTGAGTGGTGCTTTCAATTGGTTGAAATCTAGGGCTCATTAACAGACACCTTTTGTGCAAAACTGCTTCCAAGTTTCCCTTACTGTCCTTAGGAGTCGGATCACTTGACCCGACCGTTATTTAGCTACGGTTCGCTGGTGTCGAACCGGTTCCAGATTAGTTGTGTCTACATCTAGTAGTGATGTTACTGACGCGGCACGCTACGGATAAAAAGGGTTTGCAGGTGTTCGCGGAGAGAAAGAGAGAGAGATGAACGAAGTTCAGAATAACCGATGTTGCTGTGGAAACAGCGGATGACAATTATCTTACTTCCAGGTAAAGGTTGGACTTTGTAAACGGTGCACCGTCGTGTGGAACTGTTCTTGCAGCTGTTCACGTTATATGATGCAAGATCTCTGTCGGAAATAGTTCTCTAGCGTGACTATATCTTCCGCCATGAGAGTATGTACACCAAGGCAAGGAGTAAGATTATTAGGATTACTCCTTAAGTAAGGCAAATAGTCGGAGTTTATCTAATTTTTTGTTTTTAAATCATCATGGTCCACCTCCTCCAGGTCTTCTGGTACGAGTTCCTGACTCTTGGAACCTTATTCAGAGTTCATCACTGAGAATCTGCAAACATCTGCTAATACTGACAAGCTCCAAACCTTCCAATGTCTTGTGCCACCATTCAAGCGGGTTAGTTCACCGAGAGAATAACTTCTCTTTTTTGTCCACTCCCCTAAAAAATGGGGTTGTTAAGTTGACTACGTTAGTGATTAGATCACGTGGAGTTGGACCATGCTAATTTGTAAGCGATATGCGAAATGAGCACCATTTTTGGGAAGGTAATGGCCGTTCATTGCATGTTTGCAACGTACGTGTAAAATATCTATCAAAACCTGATGGCTTGAATAAAGGGGAATGCACAAGATAGTCATTATTTCTTCTTTTTATTAAAGGTAATTAATCCTTTTTAGGCATTTTAACATGTAAACGCGCCAATTAGTTGGTTTGTCTGCCCATCCATATACATCTGACAGGTGCACTTCGCAAGATATATGAGGGGCAGTTACTTAGAAATTAATACGCTTCCTCATTAATTCTTGAACATCAATTATTAGCGGTTCAATCACATCACGAGAGGATGCGATCTCCAAATTAGAAAAATGACTAAGTGAACACTGAACTTTTGTTACAAAAGTACAGTTACTTGTATAAATATAAGGAAAATCAAAAGACAAGCATCTATACAGTTTATTCCTTCACTAGTGTTAATGGAACAGTTTGAACATTTGAATCCTATAGAACAGCTTATTCTAAGCTGTTCTATAGGATTCAAATCAAGACCCTCGAATAATCAAGCAAATGACAGAACTTTTGTTTCCGCAAACCAGGCTGGTATTATTCTCAACGGCATTGATGGCATATACTCTGCAGTTTTCAGGGAATGTATTGAACCATTGAGGTTAATTATGAGGACATCTTTGGACTCAGGGGAGATTCCTTTGGACTGGAGAAGTGACAGTTTATCTCCAATACATAAAAGCAGTTCTAAGAGTGAAGTTGGTAACTACAGACTGGTAAGTCCGACTTCAGTTGTAGGGAAAATCTTAGAGGCAGTGATTAAGAGGGCAATCCAGGGACGTTTAGATAGCTATGGCATTCTGCAGGACACACAACATGGCTTTGTTAACTAACTTAGTAGGCTATTTTGACACAATATTATATGATGTCTTAGTAGTCTTGTTTCCTGGCATTCTTAATAACTTTTATGTTTTCTTCATTTCTTCTGGTAAATTTGGATTCCATAACGATATTCTTCGTTTTCAGTTCTTCTCTGTATATTTCCATTTCCTTGTTTTTCTACGTTTTTGATCCCTAACTCGTAATGATCTCAAAAATCTCATATGTGCCGTCTTTACTTTTTTGTATCTTTCTTTTTCAATAGTCCCTTTTCACTTCCAAAGTTTAACGTCCTTGAGGTAATACTGTATAACTTTAGTTTCTTCTTTTGATAGCTCTCATGTCTAGCACTGTGGTTATAATCAATATCCTTCCAGAAAAGGCATGAGTAGCACAGTTGGTAGAATCACCATCCTGCCCCAAACCGGTTGGAAAAGACATGAGTTCGAATCATTGTCAATGACGCGAGTAATTTTTATGGATCTTTTTCGCAACGTGGCTGAGTTAGTTGGTCTCACTGGAGGCTAGCATGATTTTTCTCCTGGCAACTCGAGTTTTTCGTCAAGCAAACAGAAGAGCGACCGCAGAAATATATATGGCGCACTATGGCACGAGTTGCTGATCCCCTAAAACCCTACAACAAAAGCTCCTAATTTATTGATGTACCTAAATATTAAACAAAATAGGAGATAGCCCATATTCTTGTTTTAATCTTTTAGTTATTAGTTCCAATATTTCATCATCGAGGGCTTTAATATAATATTTTATATAGGTGATTTCTCTTTTTCAGTTGAATTCTCTCCTTCTCTCTAGAAATTGCTTAATGGACGAAGCCACAGCGTTCGTCTTCTAAGCGAATTCTATAAATTTGATCAAAAGATATGCATAAAATTTATATGCCAACTTTCTTCTGCTATCATTATATCTTCTTTAATATTAGTTCTAGTTAATGCCGACATTTCCCATGATGGAGTTTATCTTTTGTTCCAATCTCTTTCTATACAATAAGTACAACTACGTAGAAAGAGATAACCCAATAGTCTCTTTTTCAATCAGGTATCTTTTCCATCGTTTGTTATAAATTTCAGTGTTATTTTTTCTTAATTCCTAATGGTCCTTCGTGTAGAGATATTCTACTCCTTTCCACTAACCTATGATCTCTGTCTACATTTCTGCTGCTCTACTACCTTACCAGTTCTTTGTTTACTATGATGTAATCAGTCCACTAAATATGCAGAAGGGAAACTCCATTGTGGTTGTTCACCCTAAACTTTACAAAGAAACATAAATACAACACCTTGTGTTTAGATCTCCCAAAAATTTATGAGTCAAATGAAGGTTGTTTTTTATTTAGGATTTTAGAAGCATCAGAAACTAAGACCATATTGCTCCACATATACTGTCTGTAAATTGAGTGCGTGCTGAAGTCGATTTTCTATTTGCTGGACGAAAAACCCGAATTTCCAGGAGAAAAAACCATGCTACCCTCAACTCAGGATAGACCATATTGCTCCACATATACTGTCTGTAAATTGAGTGCGTGCTGAAGTCGATTTTCTGTTTGCTGGACGAAAAACCCGAATTTCCAGGAGAAAAAACCATGCTACCCTCAACTGAGGCTGACTAACTTACAGCCACGTTATGAAAAAAAGGACCGTAAGAATTCCTTACCTCATCAATGGGACTCGAACTCGGTCTTTACCACCCGGTGTGCGGAGGACAGTAATCTTACCAATTGTGCTACCCACGAGGGCGCCGAATGAAGGACAGCTATTATTTTGCATAGTTGATATACCGTATATCACGATAAACATAATTTAATGTAACAATACAATGACACCTTAATTTCCCCTGTACATATTATAAACAGCTCAATCCAGTTACTGCGGATGCTGAGTGTGGTCAAGTGTGTGTTAAGTGCCAAAGCACTAAGGCTATGAGGCATCAGTATGTTAAATCTGTAATTACGTGTATTTTTCGTTCGGTTTGCTATTAGCTGGATGAAAAACCGAACTTCCGGGAACAAAAATCTCAGGTCCATTGCCTGAGACCGACTAACTGAGGCACGTTCTGAAAAAGCCCACAAAAATTCCTGTCCTCATTGTCGGGATTCGAATTCAAGCCTTCTCCATTCAGTGTGAGAAGACAGCGATTATAACCACAGTGTTACCCGCGAGGGTCTGATGTTGGAGTAAAAAACTACAGTGGTTGCTTATTCTAAACCATTGTTATTATTATTATTATCATTTGTTTATTAACCTTAGGTTCACCCCCTAAACAGCCAGTGGGCTAGGAGGGTGTACAAATATATTTTTTTAAATACAAACAGGCAATTTTTTACAAATTTCTGATATTTAAAATAATGACATTGTTTAGAAAATTATATTCACTTAATAGCAGTAACTTTAAAATAAAATTGATATTAAATTAATATTGCAATTACAAATACAGGTTGTCCTACATATTTTTTGTCATTACAATTTGCTTTGCTTTATATTTTCGCATTAAATTATTTACATTTCTCATATAAATAAAGCTCACATTTTATAGTGATTCTGGTAATTTGGTCAAGATTTCAACGATAATTTGGCTTCTGTATCTTCTATTTTCTTCAAACTTATTTGGATCTATGGAGAAGGTGTTGAAATGTTGAATCTGTTACACGGGAACATTCCTTTCAGGAGTCCAGATTAGTGAGCTTCATCCTAAGTGGACGTTGCCCGCTCTGGTGGTTTCTATTGCTTGCTTTGGGAAATGAGATAATATCCTCTATCGATGGGGCATCAATCTGACGGGTTAGCGGCTTAGAGAATGTGTACAGACTTTTTTTTAAGAACAGTGAGCTTCCAGGGTGTCATGACTAGAAGAATAGATTTGTAGATGGTGAACGGGTTCCCTCCCAGACGGTTCAGCCACCGCAGAATCCAGTATTCCATCGCCAAGAATCTGTTACGCAGAGGCAAGTGCTGAGGACCAGATTTCAGATGCATATAAAGGTATAGGAGTGAGACACCGATCAACGTATTGACAAAGCAGATTGATGTTGTGGCAGCCTACGAGCTCTGGTGGATAGCCCAGAATGCAGCATAGGTCTTCTTCTTTGTCTTCAAGAAGTGATCTTTGAAATTTAAATCTTTATCCCACATTAACCCTAGGTCAGTATGCGATGATACTTTTGGAATCGTCTCACCATTAACTACAACTCAGATGTCATTCCTGAACTTCCTCTTCGTAATTGTCATGTGGGCTGACTTCGCATTGTTTAGTTGGAGATCAGCTAGCTGTAAATAATCTATTAATTGTTGAATTTGATTGGAGGTTTGATTATTAATTTCTTGAATCTGTTTGGGGTCTTTTGAAATAATAAAAAATTTTAAATCATCGGCGAAGGAGCAGAAATTTGGATGTGCAGCAAGAAGAATTGCAAAATTGGTTCAAGAAGAATTGCAAAGAGGGTGGTCGACATCACCCCACCCTGAGGCATCCCCCTCGTTGCATAAATAGTTTTTTGGTGAGAGATCCATTTTCTATAATTAGCTCTCTCTGGTGTAGTAAAGACTCCAGAATGCTGACTATTTGATTTGATGCCTCGAACTATTGTTTTAGGATGTATAAAAGGGTAGGGTTTGACACAGTATCATAATTGACACGGTATATTGTTAGTGTGGTTGTTTAGGCAGGCATATATGGTCGTACTCATCTATTTTATAGCATGCTTTATATGTTTTCAAATTATTTTCTTCCTCATCTTCACCACAGATATCGAAGTGTATGTAAAATCTTTAATGGAATTTGATCCACTTTCACCCAACTTCATGTGAATTTTTTGGGTGGGAATTTGGATGCACTTCACCCAGAATACTGAGAATGCACACGAGCTGATAAAATTCAAAGGCAATGGCCACACAGCATTTCAGAACTCTGAAATTATGTAGACGCCGACCAGTCAGAATTCTAATAGCTTTTTGTCATTATGTAAAATGAAAACGTTCACACCGCAATCAAAACGTTTCTGATGAATCATGATGAAGAGCTGATGCATATCGGACAGAATTTTATATTTATTACATTCGTTTATACGTAGTACCAAGAAAGAGAACAATGATACATCACACTTGAATATTATGGTCGTATGGCATTTCAGAGCAAGAAAACAATTAGAATTATTTATGAAAACCTGAAGCACGAAAGGTATAAGGACCCGGCTAAGAAGACAGAAGATAAAATGAGGAAGAGAAATATTATAGTTCTACAAATGTCGAGTTGGGCAGAGAATGATTCTGGCTGCTTGCGGAACGTGTTCGGACTAGTTTGGAAGAGAGTGGGGGAAAATTTAGATGCCAATTCAGAAGATCTGCCCGTAGAAGTATCTATGGATGCATAGACGTTCACACAAACATTTGTGAGACAGACTTTTTAAGAAATGGGTCATTAATTAGCCAGAGAGGTTTTCGGCATCACCCCAGATGTGTGTTCCAGATACATTGTCTGTAAAATGGGTGTGTTCTATATTCTGTTTTGCTGGAGGAAAAACCCGAGTCGGTCTCAGGCTAGTGTAACAGCTTGAGACCGACTAACTCAGCCATGTGAAAAAAGGCCCATAAAATTCCTCTCATCATTGACGGAATTTGTACTCAGGTCTTTTCCACCAGGTGTAAGAAGAACGACGATTATGCCAACTGTGTTGCATTGAAATTTGTACAGAGTGAGTAGTTGTTTGGAAGAAAAGTAACGCTGAGAGCGAAAATTAAAACTGAGTTTCTTGATGCAGAGGAAGCGATATTTGTGACGTGTTTATGCCAAAAGAGATAGTGATATGTGATCTTGTCTAGAGAGTAACCCGAAAATAAATTATACACTTAGTGGGATTGAAGTAAAAACAATAGAGGAAGAAAGAGGTCTAGGAGTTACGATACGATACGGGCAGATATAAAGTTTGCCTGAATAATGTAAACAGGCTACCAAGAGAGTCCATGGTGTTCTATCGACGATTTGCCAAACATTATCCTGTAGAGATAGGGAGGTCATAATTCCACTGAATAAGGCAATTGTGAGACCACATTTGGAATACTGTATCTAAGTATGGAGATCTCAGATGAAAAAAAGACATTGAGCGTCATGAAATGGTCCAAAGAGGGGAAACTCTCATGATGAGATTGGCAGAAGGGCAACAATACGAGAAAGACATCGATTATATGCTACAGAGCTTGTCAACCAGGCACCTTGGAGGGAACCTGATTGAGGTTTATAAGGTAGCAAGTAAAATGAGAGGGGTAAGTAAAATGAATGAAGACTCTCTTTTACAAGATACAAGAGAGGACCGAGTTTTAGAAGGATTAAAATTAACTAAATTATCTTTGTCCCATTGGAGAATAACCGGAAGATCAGCATATAAGGAATTGGTAGAAGATATTCAAGAAATTGAGGCTGGTTGTGCAGGTCAAGGTTTCTCATCTGGACGGTAATATTGTGTGCTGTCATTAGCTAAAGTGTGGATAGGATATTTAGTCAGAGTGGAAAAAATCATTAATGTACAAGAAGAAAAGAGTAGAAGAAAGAGCTGAACCTTTGGAACGCCAGCATTAGTGGAGAAGTTAGAAGACTGTGAGCTGTCTATGCCTGCAGTGAGCAATCAGAGAGAAAACTGGACACCCAATGCTTCAGGACTTATGGATTTCCTAGAATCCGTAAGGGTCCTTGGTAATCAGTAAAGCTGCATGTTGTAGTCCTGAGAGAGGAAGGTGAGGAACAGTAAACAGGACAGTGATTTGGAATGAACAGAAAAGGGAGCAAAGATGAATGAGTGGAGATGAGATCTAATCTAAAGTCAGTCCTGGATGCTTCCAGAATTGAATAAGAGGTAATGATACTATATTAAATACCTGAATTATTATAACTGGTCCCTCAGTTTGCGTAGACATGTAGTCTTTTAAATCGTGCAAATAGAGGAAGATTTCTTTCAAACTCAGGCTTAATCTGTTCTACTAAAATTTTTAGAATTCCATCGATTAGGCCTACATATTTTTCCTTTACTTCAAAGAACAGCTTCAAGGTAACCGCTAATAATAATAAAAAACACAATCCACTGACCCTACTAAATAAAAGGGTAAGCAGCAGCCATCATCATTCCACTGCAGGATGGAAGTCTCCTCAAACAATTCATGTTGAGGGAAATGGACCATAATCTGCCACGTTGGTCCAGTGTGGGTTGGCAGATCGACCGTATTTAGCAGTCAGGGGCTTGAACCCCGGTCTATTCAAAGAACGTGTGTTACTGCACTACCGCTCCTGACCACTCGGCTACGGATGCCTCCTGATTCCACTACTGCATGATAAATTGAAGACAATCTATTGTAGTTATTGACGTAACTCCCTAATAGCAATAAACACGAGACCCTCCAAAAACTGCTGTTTCTGTGCTATTTAGCATTTCATCGTGGGAAAGCATACTCTTAAGGACAACACCCGTTTGAAAAATGAAGTGCAAACCGATTGCTGTTATGTAGACTAATGGCTTCATTATTGCTTCAAGATAAGCCAGAAATAATAACATGAACAGGTACATAAAAGAGGGAAGGGAATTAAAATTGACATTGGAGGCGAAGTGAAAAGAGAAGAAAGAGGATAGTGATAATGCTTTTCTTTGCCTTAATCAATCTAATAAGTTGGAAAACGAAAATATAAGAGAAATAGAAAGCTACCAGTGAGAGTCCTGGAGTCATTAGTCCTGTACTATATTTTGTGGCTTATAGAAGTTTTCAAGGTGTTAACACTTTGTGCATTATTTACCTCTTAGTACATATATTTCTTGATAATTATTGCTGTAGGGATTTTAGCCCATCAGCGGCCAGATTGCGCCGTATATAATATGTCTGTAAATGGCGTGTTTCTGTGGTCGATTTGCCATTTTGTTGGAAAAACCTGAGTTTCCTGGAGGAAAAACCATGCTATCATTGCCTGAAACCAAATAACTCAGCCACATTGTAAAACAGGTATATAAATATGCTTATGTCTTAGGTCTTTTCCACTCAGTGTAGGGAGGATGGTGATTTTACCAATCGTTGATACTCGCAAGGGCATTTCTTGATAGCGCAGATTTTATATATTATAAGAATGCTTTATAAATCAATTCTAAACTATTGTATTATTATTGATGTACCGTGCGTAAGTCACACATCTTAGCTAGGTCAGAAGAAACTGTAAACTACGCCTCTTCAACAACTGGATCCATTGTAACTCTCACAAGTACGTTTTGTGCAACTTGTGACCAAATCTCAATCTTTTCGTGAATCATGGAATAAAAATCTGAAAAATGACAACTATTTATCTCATTCTTATCCTTTGTCTAAGTGTTTCCCCATAATAAGATCTGGGATGGGGTCGAGACGATTCTAGTTTTCCGTTTCGACGAAGTGGCGACGGTAGCCATTGGACTTTTCCAACCTGCGAGGACTAAGTTATGGTGTTTCAATTAATTAATATATCGACAAATGAATAATCTGAAAATGTTCTTACAATTGGATATAAGTATACTGTCATGGAGCCCACATTGCTAAAACGAACTCACGTGAGTTGATTTTTATAAATTTAGGAAGATCATTAACATACATATTGAACAGCAATGATCCAATGTAAGATATATGTGCCGCTTCTTGAACCAAAGTTATATAGGCATGATCTGTGATACAATTGTGAAACCAACAGAACTTATGTGGTCTTCAAGAAGTAGAAACAGAATAGTTAAGTTTTCCAGTATTTTTTGAACAAGTTTATGTACGACCATTGCAATCAGACACTATTGATTCTACTGCTTGAAAACTGGATGAAAATCAACCTTATCTAATATATTAAAATTTTTAATATTACTTTCCCAGTTATGACACCTATAATTATAATGTTATAGCATCTTATATTTATTAAATAAGATACGCGTACTAAAGTAATCGCTTTGTGGTCTGTAGGGTGAAGGATGATTGGTTCCTCACTTCAAAGACAGCCAAGTCATAGGTAACACCAATGTGATGGGAATATGTGTGCATCTGTATATAGATTAACGCAGGTCAACTTGTAATTTTCCAAACACCGTGAACAGATTGAACTTTGGACAACTTCAATCCTTTGTGATAATCTTCGGGGAAAACAAACAAAGAAGAATCGTTCCAAAGAATCTGGAGTTTTCCTCAAATAATTATGGATGTTTCAGATCATTTTATCAAGTCTTTGACATAATTGTGAAATCAAAAAATTACTTTCGTGCATCATCCCGGACCACGTGATTAGACTACAGAATAAGAAGGGATGTTTTATCTTTACATAATAGATAATTAGTATGCAAAGGGCGTGAAAAATAGGCTGAGATCAAAATCCAGACGGCAATTATAGACTAATTTCGCTCTTTATTTTCATAAAAAACAAACTACCGAACACTGTAGGAAATATGTAAGTATTGTACTGAAAAGAAAGTGTAAATTATACACCACAGCCCACCAATGACATTATTTCGCCATTAGGGTGGCCGTGCCTTTGTAACCCGTCCTCTTCACGGATGAAGCTGGCTTAGGGATGACACGTACCATGTCATTTATGCTTCGCATACCTTCCATCTAATTATATCGTATTATTTCTTGGATTGTGGATATCGCATATGCAGGGTAACATTAGAACAGAGGTTGAATAGAACAAATTTCGTTGAAGTGGGGTGAACAATAAATAATTAGTGAACCATATAATATAGTTAACTGTAAAATTAATACACGAGTGAGTATAGCGAGAGAAACACCATCGTGGAACAATGGGTAAGACCAAAGAAAAGGGCGTTGTACTGTATATGTTTTCTATTTGGATCATTGTATCATTCCACTTTGATAGAACCGGCAGGTAATCGAATTACTTATTTATTGAATCAGTCACTGATTTGTTTCATCCGTATAAATTAAATTTCTTAGTTTTCTTGACTCCAATCGATCAGTTGTTTGATTTTTCCAACTGTATTTCTTAAACTGTTCAGTGACTGGTTTAAACCGAATAGATGAATGCATCCTTTGAATTGCCTTCACTTAACTGTTTATTTATTTGCTTAAATTAGAAAGTTCTTTGAGTTGTTTGATTCGTATAATGGAATTCTTAAGCCAAGCGAATGTTTAAATCGAATATTTCGCTCTTTGATTTATTTCAATCGAACCCTTAAATTGCGTTCACTCAAGTGTTCCCTTATTTGTTTTTAATCCACTGACTGAGCTCTTTTGTTTGTTTATCAACTACTTAAAACTAAATTTCGTACATTAAACCAATAAGTTCTGATAAACAGATTCTATTGATTTCCACCAGTTTTAACTTTGCAGGTTGCTGAAATATGCGGATTATTACTCACTTTGCTTCCGGCCCTTCCTCTGGAGGACTTTTCTGGTAATCGTTGTACACCTTCTTCATGTAGGAAGCTTTAACTAATAACTCTCCGCGCGCTACTTCAGGTACCTGACTTTTCATAGCGTAGTCACAAGCACCTGATGCAGCACGTGAGAATCATAAGAAATTCATCTTTATCTTCTTCTCAGCTGTTTCATCAGGTCAATTCTTCTTCCACACGCTTTCATATATTAAACCAATAAGTTCTGGTAAACAGATTCTATTGATTTATTCTATTAATGCGCATATAATACATTAAATAATATATTATACTAAATGGAATTTGGTGTAAAAACGACACATGGTGATTAAAAATTTGTGAATACTAAAGCATGAATTTATTAAGGTAATTAAGGACAGAAATTATTACAAGACCGATATAAGAGATACATCTGCTTTTATAATAAACGTACTTTGATGTATAATTAACTATTGGTTTTAATTAACTTTTTTTTCAGGTAGTTTTAAATGAGTTTTTTCGTGAGTCGCACTTTTTGGCAATTTTGATCCAAAAATCTTTCTTATTGGATCAAAAAGAATCTCTGAATCGTTTCGGAATAATAAGCCTATAAAACTGGTTGATGGTCACTATGAATCTAAGTGAACTAATACTGTTTATAAAGAAATCAGCGCTATTTGAACTTTAAATTCTGACATGCGTGCTTTCTTGACTTTTGGGGAGTAAGTTATCTTTAAGAACTTGTATGATTCTGGGTTATAATGAAACGCCCACTTTTCATCATCAGTTGTAATTGATGTTTTTTGAACTCTGCTTGAAAGCATTGCTGTTTTTCATGCTTGATCCAAAATTCTCGGAGCCATCTTGTTTGAAACTTTCCTAATGTTCAAGTGCTCCTCAAAATACGACCGTTTCTTTAACTAAATATTATTTGTAATGTCAGTCATATGTATTTGATTAAAACAAATATCTTACCCTCTTTTAAACATATTTTCATATAATTAATGATTAATTTTCATATGATTAAATCAAATATCTCACCCTCGAAACATATTAGAATATGGCTGCTTAGGCGGGAGTATCATCATCTACTTGTAGTTGCAGTCAGTGGTCCTCCAGTGACGAAACATATCGAATTAAAAGAGAAAACAGGGGCAACAAAGTTCATTCCAACTTGAGTTATATCGAAACAGAGCTTGCAGTCAAAGTGTGGACAGGAAAAGTTTGACTATGTTAGATTTCTTAATTTGGTTGTATATGCAAAAGAAATGGTAAAAAAAATCGTAAAAATACTTTCAAATACACTAGAAGAAAATTAAAGTTATAAAGAACAATGGAAGGAATATGTACAAATGACGGATGGGTGAATAAGCACCACCAAATGAAGCAAAGTATCGGTGACGACGAAGGGGCAGTCACACTGAAAATGGACACAGACTGTTTCTTTTTAAAGACAAGAACCCGTGAAATATTATGAACAACCAACACAGACATTTTTAAAGCTGATGACATTTAAGCGATAACAGATCGTTGTGTTACATTATTTTGAATTAGAAACAAATGTTTTGATTCTTCTAATATTCAACACTGTTCCATAAAACAAGTTATTTATAACCTGCAATGCCAAATATAAAACATTGTTTTTAGTATTCATATAATAGGCTTGGCAGTACGAACACTAAAAACGTTTAAAGCTTGTCGGATGAGTTTTTATTTTTAACGTTTTCATGCCTGGGCAAGATTGCTTGATTTTTTAGCCTACTTTTTGAAAGTAAAGTGAGTTCGTCAGATCACTATGTCAATGTATATTCCACTACCAATTTTGGGATTTATGGTTCAGTTGTTGTTGTTGTAATGGGAGCATCAGTGACTAAGCCCATATTGCTCCGCGTATACTGTCTATAAATTGCGTGTGTTCTGTGTTCGATTTTCTGTTTTGCTGGACGAAAAACTCGAGTTTCTGGGGGGGAAAAACATGCTACCTCGCCTGAGACCGACTAACTCGGCCACGTTATGAATGGTTCAGTCAAAATCAAATTTATGATATGTGTGAAAGAGGGTTATTTTTATTCAACTTAAGCCTTCGTCGTCTAAGTGACATAATTTTATTCCTCTGTCTATCTACTGTTCACCTGCTCTTTCTAATATATGCTTCTATCAAAGAATTATCCATTTTCTAACCCATTCTTTCTTTTATTCTCTAATGGGTCTACTTTTTTCCATCTATCAGTTTTCTATCAATTCAATGCATTTTTCGGTCTCCAGTTAAATGTGCTTCTTTTGTCTGTCTGTAAATTTACATAGACTCATTTTTATTTCTTCATCGTAATCCATTTATATTATTATCATGTATATCTACCATTCCTATACATCTCATCTGCTTATTTGGGTCTGCCAGCCAGATACTCAGTCCACACATAAACCCTTGTGTGATTCTATTTCCCACTTGAATCAGAGAGCTCCATTACGATGATAATTTTAATAGGCATGAAATATTATCAAAAGGCTAATGTCATCACCATCTAGGAAGTCTACCGCCACAACATACAATCGATTTTGTAGATATATGTGCTTGTAAAATGGCAACACGTCACGTATATGAGCAGTTTCGTGGTTGGACCTTGATACCAACCACCGATAGATTGTATTTAACCAGATGCCATATACGAAATTAAAAATAAATAGTAAACTTCTAAATATGTAAATAAATAAATTGAATACTTACCTCAACTCGGAATAGTTGAAACAGATAAGATGGAAACCACGTCATCTGAATTTATTTTACACAGCATAAATACTACAAAGAAAAGGGAAAAAAATTAACCATTATCTTAAAGAGAAAATTATAAAAATTGAGAATTCATACAATCAAATATTCTTTATTTATGTCTTATATTTCCCCTCCTTGAGACGTTTTTCCTAAAAGTCATTTCAAACGAATTTTTAAATAAACGAGTGAGCACCTATGATTCTTACGCATAGCCACATCCTCAATGTTGCAACAGTGCAGTTTATTTTGTCACAACTAGCAACCGTAGATAAATAAAGATGACTGGCCCCCTCCCTCCCTCTTCTCCTTATGATGTAAGAGCTAAGAAGCGATTATTGCATCGTGTTGTGTAAAGAATTACCGGTCCTTGACACAATTCGTTTAATGGTAACCCAGACGTCGTCCTAACTTCTTGAAAATTTCAAATATCATGTCTACCGTGTAGGTGTTTATTCCAGACGAAAAGAAAATATCCTCTGTATGGGCGTTGCTTTAGCAGTGATTACTTTAACACAGGTGTATTATACCAGCTGGCAGACAAGGATGTTGTCTGGCTCGATAGTTTTTATATGCGCCTCGTCAGATATTACGTACAAAAACTCAACTGAAAGGAGAGTCTTGGAGAGAGATAAGTCAATTTTATTTTTAAATCATTACTCTGCTCATCCTACCGAACCTCAAATGGGAAGGAGTAATCGGCCAGCAATTGGCATAATGAAGCCCAAATAGTGTTCAGTTTCCTTGTTATAGGATCATATTTCGGACAAAGTTTGCTATTATGAACACAACGATTCCATTATTCTCATAGCAACATTGAATATGACTGTTATTATAATACAGGTGTTTACCAAAGTAGAACAAACCTTTTTTGAAAACGTATTTCGGTGAACAAAGGAAAATTTTCATCGCGAAATGATGAAAAACCACCTCAACTGTTCCTGCATACAAGCTAAAACGAATTCACTTTTATTCTAAATCGCATTATATCTCAACTGCTAATTGATCTATTATTTCTTTATGGTACATTTTAGTCAATCTGTTAAGCCTACATGATTTTACCCAGCAAAGAAATACTTCCGTTCAGGAAGACTCGTAGATAAGCATACGTCACAAACCAGACATCCTAGTCCGCGTCTATCAGTGAAGCAATACCAAAAACTGAAGCAAAACCAGTTTTATAGAACAAAAAAAAGAGAGAAAGAAATGGGGAAAAAATGTTAGCTACGTTAGCTTTTTAATCTAACATTTCGTAATCCTTCAGAAAGAATATCGATGACTTACAAAGATTCGTATTTGGACAGCTTAGAACCACGCTTTATGAACAATACGTAGATGACGCAATCATCTCCTTACATATTCGAGCTATATATTTAAGGAGTCAAAAAAAAAGAAGAAATCACTTACATTAGGCAGCCGATCAGCAGAGAGGAAGAGAGAGATAATAAATCCTCGCCCAAATATCGAACAGATTAAGTTTCCGTTAGAGTGAGATACAATTTGAGACACGACTTCCTTCACTATTGTGTCTGAATGCGTTTTGCTGCTATAGAGGTCGCTGTTTACCAATGCCACTACAGAACTGGTGTATAGTGGCGGCAACTCACATCTTGATACAATAAATCGTGTGGATTGTGCACACACTTATTTAAGCAGTGACTAATCTACACAGAGATTCACGCACTTTCCGGTGTCAGAGTTAAGTCACAAGCAGACTGCCTTTTCATTGGTGAACAGTGGCAGGCGGAACGTTCCAGACGTACCAGACGGCGCCCACAACTTCCTGAAGGAGAATACCAGTTGCACAATTAGATTTTTTTTTTTTAATTCCCAGAAGCGAACATGCTTTGGCTTGTCAATTGCAGTTTGACTCACCTTTCCTAGTAATAAATACGTCCGCAGGGGTTACACACCTAACTTATTAACGGTTAATTCGTAGGGTATCCGTAGTAAAAATATGCATACCTAAGATCTTTTCTAGACGCCGATATATTCGTGATGATGTTATTTCCTGTGTGGTAAATTCTCCTAAGAAAACGTGGTGTTATCCTCCCCCTTAAGTTTGAGAGAGCAAAGTTGGAATTTTCTCAGACATATACGGTATTAAAATTTATTTAAAACATCATTTGCAATTCATCTTACTCCCTAAGGATTAAATTAGAAAATCTTCTCTCCTAAGAGGGGAACTACCTTAAAGATTTAAAACATACCACAGACTTTACAAAGTTAAGTTAGAGAATTAAAGACTTTACAAAATTTTGTTAGAAAATCTTTTCTTAGGGAGAACTACGTTAAGGATTCTAGAAATCTCCACCAAAGGAATACTACGAGAAGGATTAAAAACTGCAAGGATTTTAATCTAAGAATCCTTGATGCAGGATTGTATCCTAAAGATTAAACACCATTTTCAAGTATTCTACCCTAAAGATTAAACTACGTGTATTTTCAAGGATTCTGTCCTAGGGATTTAATCTACCCCAAGGATTCTACCCTAAGATTTAGACTTACTTAAATATTAAATCCTAAGGATTAAACCTACCGCAATGATTTATCATAAGGAATAAACATGCCTCAAGGATTCCACCCTAAGGGCTAAATTTGGAAGTCTACCCTAAGGGCTAAAGTTTGAAGTCTTTTACCCTAAGGGCTAAAGTTTGAAGTCTTTTACCCTAAGGGCTAAAGTTTGAAGTCTTTTACCCTAAGGGCTAAATTTGAAAATCTTTTACCATAAGAATTAAATTAAGGGATTTTTTAATCCCTAAAGATTAGAAAATTAAATCTTATTGGAAGAGGAGAGCAGAGCTTTGATCTTAGGTAGTGTTCTTTTCCCCTGTTTCTTAATGAATAAACTTTTTTTATTAAATCCTAAGGATTAAACCTACCTCAACGATTTTACCCTAAGGAATAAACCTGCCTCAAGGAATTCACCCTAAGGGCTAAATTTCGAAGTCTTTTACCATAAGAATTAGATTATGGTCTTATGAAATAAGATTACGAAGGGATTTTTTAATCCCCAAAGATTAGAAAATGAAATCTTATTGGGAGACGAGGCATAGCTCATAGCTTTGATCTCAGGTAATTTTCATTCTTTTCCTTGTTTGCTAATGAATAAGCTTTTTTATTTTCAAGAAACCTTAGGTCATAATTGTGAGAAATTAAATGCTTTTGTTCTACTCTTTGGGAACGATCTCAATTGACCTTGACCTCTTCTTAGGTGTTTGTACTGAACGGTTTCATTTATGATTGTTTTATGACGTTGAGGGAAACTTCAAAAACTGTCCTTTCTTCTAACAGCACTCTCGGTTTGATCAGATTGTACTGCTGTTATTGTTCTAATAGAATGTCGAGAATAAAGAGCGTTATGGTACAGTAGTTTTGGCGGCAATCTGTACACAGACGTCACAGTGACACGCAAAGTCGAATAGATGGCCAGTAGTAGAGGCTGATATTCTAGAAAAAAACATCACGTGATTTCTTTTACGAGTATACAACAGGATCTGGATGTAGGACGCATGAGAGAAAGAAAACTTTGAAAAAAATTGTATGGTTTTCTTTACGAGTGATGAAGATCGGTTCAAGTAGTGATTATTTCCATAAATAATCAAAATAATGTTAGTCTGAAGTGGTAATGAAATAAAACTTTACAATGCAGAAACAAAATAAAGGAATCTAAATATTCAAAAATTATTCTTTCTGGTGCATCTTTCGGGTTAATTATTTTAAACTAGAAGAATCTAAGTTAAACCATCATTGTCCATTAAAAGTAACCCAACTTACTAAATACAAGAAATCATATAGATATATACAGATACTCATAATAAAAGCTGACAGTTTACTAAGAACTTACAAATCCAGTTCTTCAAATTTTCAACAACAACCCTCAGTGTACTCTTTTGTGACATTGATGTAACATCTCTGCGTATTAAGTAGGAATGTTACTTGATCAGTTTCGTGACAATTTCTCCACATACTGGTTAGACCATCCCTCGACCATAAATCGAATCTCTATGAGGAACCAATTATTTATACTAGTTTCCCGTTATCAATAACGCTGATCAAAAATCACACATAAGACTAATACTTAACGATCCATTACGATTTATAACATTTCAGAAGCTTCTCGTATAGCAGCGCCAGCTTGTAATGGACTGAGCGAGAGAACTCCGGTTAGGTCTTTCTCTAGAATCGACTGTTATATGTAAACTTGAGTGCCATTTATTGAAGGAAGGCTTAGAAATTCTTGCCTCATCATGAATGGAGACTGCACCAGGTAGTCTAGATGCTCTAAAAGTGAAGCACCATGTTCTACACACATCAGAGACACTTGTGCTTGACCATCCTATGCCAAAGGCATGTATTAAGCAGCATGTTACACAATAATTTTCAACTTGCATCGCATCAGAAACAATTTGAAATGCTGGAACATGGCGACATTTATCTCCTGGCCAATGCAGTAACCCTAATCGGATCTTCGACCATTATTGCAGATTTGAGATTGGGAGCTGCTAGTATGCTCTTCTTATTCCCTGCACCAATCCTAATATCATTACTCTGTGTTCGCTTTGATGAAAGAGCCACTTCGGATCCATCGGGTTGAATTTATAGATGTCTACTCAGTTGTTAGAGGATCATTATGTTACGTGAGAATGGCCGATTACATAATAATGGCAGTAGTGTGAAATCTTGTGGAACTATTGATCAAAATATCTTCCTTCGGTTGTCCCTTAAATTCATTCTACCCTAAGGGATAATTTCTGAGTTTCCCCCAACACATTTGATTTCACTCATATACTTTGATGGTGGTATACAACTATTTATGTATAAAGTAGTTCTCCATGGTAACATACAGGAGACACCTTATTAATAAATCGCAACTAGAAATTGGATTATTGTTGCGATTTCAACTTTTGCACAATCAGCATGCAGTATCCTATTAAAGACTACAAATGCCTGTGTATATTAAAATGTGGCTCAAAACAGCAACAGAGCAGGTGGAAAAATGTGATCATAAAACTTGGCAATGAAAATGACTGAGTACCATCACCGCCAACTCTAGAAAATTTCTGCTTTTCAGTATTCCGAAAAGAAAGCACCTGAAAATGAATTTTATGTTGCTTAAACTGTTTCTAAATTTAGCTTTAAAAAAAGGGACATTGTCTGATTCAGGAGTGCATGTATTCGAATAGATACTCCAATATAAAGATGGACCATAAGCAGAGATAATGGGCAGTTTTAACCCATAAATAACCCTGAATAGACATCTGCATTAAGGAAAAGTCTTGGCCCAGTTTATAAATACTAGAAGAGTTGCTCTATATCCAGATAAGTATAATCTTAGATTGTTTTTTATGCTACAGGAAATTTCTTAGATTCAGTTTCATGTACAGTAATATATTGTATTAACTGCAATTATTTAGTATTAGAAAAATAACGCAATATAAAGGGGGAAAAATTCATTCTACATTCACTGTAGCCATTATCCTTCATTCATTTCTTTTATCTATATTATTTAATTTTTCTGTTTGTCCAGTTCCTCTTTAAATTTACAGAACTTGGCAGTCCCAGAAGATCTGATAGAAGTTTATTCTAGAAGTTAAAATCCACATTCGGTATCTATTTAGTGGAAGTTTATTCAGCGATGCTATCCACTTCGCAATCTGCAAGGACAGTGATTGCAGTCCGAGCGTATTAGAACCACCATAGGATGAAATGAAAAGATGTGTGTGAGGCTTTACTGAGGCAGGTCACTATTATTTGCCCAACTGAATACTGTTCTGCTGGAGGAATGGAGAAATATTTTCCGTCAACACGTGTCATTAATTGGTGGATTGTTCTTGTTGTAGGGTTTTAGGAGCATCAAGCGACTAAAGCCATATTACTCCGTGTATATCGTCTGTAAATTGCGTCTGCGTTGAGGTCGATTTTCTGTTTTCTGGATGAAAGACACGTGTTTCCGGGAGAAAAAACTATGCTACCCTCGCCTGAGACCGATTAACTGAGCCAGTTTATGAAAAAGACCCATAAAAATTCCTTCCGTTATCGACATGACTCCGATTGAGGAATTTTTATGGGCTTTTTCCACCTGGTGTGGGGAGGACGGCAATCCTACAAAATGTGTTAACCAATAGGGCTTGGTGGATTGTGTTACAGAAATATCCCCATACTTTCGGTAATATAGTGCATATCTGTTCATTTAAATTAACAACATACGAAGTCATTTTCTATTTCCGACAGGAAAAGAACACAAAGAAGAAAACGAAAAATGGCCAATTGTCACTATATTCCAGCATGACCACGGATCCACAGTGCTCTTGTATGTCGTCATTGTTCAGAGTCGAATGTGTTCCAAGGTCTTTTGCAATATTTTACATTGTGTGTGGGGTTGTGACTTAGAATAGATTTTTCCAGAGTAGAACAGAGCTCATCGTTAGTGAAAGATGTGCATCAGCTTTTCCCGTAATAAATCTCCACATGGAATTCTCAGACAACAATGTTAAGTCTCTAGGGCCAAGATAATGGTGATAGAGATGATGGAAAGTCATGACTAATCTATCAGCCTGGGGTAAGTCTCGTTTAGATAGTCATGATAGCTCGTACGAAATGTGCCAACCCATAATCATGTTAGAACTATACATCATCTGCAGTTCCTCTTGTGGTCAGCTGGGGGTATCAGATACACCCAGGAACATGATCACATTCGAGTTAGGACTGTATTTTATTGGATAACATGTTATTGGATTGAAAAGCTTGCTGAAAACTTCTTTTTATCCTGCAATGCAACTCCAAGGCGGTTAAAGGAGTTTATACCTTCATCGTATTTGTTTATTGCTTGCAAACTTACTGGCGCAACAATTATTTGGCTGTACATTTTTATTGTGAAAACGTACAGGCTGGATTTCGCAACACGGATATTGGTAGTCGTGTTGCATTTATATTATTGCAAGGATCAAAGGCCATATCGCTCCGTACATACTGTCTGTAAATTGCGTGTGTTCTGTGGTCGATTTTCTGTTTGCTGGACGAAAAACCCGAGTTTCCGGGAGAAAAAAACCATGGCACCCTCGTCTGAAACCGTCAGCCACGTTGTGAAAAAGGCCCATAAAAATTCCTCACGTCACTGACGGGAATCGAACTCAGGTCTTGGTCACCCGGCTTGGGGAGGACGACGATTCTACCAACTGTGCTACCCACGAGGGCCATATGGTGAAGCTGTGTTAGTACTGACCATACAGTGTAGGAAAGCCAGAGGCTTTTGGTGTTCTCCCCATCCATCCAAAAGTACCCCATGTATTTCTTTCTTTTTGTGGGTACTGATCCAGCAGTAGTCTTTTGAATTTCTCCAAAACCTCAACTGCTAAGAGCGGTAACTTGTTTCATTGTTTAATCCAATGGTAAAGGAAAACTTCCTATAATTCACTCTATATTTTTTTCTTCTAGTTTTACCTTATGCCGCCTGGTTCTAATGTCTCTGAAAATCGTGAAAATTTCAAATTCAATCATTTGTACTATCTTCTCGTCTTCCCTCAGAGCCCTAAAAAACCCATTCAGGTCTCCGTTAAAGCACCTATTTACCAATATGTATATCCCACATATTCGAAGCTTCTGCCCATATGGGTGCCCTTTTGCCAATCTCACCCGGTATGTTGCCAGTTTCTGGGACAATTTCAAGAAGCTCAATGTCTTTTTAGGTAGTCGCCATATCCTGGATACATATTTAAAGTTCGGTCTCACAATTGATTTATGCATTACTTTCCAAAGAAGTATCTGGACATCCCTGTCTTATAATCTATTTAATCTTCTGGGATAAACAAAGTAACTTAGGGTACGTATATAAAAAATAAGCAATACAAGCCAAGCTGACTGATTTCAAGAGGACTATTATTGTTGGATGCCACACTCTGGCTTCTCGAGTCATTCAATTGTTGACAGCCTACCCCATCCAAACTTGACTCGGTTATGTTATAATGAAATGGAAGTGTGTTGGTACCACCACGGTCCATCAACGCACAGTGACACCACCGAAGTCCCTACCACCCTTCCCAGGAGCAGAGGATATTCAGAAGGGTAGTACGACAACCTCGTCAAATATCTCTGCAAATATCAACTAGCAGTTTAAGGCTTCCACAGGAGTTGAAGCCTGCATGAACATACTAGATACGGAGCTTCACAGTGTCAGTTTTCATGAAACAGCGGCGGTGCATAAGCCAAATACAGTATCACTAACTGCAACAAACGGTCTGCTCTTGTCTTGCCTGATGTAATGAACATTGTAATTGGTCAAAAGAGCACTGGAAATCGGTCGGTTATATGGAGTGAGCAATCTCTTTCCTACTGTCTCGATTTTAATTCAACCCTCCAAGTGTATCATTTATTTTGGCTGTTACTTCCTAAGTGTGAAACCTTGCGGGTTTCAATATAAATACTTAGCTGCCACTTTCTCATTCAACGCAAAAGCCTATCCAAGTCATCCTAAAGAGCGGTCGTTGACTCTAGTCGTCAACCACTTCCACAAACCACTTCAAATCATGCGCAGTATCCCTCATCAAAGTCATTTGAGAAAATCTAAACATCAGTAATAGAACAGTCTAGGCGTAAATCTCCAAGGAGCTCCACTTCTAACCCTAGCCCATTCTGAACAGTACTATTAACCTTTTGCTTCCTTTCGTATAACCAATCTGTAATCCATCTAGGAATCTTGCCTGTGATCATGCGATGTTCCAGTTTGCATAGTAATCTCTCTTGCGAAACCAAGTAAAATGCCCAAATAAACAATGGCAATTTAGTTCCAGCTTAGTTAAACAATATTTCCCTTGAGAACACCAATTTTATACAGATTACGCTCTACTGCACTCTTAATCATTACTCTAAGATTTTTTTTTTTTTTTTTTTTTTTTTTTTTACCGCTGCAATCAGTTTAATAGTCTGTAGTCACTCAGCTTATTCTTGGCATCCCCTTTATGGTTTGGTACACTTTTTCTTCTCCAATCCAAAGGAATCACCCATGAATTCCTTGTCCTTTCTTTAAAATAAATGGGTATACGTTATTTTTCATAGACACTTGCCTACTTACCTTTCTGCTGGCTGAAACGTTTGTGCAGCAACCAATGTAAATGGATAAAATATAGAGTTCTACTTTGTCCCGAGTACAAAAATATCAGAGATCATTGTAACAATATATGGCACATTTGTGATAGAAAAAAAAAGGGGAATTTAAAACTATGAAACAAAATTTATAAGGCAATCCATGAACTCACAGATCCATGAACCAACTGAAAATTAAAATTGATAGGAGTATGTTACTTTCTACATTTCAGAAGAACACTAAAGTTAATGGGACAATGTACATGTTAAATGGGACTATAGGGCTAAAGTTAATGGGACTACATGTTGTCAGATGTTTCAACCTGATAAAAGAAACTAGACTTTTCTTAAATATTTGTAATACTAAGGGAGATTATTTATTTATTTATTTTTATGACTATGATTCTTGTGGCCATGGTGCATCCCCTAAGACTGAAAAAAAAAAAAAAAAGTTCTGACTAAGAGAGAATTTAATTTATTCAGTTCTTGCTTATATCCCTCAGGGTTCAGTGTTGGGTCCATTGTTGTTTTCTGTATTTATAAATGATATTAATGATGGTATATCAGGCTTAATGTCCAAGTTTGCAGACGATACGAAGGTGGGCAGGGTTGTTAATGACAGTACACTGCTGCAACAGGATCTAGAAAAGTTGAGCAGATGGGCTGAGAGGTGGCAAATGAAGTTTAACATTGACAAATGTAAAGTACTACATATGGGAAGCAGTAATCCCAGAGTAACGTATCAACTCTGTGGAACCACACTGACAGTGGTAGATAATAAAAAGGACCTGGCGGTAATTGTGGAGGCAGATATGAAGTTTTCTGAGCAGTGCAGACGGTCTGCAAGAGTAGCTCATGGTGTCTTGTCAATGATATACAGGAATTTTTCTAGCAGGGATAAGGAGGTGATTATCCCCTTGTTTAAGGCAATGGTCAGGCCACACCTTGAGTACTGTATACAGGTCTGGAGGCCTCATTTTAAGAAGGATGTAGAGCTGTTGGAAAGAGTACAGAGAAGGGCAACAAGATTAGTAAATGGAATAAAGGGTTGCTCTTACGAAGAAAGGCTTAAGTTTTGCAAATTACAGTGTCTGGAGACTAGGCACCTGCGAGGTGATCTGATTGAGGTCTATAAAGCCTTGAATGGTTTTGAACATGCTCAATGCTGATGCGATTCTTCCTCTTGCTCAGAATAATCACTTGAGAGGGCATAAATTCAAACTGAGGAAAGACGGTTGTAGAATAGATGTGTGGAAGTTTGCCTTTAGCCAGCGGGTAGTTGATTGGTGGAACAAACTTCCATCTGTCGTTGTAGAACTTGATAGCTTAAATAGATTAAAGGCAGAACTTACAAATATTTGGAGCGAGAGGATGGGTGAAATGGGTTTTTTTTGGCTGATGCTATATAAGCTTGCTTTCTTGCATCATGTGCCCTTGCTAATGCTAATATTAAATGATATTTGTTTTATTTAAGTTAAGAATTGCAGCCAGTACGCAAATGGCTGCAAATTGTCGTGAGGAATTTTTATGGGCTTTTTTTCGCTCCGTGGCTGAGGTCATCAATCCGAAGCATGGATAGGAAGGTTTCCCTCCCACCGTCGGTAATTCGAAGTTTTTTGTCCATCAAAACAAGCAAATCGACCAGAGAACATACGCAATTTATGGACATTACTCATAGGCAGATGAGTTGGTTCTCGGGCAGCCCGAATATCACTGTTTTTTGTAGATAAGACATCCAATAAGTCTGCAAGATGGTCATTCGTGTATGACGTTTTTCTTCCACCCCTTAAAAGTCGAAAGAAGCTTGAGTTGAGTTGCTTGTTTAATAATTTATGCTCAGGAAACAAAGGCCACGAGCCTTCGAAATATCATGTCTGTAAGCTGCGTCTATTCTATTTCCGATATGAATGTTTTCTTAGTGAAAAACCCCAATTATAAAATGTTGAATATTTTCAAGATTATATATCTTTTAAGGGGAGAAGCGGTGAATGGTGAGTTGATGAACAGCATATGAATAATTTTAATATCTCTGAAACCTTCTTATAAAGGGAAAGATAAAACTGTTTTTCTCGGAAGCTATTTTTTAACGAATAATGTGTTATGATTAACTTGATATAAAAAAAGAACTTAAGCATATCTCCAATAGTGGTGAAAAACTTGAACATTTGAGGAGTCTTGCTAAAAGACGATTTCTGAAATTAGGTAGCTGCTGGATTGTAGAGAGGTCAGCGTGTGTGGCTGTAAGTCTGAATTGAATATCACAAGTTTGATTTGTGCATTGCCTCAATTAAAATTAAATATGTAATGTTTAATGAAATGCAAAATACATATTTCTGGGGAAATATGGGTTTTGTGGAAATCGATTTCTTACGTGGCTGGCCGTCTGTTGGAAAAAAGTTCCAAGTTGAATCACGTTGATGATGAGAGGACTGTTTTTAAGAACGCTTGCACTCTGGTTAGGTGTATGCTAAAAGGCAAAGAAATTAAGGCTATGAGGCATTAGTATGAGATGTCTGTAATTGTGTGTATATTTCAGTCAGTTCTTCTTTGCTGGATGAAAAATCATCGGAGTTTCTGAGAGAAAAAAAGACAATACAGCCCTTACCAAAATACCACGGCCACGTTTGTGAAAAAAACCCATAAAAATTCTTAATTTTTCACATCCTTGACGAGATTCGAATTCAAGCCTTTTCCATGCGGTGTGGGAGGTGATTATAACCACTGTGCTCTACGTGCGAGGGCTGTGGCTGAGTAAGCCAGCCTAGACAGTAGAACATCCCCTGGGACTCTTTTACAGTTTTTAGATGCTGCAAGTAGACAAGCTAGTAAATGTTAGCGTGCCCACAGTTTGTAGACAAGGTGACATTGGTTCCCTATCACTTTAATCGCGTTGGCACTAATCAAGAAACGGAATTCAGTTTGAATTCAAATATTTAGTTTACTTTAGATAGGAACCTCATCTTCCTATCTGACAAAATAAGTACGCATATCGAAACAATCCAAATGAGGGAGAGTGAAAGATGATAAATATAAGAACTGGCCTTCGCAGGATCTCTAAAACTAAAATACCAAAGTAAAATACCAATCAAATTTCATGTGTTCTTGAAACCACAACAGAGCAATTGGTGTTTGCAATGACTTATCAATTGAACTGGAAGAGCTGTGCTAAGAAATGATACTATGTATTGTATATTAAAGCCGAAGACTCACAAATATATCTATAGAAATCTCACTACCCAATCGCCGTATAAGTTCCTGGGCCACACTTTATATTGGTCTAAGACCCAGAGATAGATTTAGGCAGAAGAGAAGCAGTCAGCTGTAAGTGGCATTTTTTTAAAGAAACTTGTAATATTTAACTTGCGGCTTCGTAAAAAAGAAAGTGGGAAAATTCATCAGTGAAAGTGCAATCCATGCTAATTAGTGGGACTTTTCATCTCGGATCTACAGCCTCCTGCATAAAATTACATCAAAAATTAAAGGCCTTTATTAAAGACATGTAGGAATGCATATATACAATACACGTGTTAAGAACTTTAAATTATTGCAAGAGGCTATATATTATAATAACTTATATTTACAATGCAATTTATAATGTCATATCTTCGAAATTACAAAGCTTTTTACGAAAACCGATTAAGTCACTCCACGAAGAAATTGAAAATCTCCATTAACATTCAGAATATCTGGCGCCCATCCAAAACAATTTTTATTTTTCTGTGAAGAAAGATAGCCAAAGCGTTGGCTCTTCTAGAATTTCATTAATAACACCAATACGAAATCATTGAACAGTTTAAACGACTCCGGTGGTAGCCCTCTACTTAACCCTACCAGTAAAGACAACTGCTTTGTGAAACCACTTTGTTTCCTTCACTTATAAGACAGGAAAGCCACACTCCACAAAAATGAATGTCACGCTAGGGTCGTTGAATAAATATTCCGGTCATCCGGAATATTTATTCAACGACCCAAGTGTATTTATTTTCGTAATTTAAGTGTTGTTTTCTTGTCGATTTGCCTGTTTTGCTGGATGAAAAACAAGGGTTTCCGAGACACATTGCTCTCTACGCCTCAGATCGACTAACTTAGCCACGGAGTGAAAAAAGCCCATAAAAGTACCTCGCGTCACTGGCGGGATTTAAACCTGAGTCTTTTCCATCCGGTATGGGAAGGATGGGAATAATGCCACTGTGCGCAGTTAGCACAGTGGCATCGTCCCCATAAAATATGGTCTGACATTCCTCTGAGCAAAAATGACTCCACTTATACCTTGGTGTTACAATTAGCCTTGTTGACCTGAAATCTGAGCTATCAGAGCTCGCCGTGGACTTCTCTTCTCATGTGTGCCTGAGGTGATTCTCACAGTTTTCTGAAAGTAAAACTCAATATCTATGTAGTAATAAATCCACTGGAAAAATGATCGAGTTGCATTACTGTTTCTTAAACATTTTTAATTTCATGCATACATTGGGATACTAGCGTTAATTTTCAAGTTATAGCAAAATGTCTTAAAACGAACTGTTATTAAGCGAGGTTAAGAAAACAACTGAGTTATCACCTACAGAAAATCGTAATTTCTAACGAAATTTTTCAGAATGTTCATTTACTCGAATACACTATTTGGAGAAAGTCCCTTCTTCCATTATGTTTGCAGACCCTTGGAAGAAGAACAGATTTCAAAGACGATACATCATCAATCAAATGCCTATCACAAACATGTTGGTTTTTGCAGGGTTATAGTTAAGTCTCCATCTTGCTTAATCAATCTTCCTATAGAAACAAGTCTAACGATTTAGAAGACGTACAGAGAAGATTCAGCAGGCACTTCACGCTCCGCAGGCCTTGTTTTATCAAACCAAATTAACCCGAATCTTTCAGTTATTTTCAGCTTCAACTACTCAACGGCTTTAAAATAATTAGTGACATCAAGATCTTTCATATAATCATTTCTGGAAAGATTTGCGTGCTGGGAAACATTAAATACCAGCAGTTACCATTTCATTCCTTCGTCTTAAGCCAAGCAAACGTTTACATTTCATGATCAAAACCAAAACACACATTGCAAATTATTCTTATATCAACAACACAGAATCTCCAGACTGCAGAGGAACAAACAGAAGCAATCTGGATTAGTGTTTGTGTTTTTCTTTCTTTCTTTTTTGTTGTTTGTCAGTTTCCATCTCGTGGTCCAGCCGCCATTCTTCTAAATGTTCTGTTGCTGTATATTGTAAGTGGGGCATCCGCCCTGTTTAAATAACTGAGTACTCTGTTTAAATAAATAAACACTTTTAAAACGTAATTGAATTTAAATAATCAAAAGAAATTCTGTAAACATTATGGTTCGAATCCGAGTTTCTACAAATACCTATGAAGAAAAGTGTAAGAAAATTGTTAGAAATTCTGCATGTATGGTACAAAGGTATCTCACAGGTCCTGGAACTGACACAGAAAATGTTAAGAATCGGATCGCTCGTTAATAACATATCTTATTTTTAATAATCAAGGAAGTACATGATATTACCAACTCGTATAACCAAGCGCAATGGTGTGCTGGTACTCTCCAGTCCATCCCAAGCCATGTACAGACTGAATACTGTTTGATTTCTTTTTATTGATTATTAAAGATCATGCAATCCTCGAACGTAAACCAAACCTTTCCACCTGTCGAGAAGGGATTCGAACACAAACCTTTTCCACGTGGTGTGAAAGGATGTTAATCATAACCACTGTGCTAATCGCGAAAGAACTACTTCATACATTTGACTCCGCTGTTATCAATAATGCACATTCCTCAAGCTAGTCTTCTTCTTCATCTTAACATCACACACATGTTGGTTTTAGTACTGGTATTAGTAGTGGAAAATAATGCAAGAAAAAAAGCTTGTACAGCATCAGAAAATTCCTCAATCTAAATTTGTCCCCTCATGTGCGTTGTCTAAGCTAGAGGATGTTGTTGGGTTTTAGGAGCATCGTCAATTAAGGCCATGTTGCTCCGCGTATATTGTCTGTAAACTGCGTGTGTTTTTAAGTCAATTTTCTGTTTGCTGGACACAAAAACTCTTGTTTCCAGAAGAAAAAAAAACATGCTTTCCTCGCGTAAGACCGACTAACTCAACCACGTTGTGAAAAAGATCCATAAAAATTACGCCCGTTATAACAGGGTTCGAACTCAGGTCTTCTCCACCCAGTGTGGGAAGGACGGCGATCCTACATGACGAGAAGAGTTCTAATTTGATAAACAACTCAATTAGAACTCTTCTCGTCATGTGGTTTGCAAACTCTGAATTTTCCAGAAGTGAATAAGACTGTGCATATAGCCAAGTTCAGGGGTAATTCATTATTTTTATCAGATAATAGTGGCTCTGATCCCTGTAATCTCTACAGAAAGGTTGCCACCAGTATTAAGACAAAATGTTAACCGTACTGCTGGATAGGCCCAATGGGTACGTACTGTACGTACTGTACTCATCTAAAAAATAAAGGTCACCATGCTTTCTCGGTATGTGTGTTGCGATTGTCCAATATGGTTTCAGTAATTGAATCGCCTTAAAAACTAAATACAGACCACTGTAATTTTTCTGAACGTTTTTCACAACGTGGCTGAGTTAGTCGGTCTCAGGCGAGGACGGCACGGTTTTTCCTCCAGGAATCTCGGAGTCTTCGTCCAGGAAACAGAAAATCAACCTCAGAACACATGTAATTTACAGACAATATACACGGAGTAACATGGCCTGAGTTGCCGATGCTCCTAAACCCGACAACCAACCAACCAGACTACTGTACTGTAAAACAGCACTGAATGTCTCGAAAAATGAATGGTTTTATTCGTTGCAAATTCGTCTAGGAAATATGCAAATCAGAAAGAATGGTGTTCGGAAGTTATATGGACCATAAGGCATAAATTTTACATCCGAATGATCAGGAGCGAGAGTGCAGTAGCAATCGCTCTTTGAGTGGACTGGGGTTCAAGCCCGTGACTGCTAAATACAATTAATGTTTGTATTGATGATTTATTGTAAACTCTGGTGGTCGTACCGGAGTATAAACAATTTTTTTTTAAGTACAGCTACCTATTTTCTCATTGTCCTTGTACGGTCTACTACCCTTGGAGAAATATTCAAAAAAGTTCCGGATTTATGAGGTTCTATTATATTTTATGATTAATGAAATACATAAAAATTACAGTAAATGGGCATCTGTTTAACTTATTTCAAGGAATTACAATTCTTAGGAGTCCATATGCCATCGAATGTTTCACTAATACTTTTGGCCCTTCTCAAATTCACTGTACACTTGAAAAGTTTGGCATATGTGTACTATTAGGTCTCGCCCAACAAGACATTCTCCTTTTTCTCGATGACAGATCACTTTTGCCACCTCTCAAATACAAGTGCTAGCATAATCATCAACAAAAAGATCTTGACAAACGTGAGATTAATGAAGCTCACCACTTAATGGATATCCGCCAGTTAAAACTGCTTCTGGGCAATATATTTCCAAGAAAACACGTGCCTTTGAGATCCTTAGACACCACCAAAACATAAAGATGCTTCTGAGAAAACACGCACATAAAGAGAAAGATAGAAAGAAAAAAACAAAGCATGTTTAAGCTTAATATTGCAGCTAAGTCATCAATGCTTAACTGCTGCATTCATTTATGCATAAGAATGACACTTGTGCATTCCTGCAGATTGCCCCAACTGAAAAAAATGAATCCCACAGTGCAACTTTCCCTTTTTCCGGCCCAACGGAAAGACCACCACCACCATAGAATTCATCTACTACTTGAACCCCGAATAAGGCTGTAATAAAACCGGAAGTGGCTATATTTCTGAGGGCACAGACTTTGATATCACACGCAGCTAAAAAACCTCACCTTCTACAAACCACCCTTTCCGTTCTATCCCACCCCCTCGGAACACGTAAGGCAGATACTTCATTTTTACCACTAAAAATCCAACGGCACATTATGAGTAATACGGGCCTCTGTACAAGCCACGTCTGCGGTTTGTCTCGTCAGTCGGTCTAGACGATGTTTTCTAGTCAATAAGCGGACAGACTAGGGGCGCCGACGATACTGTCCAACTTGGTGGAGCCCTTCTAATAGTTACCGTGACAACAGCGATGAACATTTTCTATCTGGGACTGTTGTCTCATACTTACACCGACAGCCGTGGTGGTGCCAAGAGTATTAGTAATGTGGACATAATCTATAAATTAATATCGTTCCTTCGTGCTATTCAGTATCAGGAGAAGTTCTAGTAAGGGACTGTCTCCGCTCACCCCACCCCCCACTTTTATATTTTCTTACGGTAGATGCAAACTTCTTTGATCATTTAAAAGAATTCGCCAGGTCTTCGGATAGTGCAGCGTTAGATAACTCTTGGTAAAGGAAAGGCATTTTAAATTGCAGAAGAGTGAGACTCATATAATACTGTTGAATTTAGGCACGTGCAATTGCTAAGGGACGGGAGAACCAAAGGGGTACAACATTTAGGAAATATATCACAGATAAGATTCTGACTTCTTAAACTGCGATTCGTCCACTGATGCAGAGGTTAATAAACTGAGCGAGTCCTACGGAATTTCGAATATGTGGCCAGGTAAGGTAGGGCAGGGTTTTAAGCGCATCAGCTATTTAAGTCATATTAAGCCGTGTATCTTTAAATTGCGTGTGTTCTCTGGTCGATTTGCTGTTTGCTGGATGAAAAACCTGGGTTTCCGAGAGAAAGAACCATGCTACTCTCGCCTGAGAGCAACTAACTCAGCCACTTAATGAAAAAGACCCATAAAAACTCCTCACGTTATCGACGGAATTCGAAATCCGGTCTTTTCCACTCGGTGTGGTGAGGACGTTATTCTACCAACTGTGCTACCCAAGAGGGCACAGTAGATGTATTTTGATATAAGAAATATATTTATACGTTCTTTCTAGTAGACATTTGTAATTTGTATGGAAAATTTTGATTAACATGGATTGGTAGCGAGATATACAGTATTTCATTGTGGGCTTATCTACAAAGCTAGATAATCCATACTGATTTTTGAGTTGGATCAAAAAGGTAAAAAATCTTATGAAAATACAACTTATATAAAAACACAATTCGTTATTTCTTTTCAATTGACAAGAAAATGTTAATCATTTTTACATGGCATAAAAAGCAAGATGCTAGCCAGTCTCTAATCTCTAAATCTAAATGGTGGTGCATTGAATCAATCCTTGTCAGGTATCCATTGTGCAATGTTATACACATTTGGTGGTGGTTGTAGTAATTAGACCATTAAGGCCATATATTTGTATCCTGGATAACTCAATTGGGAAACAGTATTATCCTCCGTCTGAGATCGACTAAATGTATCTCTGATTGAAGAAGCTTTTTAAGAATTACTCCTTGGTTATCGAAAACAGGAATCGGTGAAGCAATTAACATTTTTAAGATGTCTGTAAAGTACAATATTCCCATGGCTTCGTAAATAACGCGTTCCTGAGAATTGTCACCTTTTTGACACAGAAAGTAATGCATGGGGGTGACTTATATATGAACGAATAGTTAAATCAGCAACCAACATTATGTCTGAAAAGAAAGTGGCAATCTTTGTTGCATAGACTATCGTTATGAAACTATTTTCGGACAAAAACGTAAAACAGGGCAAAACTTTTAGCAGGCTGAAAGCTGAGTATGAGAATAAATCTTAATCACAATCACAAGTATATAAATAGTGGATTCTTCAATGACGGTCAAGTTAATAGACAATGTTTGCTGGAATGCAGGTGTCTTCATTGATTTTCTTACGACAAAGAGACTATTCATACAGATGATTATTATAAATTAATGAATGATATGATAAAGCCGATAGTTGCTAAGTGTTGAAAGATGCATAAGACAACGGTCGGACGTCGATAGATACATTGTGGTTCCTGATAAGGTGGGGTTTCGGCAGTTGAAGTCCTTTTTTGTTCCGGGGAGAAGAAATACCTGGGAAAAGACCTCAGTTCGAGTCCCGTCGATGACGGGTGGAATTTTTATGAGCCTTTTTCACAAAGAGGGCTGAGTTAGTCGATCTCAGGCGAGGGTAGAGAAAATCTTTATTGTACACTAGCATGGTTTTTTCTCCCGGAAACTAGGGTTTTTCGTCCACCAAACAGAAAATCGATCACAGAACACACGCAATTTTTTTACAGACAGTATATATGGAGCAATATGGCTTTAGTCATTGATGCTCCTAAAACCCTACTACAACAACAGCGAGACGAATCTCGTTGTTGTTGCGAAATGCGAAAGCACGTGCTCTAAAGGAGACAAGGTCATCTTCAGTAGCATTGGTGTACTTTCGTAAGTGATCCCAAAAGTTTATTTATTTTTTGATTTCTCTAATAACAAGCAGACAGTATTGTCAAAACGTCGAGATCAACAGTAAAAAGATACCTGTTTCAACCAAGACAATTCCAGATCTCATATAACTACGTTTATTTTTGGCACATGTGAGGGGTGAGAAATGGGGACTGCTTCCTCATCCGCCTCTCTACGTCCTGGACTTAGAACCTGTTGATAATCATTTGTTTCGATCAAAGCCATCGAAGCTTAGCAATTCCAGTTCCGACGACAATAGAACTTCCGCTAAAAAAAAGCATTCGAAAGTTTGCTGAAAGATGTTATGAAGAAGAAGAAGACTAGCTTGAGGAATATGCGTTAATGATAACAGCTCAAATAAAATTTAGAAAAAAATTTCGTCCAGCAAGCCGACCGAAAAATACACGCAATTGCAGAATTGCAGAATGAATATACTAACATCTCATAGCCTTAGATGCTCTGGCGCTGAACACATTCCTCACCCGGAATTCTTCATTCGGGGGTAGAGTTAATCCTTGAATGAAGCGTACAACACAAAGTTAAATTTCTCAGGATTTTCCAATGTAGGAAACTGAAATGAAATCTATTGCGTTTACCAAGTTGTCTTTTACACAATTGATTCTGCTTTGGAATTCTTCATTCGGGGGTAGAGTTAATCCTTGAATGAAGCGTACAACACAAAGTTAAATTTCTCAGGATTTTCCAATGTAGGAAACTGAAATGAAATCTATTGCGTTTACCAAGTTGTCTTTTACACAATTGATTCTGCTTTGGAATATTACACCCAGTGATCACTGAATTGTGACCATCCCATCCGTAAATGACTATACCGCATATTTCGCATTAGTTGCTTAATATGGGGAATCTTTTTCTGGTAAAAACTACAACCTCTGTGTTTATGGACCAACGTTTCACTGAGGTCTACCGGCAGCTCTTAGGAGACCATGTGCACCCTGTCTTGTTGCATTTTTTTCCAAACAGAAACGGGATCTTCCAAGTTGCCGTGTCATCGTGCCTGTGCACCAGTGGGGCACCATATGTAGCTCATAAAATTCAGTTCTAGTACAAACTTCGTGATGCCTACATTCCCACCGACGAGACGCCAACCAACATCGAAAACCATAGTAAGAGATTTGTCTGGAGACAGAAACTGTGAGGTATTTTCATTCGTGAGGCTTTTCTGTTTCAGAACCGCGTTTACTTGAATAGCAATATAATTTTCTACTGGAGTAGTGCTTTTTATTGAAAGTGCATAGTGCAATACTGGGAGCGAAGTTCTACCAAAATATGAATTTAATGCAGCTGTAGCAAATATCGTTTAAAATAAACGATATTTGCACACTACTTAAAATAAGTACAGGATAAGTGTATATATAGTAACGGAACTTACCTTTTTAATAGACTGACAAAGGAAATTAATAATGCCCAAAGATTTTGAACATTTAACTGGAACTCTCCACTATCAATTGAAGAGTCTCAGTCCAAAGTTTGGCTAAAATTGCTTTTTGATTTATAACTGCACAAATTTACACGTATTCCGTGTTAGGTTTGCCTAATTATGGGATGAAAAACCAAGTTTCCGAGGGAAATTACGCAGTCCTCACTCTATATCAATTAATTCCATTTTCATTATTATAAAGGTCACTATGAGCAGAGAGAGAGAGAGAGAGAGAGATTCATCGTTTTCCGTCATGCGAATATAAACACATTAAACTTAGAATTTCTTTGCTTAAAAATTGAATTAATTAAAGATTATAAATTTAAAGAGATAAGATATAAAGGTTTATACTAAAATAAACTTCAAAAACAAAGCATACCATTCAGTGCTGTAATTATGATGTCTGCTACTTGAATTTTGGGTTAAACACTAGCCCATACTTTCGAACAATACTTCTCCAAACAATTTGTTTTAACATGCCATCCAGTTCTATTGTAGATTCAATCAGCAATCTACAACAAAGCTTTGGATTTTCTTTTTCATAGTCGTCTATGTAAAGGCTTTATGGTAC
Organism: Mastigoproctus giganteus; assembly: GCF_048544385.1. Taxonomy (NCBI): domain Eukaryota; kingdom Metazoa; phylum Arthropoda; class Arachnida; order Uropygi; family Thelyphonidae; genus Mastigoproctus; species Mastigoproctus giganteus. The sequence continues at coordinate 45,103,495 of NC_143578.1, read as the reverse complement.
TGTTGTACCAAAAAGTCTCTGTATAGATGACTATGAAAGAGAAAATTCAAAGTCCAGTATCTTCTAGGATGAAACACAGATGGACCATTCAATGTATCATAGGCTGTATCATTCGGGTGATGCAATCGTCTTCTCAAAGGTAAGTTCTTTTGTGAAAATTACTGTCAATTTCAAACAGATTAGTTTGAAATTGCTTGTATTAATTTCAGGGAATGAGGAGTGGTCTGTAGAATATAAATCCTCAATGCAAGACAAGTTGTCTTGATAGACTTTGCTGATCCGTAATTAATGTGAATAGTCCGGAACTATGTACGTGGACTGAAAAAAAAATAACCTTTCATGTCTCGCGACCTTCTGGGTCAATGTGTGCTATCACTCAACAGCAGAATGGAGTCTGGGTGTCTAGCCAATAACCACTGCATCTGCTGGATGCAGCAATCACAATGCACGTGCTCAGAAGCCATTTAGCCACCACCCAATGGTAGCATGACACCGCCTGTAGATTATTATCATCTGCCCAAATCAGTTACTGTCTGAGACGATGGCTATAAAAAGGCATTTTCTGATTCGTTGGTACCTGCAGGGATTTTTCGTCATGGGAAAATCCCAACGTATCTCCTGGAAGAAACGGAAATTGATACGTGCAACCATCCATTTTTTCAGCCCAAATTTGGTGATTAGAGAAAGCACTCAAGTATTTATAGGGTTTAAAAAAGGACACAAAAACTATGCAATGCAAGAAAAGTGGTTGCATATACAGAATGGTTGAAAGATAGACGTAAGACAACGTTCTTTAATTTTCCGATATGAATTATGTTTCAATTTCGCTCATTAAATGTTTCTATAGAGGAGTGGTCTTCAATTATCATTTCGAGAGAATGTACCCAAGAGACAATACATCCAAGAAGACAAAGAATATGCCAAAGTCGCTAAGTACAAATTTCAAATTCAAACACATGATTTTTATTTAAATTTCTTATTTTATTTTTCTTTGATAAGTTTAAAAAATATATACGTAAATGTATTTTGGTTAAAAAACAAAAAGAAAGAAAATTAGACAGTGGAAAAAAACAAAGAGAAAATAATGAATCGTCCTTGTTTTCAATGAGTTGCATTCTTATAAAATAAAAGCACTCAAAGTTACTTCCACTTCGCGGCGTGGTCGAATTAATGAGTCTCGGAAAGCAGCTGCATGGTTTTTTGATCTTGGAAACTCTGATTTTTCATCCAAAAAACAAACGGACTGAGTATATACACTTCACCACTGCATACACAGTACGGCTCATATATGCGATATCAGACATCTGGGAACACGGAAATATGAAAATTGACGAGTCAGGAGGACATACTCGCGTCTGGTGGAAAGACCAAGTAAAAGTAAATAAGTTCACTTGTTCTTCCATTTTTCTGTAAAGGCAACTCGTGCCCAGTCGCTACTCTTCTACACCTCCAGGATAGATTTGTAAACATCCTTAGAATTGAAACCTATCCTCGGAATTTTTGATGAAAAAAAATATGGATTTCATCTAAAATCTCAAAACTACTTAAATTAGCATGGCATTGACACATGTTTATCCACCATCGAGTGTATTGAGAATAGCTTGAATGCAATTCAATTAATTATAATCTTGCACACGTACATCCCTAAGGTATCTAATCCTAACTATTCATCCTCAACTACAATATCTCAGAAAACAATTCCATCTCTTTAGCTTCGAGAAAAGTTAAGGAGAAAAATATGCCGAGACCCTTTGAATCGGGGTGGGTTGGTGGATTCCAAAATTAGGGCTTTTCTAAAGACTTTCTGAGGTTTTGTATATCGCAAACAGGCAAGGTAGCCACTGAAAATACATAGATCGAGTATTAGTAATGGCATATGATACAAGAAAGCAAGTTTATGCACCATCCGCCAAAAAAAAAAAAAAAATCCAATTTCACCTATCCACCCCTCCAATAGTTCCTTTAGTTCTTTCTTGCATTTATTCAAGCTATCCACTTAGCATTAGCATTAGTAGAGGCATACGATACAAGAAAGCAAGCTTATGCAGCATCAGCTAAAAATTAAAAAAAAAAAAACCTCCCATTTCACCCCTCCATTCGTTTCAAATGCCTGTCCAGCTCAGCCTTAAATTTATTTAGGCTATTAGCTTCCACAACAAAAGATGGAAGCCTGTTCCACCAATCAACTACCCGCTGGCTAAAGGCAAATTTCCGCACATCTGTTCTACAACTATCTTTCCTCAATTTGAAAGTGTGCCCCCTTAGGCTCTTAGTCTGAGCAAGAGGAAGAATCCCATCAGCATTCAGCTTGCTCAACCCATTCAAGGCCTTATACACCTCAATCAGATCACCTCGCAGGTGCCTACTCACCAGGCGCTGCAATTTGCAGGAATTAAGCCTTTCTTGGTAAGAGCACCCCTTTGTTTCGCTCATCAGTTTTCTTGCCCTCCTTTGTACTTGTTCTAGCAACTCTACATCCTTCCTAAAATGAGGCTTCCAGACCTGTACACAGTACTCTAGGTGTAGTCTGACCATTGCCTTGTATAACGGGATAATCACCTCTCTGTTCCTGCTAGCCAAATTCCTATATATCATTGACAAGACTCCATGATCTACCCTGGCAGCCCCTCTGCACTGCTCAGCGAACTTCATATTTGACTGCACAATTACCCCCAGGTCTTTTTCACTTTCCACTTCCCTGAGTGTAGTGCCACACAGTTGGTACGTTTCTCTTCGGTTACTGCTACCCATATGCAGTACTTGCATTTGTTAATTTTAAACTTCAGTTGCCACTTCTCAGCCCATTTTCCCAACTTATCTAGATCCAGCTGGAGTAGCATCTCCGACTTTTCTGGATCCAAAAAAGTGCCTCGAGGCAGCGCAGTCTATTCCATGGCATGAGCTTGATGGATGTGACCCAATCCTTGCAGTTGGTCTAATCACAAGATGGATAAATACAGTCACCCTCTATGCGTCATCCAAAACCGTATACATTTCTCTAAGGACTAGAGCTTGGTGGACTAAAGATCTAGCGCGCAGTTTCCACAACAAGCAGTACCTTCACAGGCAGTGGAAAATCTCTAGCACAACCCAAGATCGAATTCTATACTCCAGATCAAGAGTTATTTTCAACAGACTCAAGGCATCAGCAATTAAGAAATACACCAATGCTACCTTGTCTAAAGGAAAAGCGCCATACTCATCCAGACACAGTCTCATTAATTCAAATCGTTATCTAAATAACTGTATGGACTACATTTCAAGATTCAAAGCCAATTCCGCTTCTGCTGAAATTGCTCTCCAAAACTCTCAATTTGCTCCTACTGATGACTTTTCCATAATTTCCATCACAAGACAGCAACTGATATATGCTATTAACTCCCTGCATCCATCTAGTACCGCAGGCCGTGATAAGATTTCATAATTAAGTGCCTTAGCCCCTATATCCTAGATGCATTGCTCTCAATCAACAACTCTGTTCTTTCCACACGAGTTTTCCCTGCTCAATGGAATGAATACTCTATGAGGCCACTGCCCAAGGTTAAAGCGCCAACAAGCCTAAAAGATTTCAGACCAATCTCAACTTCTTCCACCCTCCTCAAACTTCTTAAAAAGGTACTGTTTCCAGCATTAAACAAACAGCTGATGCCACAGAAGCCGAAACGAAACAGTCCCATTTCGCAGTCGCAAATAGATCTACCATAACAAACCTCACGGCCGCACAGACATCAATTCTTCAAGCCTTCGAAACTAAATCCGAATTAGCTATTGTGTACGCCGATATTGAAGCTGTTTTTGACAGTCTAGACGTCACAGCCCTTCTCAGTCTTCTGCAATTCTTCTTCAGGATTAATGGAGACCTACTATCTTTCTTCACCGCCTTATTGAAGAATAGAAGTGTCCACCTCACAATGAAGAAGACCCACTTTACTAATTTTTTTCATGAGTCCCCGTGATGATGCTCTAATATATGCCGACCATATAAAGTTTCTTACCTTAATCCCACCGTCTGCAAACCCAATGGCAATTACGTCTTCAATCACAGAGAACTTGACCGCTCTTTCAACTTACTTGAAGCTGTTTGGATTAAACCTTAATCCTTCAAAATCTGCAGTAATGATTTACTCATTGAAACAGCAACCAACAATAATTCAACCATCAGTTTTGGGTACTTTCATCCCAGTGTTTACCTGCCATAAGGATCTCGGTGTCTATTTTGATCCGAAGCTGAAATTTAATGTTCACACAGAATACCTCCGAAAGCGATTTAACACCCTACGCTGGAGTTAAATCAAATTATTATTTTAGGGTTGCCCGTAATTAAATACATTAACCCGTATTTGTGTGTGTAAATTGCGTATGTTCTATGGTTGATTTGCCTGTTTTGCTGGACGAAAAAACCCCAGTTACTGGGGAGAAAAACCTTGCTATCTACGCCTGAGACCAACTAACTCAGCCACGGAGTGAAAAAAGCCCATTAAAGTTCCTCGCGTCATCGACGGGATTCGAACCCAGGCCTTTTCCACCTGGTGTGGGGAGGACGGTGACGATATCACTGTTCTACCCGCGCAGACCCCTACGCTGGAGAGAGAAGCAACACTTACTTCATTCCAACGATGCCGCAACCACTACCAGATATCTTCAAACCACTGTTTATCCGGTTATTTTATACGCAGCTGAAATTTGGGCATCTGCGTCGCGCTCACTTCAAAAACCGGTGTTCTCGTGTGAATACGGGACCTGAAATGGGCCACAAATAAGCATCGCCGACCCCCTCAATGGGGAACAACTGACATGGCTGAGCAGCTAAATGCACCCAGGCTCCCGAGGTTAATTGACAGCAGGCGTTTAATGACTACAGTAAAAATGTACACAGGAGTGATAAACGTCCCAAACATCTGGGATTTCTGTCAGTGGCACAATCCTCTGTCATCCTTGAGGTCAGACCCCACACTAATCCTCAAATACAACCGGTTGAAACTATGTAGTAAGTTCCTACCTGCCCAGGCACTCCCCAAAATGCAGGCACTGCTCTGTCTTGGAGTCGACCTACAGAAAATGGCTACCGACTACAAATACCGTCACATGCTCCTCGAGTGGATTACATCTGTGGAACTGGGATAAATTCCTCCATACTTTCAGTTCCTCTTTATATTTTCCTATTATTATAATTACATTTTTACATGTTTAATTTTGTGTAACTCATAATTTCCCATGTAACTGTAATTTTTGCCAATTAATCACATATATAATGTAAAACTCCTGGCCATGTCGCCGTGATGAGAATTATTGTCACTAGTACATGTACCGTACTTAGCAGCAATAAAGAAGTTTTTTACTTTCGTTAAACACCCTGCCGACCTTTGTATCATCTGCAAACTTGGACATTAAACCTGATATACCTTCATCAATATCATTGATAAATATACAAAACAACAAACCCTGGAGAACTCCACTAATAACATTTGTCCACGAAGAGCAGTGTCCATTGATTACCACTCTCTGTAGTCTCCCGCTCAACCATCCCTTTATCCATTGTAACAACTTACCCTTAATGCCATACCTCTCCAATTTTTACAGCAGTCTTCCATGTGCAACAGTATCAAAAGCTTTCCTGAAATCCACTTCCACAACAAGAGATGGAACTTTGTTCCAGCAATCAACTACCCGGTAGTTGAAGGCAAACTTCCGCACATCAATTCTTCAGCCAGGCTTCCTCAGTTTGAATTTATGACTCTTCTTGTGTGTAGTCTCAGCAAGAGGGAGAATCCCATCGGCATTAAACTTGCTCAATCCATTCAAAGCCTTAAACACCACAGTCAGATCATCTCGCAGGTGCCTATTGTTTAAACGTCGTAATTCGCAGAACTGAAGACTTCGTTGGTAAGAAAGCGCCTTTGTTCCCTTCACCAATCTCGTTGCCCTTTTCTGTACTCGTTCCAGCAGTTCAATATCCTTCCTAAAATGAAGCCTCCACAACTGTACGCAGTACTTGACTTGATACTGACACAAACCAGCAACACAAAGTTCATTTTTCTACATTGTTGAGTCCTGTTCGAATCACGTCAATGACGCGAGGAGTTTTCCTGAGTCTTTTTCACAACATGGCCGAGTTAGGCAGTCTCAGGCAAGGGTAGCACAGTTTTTTCTCCAGGAAACTCGTCCAGCAAACAGACAACAAAACACGCAGTTTACAGACATAATATGTATGGCTTAAGTTGCTGATGCGCCTAAAACCCTACAACAATATCGCTTCAGTTGCTTTGGTGTTTAATACAAACTCAGCCTTACTCCAACGAAAAATTGGTGATGTTCCACAAAAGTTAGGCTGAGTGCGACATTGCTTACTATTGAAATGAATGATATTGCACCAGATGTACTTTAAAGACAGTCCTTATAAGTTAAAGATAAAAACAGACAACATTTTGGATAACATACTACAGGAAGATATAACTGGCTGGTTTAGATAAAGCTGCTTAGAAGTAAACTCCAGCAAGAGTTTCATCAGATATTTAGGATGCACAAATCCCTAAAAAACAAACAAACCATTCATGGTTATATCAAGTATCCGCCTCATCTGGTACTTTTATTTCTGATCTTGAATATCATTAATGAGTATAAGTACAATTTTCTTTTACAACGATACCCATCTAAGATTTTCTTGCCTTATAATTACATATGGCTTGACTATTAAACAGGATGTCAGCAGTATTATTATAACGTCCATTCATGTCAAGGCTGCAGTGCAAATACAGATATACTCTGTTATTATAACGCACAGTTTATCACCACAATGTTATGCAGACGTCAGGGTGAAACTTGACACTGCTTTGCCCTACTGAACACACGAAATGTCTGCTAATGTTCCAGCCAGCTAGCTAACTAACCAATTTGAATTTAAAGTTATTTCTTTCTACTTCCTCTCTTTATTGTGCTTACAGTACATTGTTTTTGAAATTAGTGTTATTTAGTAAAGTAAGCAAGAACGATCTTCAAATCAGCTCAAATGAATCAATAGCTTTTTATCCTACCTTATCTTCCAGATGTAGTTGTACAAATGGAATATTTCTGTTTAAAGCTCTGAAAGCATTATTTTCAAATAGGTGTCGTTTTAACTTACGAGAAACAGACAAATAAATAGTTATGTATACACTAAGTGATCACTGAATTATGACCACATACTTAATACCGTGTTGGGCACCGTTCGCATGTATTGTTGTTGTTGTTGTAGTAGTAGGGTGTTAGGAGCATCAGCGACTAAAGCCATATTGCTCCTTGTATATACAGTATTATGTTTGTAAATTGAGTGTGTTCTGTGGTCGATTTTCTGTTTACTGGATGAAAAACTCGAGTTTCCGGAAGAAAAATAACCTTGTTTTCTACACCTGAGATCGACTAAGTCAGCCACAGAGTAATGTATAGACCTTCCCTTTCACTGGGAAGGTCTATACATACGATAGACCTTCCCAGTGAAACGTTGGTACATTCTACTTCTTGTCAGCAAAACATGCGTCATATAAAGCAACTAAAGCAACCTCCACCACGTCACCTTCCTGGACAGTGGGCACCATGCACGATGGGTCATGGGTCCGTGAACTCGCGTTGCTTGCGCCACACAAGAAGCCGTCTATTGGCGTGTCGCACCAGGCATTTGTATTCAGCCGACCAGCACACTTGTTTCCAGTCCTCCACTGTCCAACCAGCGTGTTGTTGAGACCACAACTTTCGCCGTCGACGATGATTGGCGGTGAGATGAGGGTGTCTCGTCTCTTGGGTCGTCTGCTGTAGAATCTCATACGTCAGAGTGTGCAAAGCCTCGTCATTTGGATTCCCCATATTGTATTACGATGTCAACTGTTGCACAGTGACTTGCCGTTGAGTCCGTAAAAAAACGCTGCCCCTTCGCTCACCACGAACTCTTGTTGAGTCCCAGACGAGGGAAGCATAGTTGCGTCTCCCGGAAACGGATTTTTCGTCCAAAAAACAGAAAATCTACCATAGAACGCCCGCAATTTACAAACAGTATACACAGAGCAATATTAGAGCGATATAGCCCTGATGCTCCTAAAACCCAACAATGGAGGCGTCCGTATATTCCCACCTTGCATAACCTTTATGGTTCTGCCGATGGGAGGTGGTTTGACCTGTTGTACACGGTTCTTTGTACAAGTTAAGAGCTCACAGAAGTAGTTGGCTGGACCTTGCTGAAGGTCCAGCCAACTGCAATTAATCTCTCCAAGAGTAATTGCAGATGCACAGGCGACAATATATCAATGCTATTTACTAACAAAAACAACGATCTTGGAGATTGCCGGTACAGAATGAAGGCAATAATAACCCTTGAGGACTTACCCACAAAGCAAAGATTGAGCACCCCTGACATTATCAACTCGATTGTTGAAGAAGGATCATTGGAAATGACCAATTCGCGAGACACAGTAGAGAAAATAATAGACCAACTTATCCTTGAGGACAATCCTGAACAAATCACCCCAGAACAAGTTTCCATAACAAAAGGCAATGAGCAATACCTTCCATCAGACAGCGAAGATGACTTCAATATGGAACAAATTGGGAGCGCAATCCAAAAAATATACTCTGGTAAAGCACATGGGGCTGGATGTGATTGAAGGAGAAGCCGTCAAACGAATGTGGACTATTGTCTATATTGGCTACCGGATATTTTGAAAGATTTATACAACTCATGTCTCCCAGAAGGAGTTTTCTTGGAATGGATCAAAACTCACAAGCTTACACTGCCACAATGTCGCTAATCAAGGGCTCACTTGATCCTCACAGACCTTCTGCCATCAAGTTCAACCAAGAATCTCTGAAAGCCTAGCCTCACTTAAATATTTAGGAATTAAAATGGACTTTCATACCACATCTCAACTATATGAAAGAAAATATCAAAGCATGCACCTCAATGTTGGCCAATGTCACCAGGCCTGCCTGCGGTCTCAAAAGGTGTGTTCCTTGGCTGATGTAAAAGGCAACGTTCTTCCCTGTTGTCTCCTATAGGACGTCAGTCTTGTTCCGATGTATTACCAAAGTGCCATTCACTCTCGAGCTCAACCAAATACAGCGTCTATTTCTTTTTCGGATGACGAGGGCATGTAGAATGATATCGACACCAGTACTGCAAGTAATTTCTGGATGCCTTCCACTATATCTGTACATTGCTTTCTGTGGACTAACATATTACACCAGACTAAATAGAGATACTGAGCTCCTTGGTATTGCTACCAGACTGGATCAGGTTATTAAAACTAAAAGGACGTGATTACGGTGCAAGGTTCATCTCCTCTAGCAAATACGATGGGCCCTACGAAACCAAAGGAGTCATCACTAGAAAATTCCTCCCAGACGTCAGCGTCTTTTCCAAAAACACCCGGATCTGGCTCACACCAAATCTAGAATTGGCGTACCTTTTTTTTTTTTTTTATGAAAACCCAAAACACTAAAGGTATCAAAACCTATAGTACTTAGTACCATGCATGGGATGAAGGAGAAGTATGGGGGGAGGGGGGTGCCGGAAACTTTGCTCTAGAGACTAAACATGGGTTTCACCACTTCAAGCCTCCAATAAGCAAAGTGGTGGTATTTCACCGGTTGATGAAAGTCATCTACCACCTCACCGGACATGGATCCATCAAGGCAAAACTGAAGGAATCTGGTTTGACAGAAGATGACAAGTGCCTCTGTGGTCACAAAGAAAAATGCCAATACCTGATGAGAGATTGTAACATCTATCTGGATTTAAGACAAAATTCTGCCAAAGACGAATTCGAAACTCTTCTCAATTATACCACAAACCTGTTTAAGCAGAGAAGATGCCTCCTGGTTGCTGCTACCCCTCAGCAATTGCAGACTTTGACAGAGCAGTCATAGCCAACCATAGAGTGTGATTACCTGATGTCAAGATGGCATGCTAATCCCGCTTCCAGCCGCGAGATCTTACTTTTACTTGGGTTCCACAACCATGCCTAGTTCTAACCTCATGCAAACTCTCTTGCTATTTCTTTAATGCTATATGTACTTTACTATCTGTCCTTCTCTAGGGCTCCTTGCCCACTAGTGGCCTTCAATATTCCTGCTTCCTTATCTGTTCCCTCTTTGCCTCCGCTCTCAGTCCAACTCTTTGTCTTCCCCTCACTCCTCTCCTTGGGCCATCCCCCTCCTCCTTTTTGTGATGTAGGAATGATCCGTCACACGTCTCTTCTATCGTCCGTGCCTGGTCCAGCTCCTCGTTCCATAGACGGATGCCGGAAGGTCCCTTCCTGGTAATCGTGCCTCCAGTAACTAAGTGACCAGTCGGACAACACACTACTCACACCGACTGGTTTTGCAAAGTTGTGCAGCATCACAGAGTACTGAATGCGGATTTGGTAGAAAGCACAGGAACTGGCTGACAAACATACTATGTTCACAGGTTAGCCAAAGTGGGCCATGAACAGCCGACAAGACATGCCGTTTCCGATATGAAAGCAGTCAACGCTCGAGCTTCCACAATCATGCCCTTTTGAAACTCCGTGATATCTTAACTGCTATTTCATCACTTTGACTTGCATGACCAGATGCAAATTACCTACTATAGCCTAAGAAGATGCAAATTACCTACTATCGCCTAAGAAGATAGTCCATTACGGATTGGGTGGTCAAAATTCAGTGAAGTAATTTTTTAAAAAAAATTAAAAGATGAAGAGGAATAGAGCATTAATTAGATTATGGTGAAATAGAGAATCACCCTAATTTGGAGCTTCTGCTTGCGTTTACGCTGATGCTTTGTTCGTTTCGGCTTTAACATTTCAAAGAAGGAAACTAGATCTATGAATTGTGAATTTGTTGTCTGCAAATTGCATGTATTCTGTTCTCGTGGGTAAGCAGTTGGTATAATCACCATCCTCCCCCACACCGGGTGGAAAAGACTTGTTCGAATTCCGTCAATAACGCGAGGAATTCTTATGGGTATTTTTTACAACGTGGCTGAGTTAGTCGGTCTCAGGAGAGGGCAACATGATTTTTTTTCGCCCGGAAACTCAAGTTTTCGTCCAGCAAACAACAAACTAACCACAGAACACACGCAATTTACAGACATTTTATATACGGCTCAATATGGCCTAAGTTTCTGATGCGCCTAAAATCCTACAACAACCAACCAACTAGCATGAATGCTATGGTTAGTTTGCCTGTTTTCATGGAAGAAAAATTCCAGTTTCTGTGAAGAAAAACCTGCAGATTTCGCCTGAGGAGACCGACAAATTTGGCCACGGAATGAAGGAATGAAGAAATCCTTTAAAAATGTGTCACATCCGGGATTCAAAGCAAAACCTTTTTCGCACAGTTCAGATCAATACATGCCTATTGTTCAGTTTTATGACCTGTTTATTCTGAGTTTCCAGGTTTTCCATCCCAGAAACATTCAAAGTCAGTTGAACTTCAAAGAAAGAAAGAAAATAAGTATATAAGTTCGATCCAGATTTTAGCGTTTATTATGTATATGAGAGAGTTATGTTAAAAGCGTGTGTATGTTTGTTAAGCTCTAAAGCAGCTAAGGCTATGAGGTGTCAGCATATTGTGTCTGTGTATTGCATGTATTCTATGATCGATTTGCCTGTTATTGGACGAAAAACTCAAATTTCCGGGAGAAAAAACCATGCTATCCTCGTCTGAGACCGATTAACTGAATCAAACTGTGAAAACGATCCATAAAAATTCCTAACATAATTGACAAGATTCGAACTCAGGTCTTTTCCACCCGGTATGGGGAGGACGGTGATTATATCCACTGTGCTACCGCGAGGGTTGATATAATCAAAGAACATGAATATTTCATCTTCTGCAACAACAAATCACCAGGTGTTTGAAGTGGAATTTTCCGTTACGTGTAAAAACTTTGATGTCTATAGAAATATATAGTATGAACCACAAAAAAATTCCACCTACTCTTACATCCTACAGCAAACAAATTTGAGTTGAAAACATATGTTCCAAAGCTGTAGACGATGTCAAAAGCAACTTAGGCAAAAACGATCAGTATCACCTTAACAATTGACACTGGATGAGACCGAAGTGGGGAAGGGGACTCAGAAGAGAAACGTTTTCCAAATAAGAAATGTAAGCCTAAAGCTACAGCCGATATTCCCATTAAGTCTTCCGAGAAGGTGACTCATGAAACTATTCTTGCACTCTCTGCGAGCGACTTCACAAAGACTCAAGAATAGAGTGGACAAAACTTAGAGATTGTCAGAACTGGGAACTGGTCTGATGAAACCTGTAATTTCAGGAGTCATATATTATTTTATTTTTTAATTGCAAAAGAATCTGAATGGAAGTAAAATATCTTTGATTTTACTTCTTCTGGACTTATGAATTTTCTGCTACTGAGTTTGAAATGTTTTTTGTTGTTTAGTTACTGCTTTTTTCTATTAAAATGGCTCTATGAGAAAAAAAAAGAAAAATCCTGCACGAGTTAGATGATCCTTTAGCAATATGGCGCATATTAGGGATCGCAAAATGTTTGGGAAAGGTGGCGAGAGAATTCTTCAAAAGTTAATACTGAAAATGAAAATGAACCTACTGTTAGTTTTACAAGAGCTTTCTATTTGGACAATATGCAATAGAAAACCTAAATCCTGCAACAATCTTTGGTGTCACACTAACACGTAGATATAAAGCACATTAGTCTAAGAATTTGGAACATCGATTTCTTTTAATTTTCCGAATGTCATTGAAGATTGTTTCAAACTCCACTAAATTGTCGATCTTTTGCTACAAGGGTTTTAACATCAGAAGCATCATTAACAAGGGCTCTCTTCTTTTACGTGCATAAAATCCAGAATACCAGTGAAAATGGAAGGGTCTTGTTTTAATTGAAAGACCTAGAGTTGGTGTTGTATTAGGATTTTAGAAGCATCAACGACTAATGCCATATTGCTTCATCTATACTCTCTGTAAATTGCGTGTTTTGAGGTCGGTTTTCTATTTTCCAGACGAAAAACTCGAGTCTCCAGGAGAACAGACCATGCTACCCCCGCCTGAGACCGAAAAACTCAGCTACGTTGTGAAAAACACCTATAAAAATTCCTCTTGTCATCAATGGGATTCGAACTCAGGTCTTTTCCATCCTGTGTGGAGAAGACGGTGATTATACCAACTGTGTTACCCACGAGGGCTAGGACTACAAGTTTAGAAGAAAAGTAAAGGAGAGAGCAGAAGAGAAATACTAGTTTTTACAGTGCAGAGGAGACAATATTTTGATATGCTTGTGCCAATAAAGGTTAGAAGCCAGGGTGATCTTGTCTAGATATATGAGCGTTATTAAAGGTCTGCATGGGAGCAGACAGAAGGCCTGTTTTGGGAGGGGAATTAAAACATAACTGCATTTTAGAAAAATTGAAGGTAAGTTTTCTCCCTTCTAACTGGAAAATTACTTGGAGATCAACGTTTAATTGGAGATCAGATGGCGTATATTTGAGACGATATAACTGTCTCGAATTCAACGGAACAAGTTATTAAATGCAGGAGGAAAAGAATAGGTGAAAAAAGAGAACTTTTTGGAACACCAGCATTAGTTTAGAAGTTAGAAAGCAGACAGCCATCTGCGATAACATGCAGTGAGCGGCTAGCAAGAAAGGTGGTACGCAAATTTTAAAAATCCGAAGGCAGACCTTACCTAGAAGAGTTTTCCGTGAACTACGCTCTTAACCATTGGAAATATCGCGAGCACCTGCTTGAAATTCCCAAAGCCTTTCCATATAATTTATCCGAAACTGAATAACATTAGCCAAGGTATCAATTATGACTCTATGCTGAAAAAATCTATATTTATGGTTGTTCATCAGACGGAAGGTTTTAAGATAGCGAAAAAGTTGGATTTCTCCATTACTCTGGAAAGAGCTGATTGAAGTGCAGTGATGCATCCAGAAATTTTGTTTTGAGGAGGGCAAATAATGTAAAATGAAATGTTCTTTGGGAGGATTTAGTCCCATTAACCCACGTGGGTGCGCGTATGTATAAGTGAAATGGGAAGATACCTAGAAAGGAGGGACCTATCGTCTTTTTTTTTTAGGAATTGGCAGGACATGAGCAAATTTCAATGCAGAAACAAAAACACCTGTGGAATAAAAGTGTAAAAAGTGGCATTGAGATTGTTTAGAATTTTTCTAATTAATTTCTTACCGAAAATCAAGAAGGAGTTGAATGGAATTTTTTCGGAATGGTACGATGTGATTTATCAGAATCATCAGTGCAAGAGTTAGAGGAAATGTAAGAGAAATAATAAGTCAGCCATATGTTTAGATGACGATACAATAGAACAATCGAAATGTAACAGAGGTGGAAATATGAATGGTCTGAAGTTGCAGCCATCAGTTTGGCAAGCGAATAAAAGATTTGACTAATATTTGGATAAGAAGAAAGGTTTGTATCTTTTGTCCTTTTCAAAATCGAGGTTAGATTGGTTAATATCTTGTTTACGACTATTACGAACTTTCGTTGTTGTTGTAGTAGTAGAGTTTTAGTAGCACAGGCGACTAAGGCCATATTGTCTGTAAATTGCGTGTATTCTGAGGTAGATTTTCTGTTTTGTGGACGAAAAACTCGGGTTTCCCGGAGAAAATACCAATACCATGCTATCATCACCTAAGACCGACTAGCTCAGCCAAGTTATGAAAAAGGCCCATAAAAATTCCTCCCCTCGTTGACGGGACTCGAACTCAGGTCGTTTCCACCCGGTGTGGGGAGGATGGCGATCCTACCAACTGTGCTACCCACGAGGGCAGGAACTTTGGTATAGGCAGAAAATGGGAGCTAGAAATTTCGATACAAGCTAGTTGCGATATGCTATACTATTAATCTATTAATACTCTTGACCCCACCTTTTTGATAAATTATGGTTTAGATACAAGATGGAGTTTAGAGACGAACGAGGAATAAAGGATTTTATCTTTACAAGAATAATTTTAGAGACACGATCTGGGCAAATATTACGATCAGAATATTTAAAATTATTGTCAAATCCAGAAACAGAGGAAGAGAAATCATGCAAATCGCTCCATTTCACACTGTTGTAATGGCAAAGGACACGAGGGTGAAAATAGATATGGGGCGGAGGCTTGAAAAAAGTTAATCACTAAGTTATTTTTCTAAATTATTATTATTATTGTTGTTGTTATTATATTAGGGTCACCCGTAATTCATTACATAAACCCGTAATTTGTGTCTGTAAATTGCATGTGCTCTCTGGTCGATTTGCCTGCTTTGCTGGACGAAAAAAACCTTGCTATCCACGCCTGAGACCGACTAACTCAGCCACGGAGTGACAGAAGCCCATTAAAGTTCCTGATATCATCGAGGGGATTCGAACGCGGGGCTTTTCCACCCGGTGTGCGGAGGACGGTGACGATACCACTGTGCTACCCCCGCAGACAAGTTGTTTTTCTAAAGAGAGAACAACTAAATTTAAATGTGTGTACTTTGAAGGGTTGCTGGTAAGAGAAAGATCAAGAGTGTTAGGGGAAAGTTAGAATTCGCTGGTATTATAGAAGGTAAATGAACAAGTTCTGTAAGATCATTAATAGTTGTACGTATCCAACTATTATAGATGCCGAGATTTTGGCTGGAGTTCTTTACCAGCTTCATGAGTTCAACTAGAAAATGAAGCCATTAGTACTTGTGAACGTTAAAATCACTGAGTATAATTATTACTTCACTGTTAGGAAGGTTAGACTAAAGAAAACTGAGTGTCAAAAAAAAGTCAAAGGGTGTCTAGAGATCTGTCGAGTTGGAAAAGCGATAGAGGCACTATTCGGACTCTCTCCAGTCACAGCTAGAAAATGGAAGCAATAAGATTATAATTGAGCTAATGCGGTTACCTCCTGGAGGGTCCTGTGAAGTACCTAGAGACCGGCCTGAGAAAATCGTTTTAAAGTACAATTCTGGAAATGTAAGAAATACTAAATCTCGCCATGATGCTCGTCATAATTTCAAAGGATGTGATTCATAGTGTATAATGGAAGTGATGGGAAAATGCTGGAACTAATGGTATTAGCATTAGTTCTACAGGACAGCACCTCAAGCACTCATTAAGCAAAATGATGGTATTTCACTGACTGATGAAAGTCATTTACCACTTACAAGTATTTGTATTAACCTGCAGATGAATCACGTTTCCAACCGCACCTATCATGCGAGTAAAGTGTACTCAACATGAAGCTCTTGAATCCTTCCACATAAAAGGGATTGTATAGGCCGACGGGGGCAGGGTAATGATCTCAGACATGTATTGGAACTCTAGCCTCCCACCTATCGATCAGCGCCTCAGTGGATATTCGTACAGGTCCATCGTTTTTAGCCATGTGCACCCATTTATAGTGACAACTCTGTGACACGAGCTCCTAGTCACAGAGCTGCAGCGGTGTTGGATTAGTTTGCCCAAACTAGTCTATTTTCAGTCCAATTGAAAATGTGTGGAACAAGCCGTTCAGCCTGAATTTCTAGTAGTATTTTAAGAGCTGTTTCTGTAACAGATAGGTCAAGAGCTATGTTACTATGCGCGTACGCTTCTTATTTGTCGCACGATGCATTCTGGTTGTTGTTGGGTTTTAGGAGCATCGGCGACTAAAGCCACGTTGCTGAGTGTACATTGTCGGTAAATTGCGTGTGTTCTAAGGTTGATTTTCTGTTCGCTGGACGAAAAACTCGAGTTTCCGGAAGAAAAAAATCATGCTACCCCCGCCTGAGACCGACTAACTCAGCCATGTTGTGAAAAAAGCCCATAAAAATTCCTCAAAGTCATCGACGGGACTACCTCCGGACTTTTCCACCAGGTGTGGGCCGGATGGCAATTCTACCAATTGTGCTACCCACGAGGGCAAATTATATCCTTAAAATCAGAACTTTTTATAGGGAACCGTTGTTAAGATTTTGGTAGATTTATGATGAATCTATAACTCCTCTGACCATATTGATCCCGAATGTAAACAGGAAATTTATTATGCTTTAATTACCGATAAATGTAATGCATTAAATCATAGAAGCGTTAATATATGCCCCATAACTCGTATTTTCATAAACCACTAAGGCGTATCCTGTAAAGTGACTGATGGTTTCCTAGCAACCAACAGACAGCATCTCCAGTGGTAACTCCCAGAACACAGCCAATGCAGCATGCAATAAGGAACTTTACTCAGAATACGAGGGGATGGACAAGAGGTAAAATATTAAAATTTGAAAAATCTAAAAATAGACATATGGGATATGGCACTATGAATCTTATTTTCTCACCCCCCTACCCAACCTTCTTCAGCCCACTCCTGTGATTCCAGAAATTGAAAAATCATTCCAGAAATTGAATAACAATTTCTTGAATGATTTTTAAAAACTGAGATCAAGGATGCTTAACCTGATTTTCATGAAAATCGGGTTTAGCGTCTCTACATATTGACTATTTTTTCAATTTGGAATATTTAACAATGCAGAAATTTTAAATAAAAAGGAGAATCTGAAAGAAAAGAAAAAACATCGACTATAAAATTTTCAATTTGAAACATTACATAGCAAATAGGTATGAAAACCAACGAGTATTTTTATTCCCTATTTGAATGTTGACTCATTTTCCTAGCACTCATTAAGAGAAGCCGCACATAAGATTTCTTTGAGCTCGCTTAATTGGCAACCCGCAGACGAAATCCGGCCCTCCTGGGTTTCAGGAGTGGCCTGCAAAGCAGTTTTATTATTCTCAAACTTTGTTATAATTGCTATTCTTTAAACGATGGTTTACAGAAAACATTTATCATTCTTTCCAAGAATAAAGACCGAGGTCCTTATTTATTTATTTATTTTTTTGACTCCCAGCATGTTAGGATTAAATTTCCATCATTAAATATTGTGCCTATACTCTCTTAGCAAAAGGCAAAAATCACATTGAACAAAGCAGAACCGGCTTTATACTTGTGTGTGATTTACGATAATGTTGGATATTCAATCTCGTTGTTTACGGTTTTAGGATTATCTTCATAATGAAAAAAGTGTAATCAAATGCTAGACATTTTCTATTCTCTCTCTCTCTCTCTCTCTCTCTCTCTCTCTCTCTCTCTCTTTCTCTCCATAGGTTTTTGTTTTTCTGTGCGACCTTTACTGTCATAGATCCTCGTGATTAGTGGGTGTCTACGACTCTTTTTCTTTCACACCGTAGAGAAAAGATCTGGATTAAAGCCCCATCTCAACGGAGGGAACTTTTATGAGTTCCTTATTTTTTGCAGACCGTCGCCGAATTAGTCAGTCCAAGATACGGTTTTTTTTCTCTGCTGGAAACTCGATTTTTATTTCTCGCCAACTGTCTAGCAGAAAATTCAAAGAGAACCATTGCACCGTTGCGTTACAGAACTTGAATGTGCTCCTTTAAGCCAAACAAGTTACAAAGTTTCTGTTTTATGAGAAGGTAATTTCACTGATTTTTCTGAACGTGACTTTGGCGATAAGGTATTTGACCGATAAACTTCTGGATTTTAAATGAACACTATACTCCAACATACTGGAAGGAAATATACACTATTTTCCAATATGTCGGATGTTAACTAAAAAAAAACATCACTTTAGCAAAATAAAATTTGTGATATCTAGTATTATTTTCATGGGCTTTAATGGGATCATTAACCTTCCGGTGGACACCAACAAGTTTTTGGAGTAGAGACTGGAATCTTGATCTGCTCTTTTTGCAAGGCTCTGCTTGAACTGGAAAGCGTTGTTCTGGCTCTCAGTTGTTTTGAACACCCAAAGCTGTTCAACTGGATTCAGATCTGACTCTGAGCTGGAAAGATCAGATTTGCTCCTCAAACCACTGTCGTACTGAATATGCTTTAGGACATAAAATGTTGTCATACCGATACAAATACGCTCCCAATCAAAGAACTGCACTACCATCATCGAACTTCATTGTTGGTATAATAAAATCTTGTTGAACTTATCCTTGGGTATATGCTACAGAGCTTTGCTTTAAAGTGAGGTTTGCGCTAAGGGGACCTCAGCGACCATGGTAATCCATTCTATAAAGTATTTTTCTGATGGTTGTTGTCCTACGCTTATCCCAATTCTGTCAACACAGAATTGGGATAAGCGTAGATTTACGCTTTGCGATTTACACTCACTGTTTTCAACTGTCGATATATTCTGAGGGCCATTAATGGTGGCCTACCTGCCTCTGGCGAATGGACGTACTCACTATGCATCAATCCTATCACAGTTGTTATGAAAAGATCTAAGTCGTTTTTTCGTCCCACTCTCACCTACATTTCATTAAGTGAGAATGCCTTTTTAATTAGTACTGCCGACTAGCTGCACGTGACTTCCCAGGGATGAGCTGTCCTAATATATTAGTATTAGTAGTAGCAAATGATCCAAGAAAGCAAGCTGATACAGTAACAGCTAAAGAGGAAGAAAACAAAAACACTCCCATGTCCTGTCCATCCAGTCTAGCAGTTTGTCTAGTTCCTCCTCGAAGTTATTCAAACTACCTACTTCTACAACACCAGATGGAAGTTTGTTCCAACAATCAACTACCCGCTGATTGCAAACAAATTTCTGTACATCCTTTCCGGTTTGTTTTTCGAAACCATGGCACCAAAGGGATTAATGGCATTCTAGGTCAGAGGTGTCATGGAAGAAGTTTTAAGCGGAAACAAAGTTTAACATTATCCGTCGTCAATGGTGTCAGAACTTACTCCTAAAAGATGTCCCAATTAGGGACTACTGGTCTGCCCTTAAGCCATTGATTTTGAGTTGTTTTTAATAAGGATTTAGACGTATCAGCAACTTAGGCCATATTGTGCCTTATATATTGTCTGTAAATTGCGTGTGTTCTGTGGTCCACTTGCCTATTTTGATAAGCGAAAAACCCGAGTTCCAGGAGAAAAAGCTAAGCAGTTCTTGCCTGTGATCAACTAACAGCCACATTGTGAAAAAGGTTCCTAAAAATTTCTGGCGTCATTAACAGGATTCGAACTCGGTCTTTTCCACCCGGGGGAGGTAGTGATTATACCAATTGTGCTACCACGTGGGCTGTTTGTAAATTCTGATAGAGCAGACTGTGGGCCGGCAAGGCTAATTACAAAGGTAAAATGATCATTCATACTGCCAGGAACGTCGGACTACATATTTTGCAGCGTATTCTTTCTTCAGCGAGGGAGAAAAAGTGTTCAGCAGGGAAGTTAGTTTTCGTGATGGGATTAAATATAAGGTTACCAGTGGAGTACTGTAAACTGATAAAATTGTTGAGTAGTTTTGGTGGAGTTTGTAACTAAATTTCAGAGGGTTTCTGGTCTCTTTCTACAGACAAACTACTCTGGATGGAGGTCGAATATTCTGAATACCGAACTTTAATAAGATATCGACATAAAAAGTTTCACCTGTAGCTCTGCATTGTTGAGATGCATTCAATTCTTCACTATGCTATGAGAGATTTAATAGTAGTCAGAAACTGATTTACGAGTTGGCTTAGCGTTGGAAAGCGTTTTAATAACAGTTGGGTGAAAGTACTGAAGTAATTCTACCTGCTGGTTGCCACTCATATTGCTTTGACTTTTGGCCTAGTAGTTAACCAGAAAAGACGAGAGGGAAATGCCCGGAGGTAAATTTCTAAAAACTGATTAAGATGTTTTTGCAGGTCATAATGAAGTAAACTGGGGTATTTAATTTTAAGGTTCATAACCTCTGTAGTGAGTCAAACTTCCTTTCAAAGTAGCTTTTTACGTCTTCAGCTTTGCATACCAAAAAAGAACATAGGCATTCGTGGAGCAATAATATTATGCTCCAGTCAAAGAATATATTGCCATGTTAGTGAGAAAATGTTTGTAGTTAGTAAATGAACGTATGTGATGTAACTTTTCTAGTGCTGCACTGGTCTGGAGGATGTTCCAAGTAGTCAGCGCCTCCGTAGCCAGGTGGGAAGGAGCAGCAGTGCGTAGCACACGCTTCTTGATTAGACCGAGGTTCGAGCCCGTCACCACCAAATACGGAGGATGCGGAAAGGTCAGGGAATGACCACCGCATATCCCGGAGCAATATGGCCTTAGTTGCTAATGCTCCTAAAAAACCAAATAACAAACAAACAACAACCAAGTAGTCAGTGCCACTGGGAAAGAATTTATGATCAAGACTTCGACTCCAAGTTTACGAGCTAAGAATCTATGATCAAGTATTCAATGTACTCCAAGTAGTCCACGGGTTAAGAATCTACGATTACGTATTCTTCCATGCCAGAACAAAGTGGTACCTGATTAACAACAGTTATTCTTACTGTATACAGAGTATTATAAAATACAAATTTGCTGGGAAAGCCAATGTTAGTCAGAAAATGTGTTTTCTGAAAAGATATCTGCTTGAAGTGACCATTGCTTTTACTTTATGTGCGAAAGATATAATATATGGGAAGCCTGCCATCCATCCATTTTCATCGGCTGTCTACTGTTGAACGAAGTGAATTTTTCACGGAAATAGTCCTACTATGAAACTATACGGTTAATAAATTGTCTTCGGTAGCATTCGATATAAGTCAGATGGGCTGAGAAATGGCAACTGAAGTTTAACATTGACAAATGCAAAGTACTGCATATGGGTAACAGTAATCCCAGAGTAACGTATAAACTGTGTGGTACTACACTCAGGGTAGTGGAAAATGAAAAGGACCTAGTTTAATTGTGCAGTCTGATATAAAGTTCTCTTGAGCAGTGCAGACAGGCTGCCAGGAGACAGCTCATGCTGTTTTATCAATGATATACAGGAATTTTGCTAGCAAGGATAAGGAGGTGATTGTCCCATTGTTTAAGGCAATGGTCAGACCACATCTTGAGTGCTGTTTGCGGATCTTGAAGCCTCCTTTAGGAAGGATGTTGAGCTGCCGGAACGGATAATACAGAGAAGGGCAACAAATTTGTGAGGGGAACAAAGGGGTGTGCTTACCAAGAAAGGCTTCAGTACTGCAAATTCCAACGTCTGAAGATTAGGCACCTGATTGAGGTGTTTAAGGCTTTGAATGGATTGAGTAAGCTCAATGCTCATAGGATTCTTCCTCTTGCTCAGACTACACACGAGGAAACATAAATTAAAATTGGGAAAGGATGGTTGCAGAATAGATATTGATTGATTGCCGGTTGATTGCTGGAACAGTCTTCCGTCTGATGTTAAAATAAATTCAAAGAAAAACTAGACAAACGTTTGGAGGAGATGAATAAATGAAATGGGAATTTTTATTTATTTATTTATTCATTTTTTTTTGTTGTTGTTGCTGTATAAGCTTGCTATCTTGCATCATTTGCCACTGTTAATACTAATACGAAAGTCAATAATAGCTTTAGACCTTTAATTTATTGGGTTAATATGAAATGCCTGAGAAGGTATTTCACATGCCTGTTCAATGTTTAATTTACTTATTATTGTGTAATAGATACTGAAACGTCTGTTATCTGTGTTTGGGTTATCTAAACCAATTGAGGACCTAGCAAATAGCGCCGCCTACATGATCTGTGCATATATCTCTTTATTTTACCTCAATTAAAATATTTTATTAATAAAGAAAATTTAACTCACAACTATGTCAGTATACAAGCTCTGATTATAAGTACTATTTTTATACGTTAGCAAAGATATAGAAACTGATATTTGTAAATGTTGTTTCATTCTCTGCTGCATAGTAATCCCGACTGGTAACATTAATTTTTTTATTATTTGCTGATCATCATTAAAAACTCTGCACAACATTGTACAACTGAATTTGGAGACCGCGTCTTGAGAAAAGACATCAGAGATTCTTAAAGGGATCCAAAGAAAGATAACCCGCTTGGCGAGATATGAAAAACGGTATGCGTATAAGGAGACTTCGAATACTTCGTATTCGAAGTATTTTTCAGAGAATTGTAACCAGCACCTTAGAGGGGATCTATTGAGAGGGGACAGCAAAATGAATGAATGCGATATTTCCACTGTTACAAAAGATTCCACAATTTGGTGCCATAAATTCGAATTACAGGGAAAGACGTTTAGACTGGATTATATGAAGTTTCCTTTTTAGCCTGAAAATTGGTGTTAATTTCTGTAATAAATTATTGCTGTGGGTAGATGTGGCTGACAACTTGGTTAAATATCAACCGAATAGTTATCTACGTGATAAGGGAATCACATAGGCAGCTTATTTTCGTTTTATATATTATATTTATTATTATTATTTTTTTATTTTTTGTCAGGTGCAGAAGAAGCCTGTGTCTATATGGCTAATACTAACATTAATACTCTCCTAATACTCCTAAACACGAATAAACGATTTATTATTATTATTATTATTATTATTATGTAATGTGTGTAAATCAAAAATTATGCAATAGAAGATAAAATTAATAAATGGATGTGTTCTTTTTTTCGAAAATACGTTGAAAACAAAACCCATTTCGAAGGAAGCAATACGTGTTGCAAAATATCCCTAGTGCTGTAATTTAGTTCGGCTTTTTAACTTTTTATTTCGGTTAGTAAACCTCAGTGTGTCAGACAGAGTTAACTAAATAGTAGAATTTCAAGTAGAAAGTTTTAAATAAGGCTTTCTAAATTCATACACCCACTCCTGACGTACGTACGATAAAACGAAATTTGTGGGTGTAGAATTTTCCAAGGAAAAGACTGCAACATATTTGGAATGCTTCGTCACATAGCCTTGTTAAGTATTGAGCAATGAATTCTTCACGGTACGTGCCTCTCTTGATGTTATATTTTAATTTATTATTATTGTGAATGGTATAAAGTAAAGGAATAATTTCTATGGCAACGAATAGTTAAATCTGTTATCTGAAAAAAAAAGGCAGTTCGGTTATATTATTAATATTGACTCATGTCATAACTAAGAACAATCATAAGATTGTTACCACCATTAATCGAACAATCATAAGACAGCAGCTAATCTCCGATATTTTTAATTACAACAACTAGTCCAGTAATTTTTAACAATATCTGTTTTCAATTTTAAAATTACGCATTAACATTGCTATATAAAGCTTAACAAAATTTATTGTATAATTAATTTTTACATAGAACGCATGAAGTTTAGCGGATACCTATCCCCTGAAGACGTGACACTAACTCTTAGAATAAAACAAACGTACAAAAACAATACACTGTATTTAATTTCATTTATTATTATGAGACCATCCCATTAGTTTCGATGTATTGATTTCGGGACAAATAAAATAACATGTCTAATATTAGTCAAAAATTGGTTGGATATATATAAATTGCAGCTTGAATTTATACATATCCAGGAATAGTAAAATAATAAGCATACATTCAACATTTTAGTGGTAAAGGTCAAGTTACTAATAGTAGTAATAGGCTTACCGTTAGTATTTCTTTATTTTCATTTTTTGAGAACATAATTTTTAAAAGCTCAAAAGTTAAGTATATATAATTATAATTATATATAAATATATATATATATATTTATTATAATACGCATAAGTGTACATATACACACAAAATACACACATAAGGTGTTACGTATTATTTTAAAATATAAAAATTAATCGCTTATTCCAATAACAAACAGCCAACGACACCTGACGGACATAGTGCTAATTTATCGTTTTATCTGATTGAATAAATTCACAATGTACATTATGTTATTGCTATAACGTAATTAGATTATATATTACAATTATATATTAAATATGTATTTTTTATTATAATACGTATAAGTATAAATGGTGTTACGTATTATTTTAAAATATAAAAGTTAATCGTTTATTCCAGTGACAAACACCAAAACGACACCTGACGGCACATAGTACTAATTTATCCTTTTATCTGATTGGATGAATTCACAATGTACATTACGTTATTGCTATAACGTAGTACTCATTACGTATGCACCCAATCAAATTCCTCTTTCCTACTTTAAAGTTACAATGATCACATTAAATCTGACTGAAAATCGCACATACTGTCAAAGATATTAATGAAGCCACCAATTTTTATTTAAATTTTGTATTTGCGTAAATAATCAATTTCGAGCTTCAGCAATACGTTCGTATCAGTTTCGTTTTCATTCTATCATTATCTTTGCGTATTTAATAGATGTATTTTAGCATTGGTTTAGAATGAGGCAAAGTAAAGTAATAATGAGGCAAAATAGAAAATATGAAACGAATTATTGCCACATTCTAAAGCTAGCATATCAAATTGATGCTTTAAAATAAAGAAACAATATCGTGTGACATTACTAGCACGTTACGACATCAAGTTAAGAAAGAAACAAAATAGTGGAACACTCACCAGCCAGTTATTAAAAGCCATAAATAAACTGACATCTTCCGAGTCACCGAACAGTACCCAGCTGGCTCTCGGACCGTGAGCAACTTAACTCTGATATCTGCAGAGGGAGAGAAAGTGAGGAAGAGACATTAAAGGACTTTCAACTAAAATAAATAATTAGAAAAAAAATATATAATTAAGTTAAATAGTAAATTTAAAAACTAGGGGGGATATAATAACGTGTAACAGCTGATTTATGCGAAAAGAGGAAATTCACCTCAATCTGCGAACGTTTTATGTTTTCCAGTGGCGAGCCTGCCTCCAGAACAGAATCCTGTCTGTATCGATCATCAGCAGGCCAAACGTCACGAAGGAGAGAGCCAATGACTTTTATTCGTCAGTGGGATGTCCTCTGCAGTCTAGACGAGTGTCTAGACACTCACGCTTTGAACGTGTCGGCCGTCAGTGAACAGAAGAACCGACGATCTTAGAACCTTCTCTGTTTTATAACAGCTAAGAAATATATATATACGAAATAGGTGATATTTAAATATATACCCGGATGTTACTAGATAGGGTGAGCAAGTTTTACATATTAACTTTATTTTTTTATTTATTTTTTAATACATAACGTTATTAATGGTACAAAGTCGAAAGCAAAAGTATTCGAGCTTAAATTTAAGGTACTCCAAAAAAAGAATATTCAGCAACACGTTTTCTGTTCGCAAATGAAGTGAGGAATATCCTGACAGCTACAGAATTTAAGTGGAAACAGCGACCTCTAGTTCGGTTCATTCTTAATGTACGAATTACGCAGATAAACATCACGCATTTATAATATTTGGAAATATTGTGTATTGCGAGATTTTCTATAATAGAATAACTTTGCAATAGTGTTTATTTTACTTGTTACGCGAATTAAAATTTATTTGCTTATAACTTTAAATTAGTTCAATGATTACGCGCTACGATGGAAGCAAATAACTTCGGATGTTTTATTTGTTTTTCAGAGAGGAATTTTTGCAGTAAAAAACGCCACACCACGGCGAGTGTTAGAGTTACTAAAAACTTTAATGTAAATTATTTAGGTAAAATAAATAAATAGTAAGTATACATAGTAAAAATAGTCAAATATATAAATCCAAGTATAAATAAAACATAAAATCGCTCGTAATCGTTTTCTTATGAAAGTATGTTTATTTTGTTTTGAAATATAATTCAAGTAAATGTAGATTATCTGCGTTTTATTATTTATTTTTAAATCCTTTTATGTTTACGTCATTATTTGTATTTGATCAATAAACTGATATTTATTGCGTTAATTTTCATTCAGTCACTGGTTTTTGTATTTTGTTTAAATTTTTATTTATTTATGATTTTTTTTAATTTATTTATCGAGCAACCAGTCAAACAGTGACCAACTCCATGAAAGAATTATATGATCAGTTAGTTTGTACTAATTTTTCTTGTCTATTAAGTTCATTAAAGAAAACTCAAAAGAAATGATGCAGTGCAAGCTTCCAGTGCCGATGGCACCTCAACAAATACTGATTTATGCCCAATAAAGCATGAAAATGTTTTTGTTGAGAAGAATAAAAATTAAAGGCATATATTTACTGTGATGTAAAAAGGCCAAAACATTTGAAAAATTAATCAACACTAAGTAAAAAAGAAAAGAAAAGAGAGAGAGAGAATAATGAAAAAAAACAAAAAAACCCCCACACACTACCAAGCATAGCCATGATTCTAACATCACTTCCATATCTTACGTGTATAGCAATTAAAAATTCTGCTTTCAATATTATTTCAGGGAATTGTTCTTGGTGTTCTTGAATTGTTGTTCTTGTAGGGTTTTAGAAGCATCAGCAACTAAGGCCATATTGCTCCGTGTATACTGTCCTGTAAATTAGGGGTGTTCTGTGGTCGATTTTTTGTTTGTTGGACGAAAAACTCGAGTTTCTGGGAGAAAAACCATGCTACCCTCGCCTGACTAACTCAGCCACATAGTGAAAAAGGCCCATAAAAATTCCTCACGTCATCAACGGAACTTAACTCAGGTCTTTTCCACCCAGTGTGCGGAGGACGGCAATTTTACCAACTGTGCTACACACGAGGGCTTTACGAAATTCTCTTGTTCTGAATCATTCATGATAATTAGGATAAGGAAAGCCAACTGTAATCATTGATTATCTGAGTAAATGAGACGCTTTGCTAATTTAAATTTCAGTTGATAACTTTTAATTAAATATTAATAAACGACTGAATATATTCACGTATAACTCATGGCATATCACAATTAAAAAAATATAATAATTACGGACCTAGTTACAATAAACTGGAATACGATATGTTCTTATAAACACATATAAACTAAAAGAGGTTCAGTTCCCAGAACAAATTACTGTTGCAAGCAATTAAAGAGTATTAAGATATAATACATTACCTCATAAATACTTAGCAATCCGTTTTTAGTAGAGGAAATTGCATAATAATACCGTATCACTATGGTTGCAAAACCACTGAATAAATGCTATTCAATTTTTCATCTTATAACTTACTCGTTATTTAATATCTGAATATATACGTTATCTCAAAATATGTAAAAAGTCCAATCAATTGAAAATGTATAATAATAAATTCAAAAAACGAAGTTTAGTAAGATATCTATCAAATGATGTTATATAATGGAACGTCATCGGCCAACTGTTACCAACGAGCCAGTGCGTAACGCACGACAGCACAAGTCATCTAATGGACAATAATAACCGATGCCAAAGGAATAAAAAAACACTTTAGTCTGACCAACGGGTACAGAAAATATCAAACGTATCTAAACTTATTATAGGTTATAAGTGGTGTTGTATATTTGAGATTATACGTGCAAGGTAAACAGAAGTATAAAAAGAAATTTTCAATGGGGTCATCGACGCGACTAACGGTTTTCAAGAATTAGGGACAAGTTTGCGGTTAATGGTACACTGAAGACGGCGCAATCAAAAGGTCCTGGAAAAACTCCAGCACGTCAACAGGAGCGGTCAATGCGCTGTTGTGACGCAAACTTTTCACAAGATTATCTTAGAAACCTGTAAGATAGAATGTTCATGAGATTGGAAACAGAAAGACAAGTGTACACCGAACAAAAAGTAACATCTTCTCCAGTAAACCAATTGCCATTTTATTTTGAAACAGTCGAATTACAGAACTGCACAGAGATGATTATCTGATCGAATAAAGTCACCTTCAAACTTCACAGTACTCTGAAGCGACATAATTATGCTCTAATCCCTAATAATCCAAACGCTCATGGAAAGATAACAAAGAGGCTATTAGTGTTCTTTTTATTGTTTTTTATACCAAAGAAACTTAGATATGAAGCTCCAGTGTACCGTGTTTGTAAACTGCGTTATTATCCTATTGGTTTGTCTATTTTTCTGGATGAAAAAAACGAGTTTCTGGAAAGAAAATTGTGCAGCCTCGTTCGAGGCCGATTAACTCAGCCACGGTGTGAAAAAGCCTATAAAAATTCCTTTCGTCATGAGTGGAACTAACCCAGATCTTTTCCGCACGGTATGGAAGGACAGCAACCGTAACTACGTGATACCAAGGAGGGTCCTTTACTTTGTACAAAAATTGCCGTTACTTGCCTGAATATGGTGGATCAAATCCAGGGGCGTATTTAAGCATAAATTAAATAATGAAAGGAAGCGGACTTTTCTACATCTGCAAAAAAAAAAAAAAAAAATCCCAACAACTTTTTTCTATTGCTAATAAGTGATTTCCTATCCTATTCCATTATGACCTTTACCAAACTGCTCGCCTCGGCACATTGGCAAGTAATTTATTCTAATAATCTAAAACATACCCAAAGATAAACTTCATGAGATCCAGCCTTCTATTCTTCCCTGAGATTTTATATCTTATCTCCTGGTTATTTTCTACCCTACCAATAAAAATATACCTCCTTGTTCATTTTAGTGATCTCCTTCAGGGCCTTTATGAACATCAATAACCCCCCCCCTACCCATAATAAAATGTCTAGTTATCAAGCTTTGCAATCTGCACCATCTAAGCCACTCCTAATGGAAATATTTCTTTGAACCCTCTCTAGATATGTATCTTTTTTTTAGATGTGGCCTGCATATCTGAATAAAATATTCCAAATGCAGTCGCACCATCGTCTTGTACAGAAAGGCAACTATATCCTTCTTCCTACCTTTTCGTACGGGTACTATAAATTAAAAGCAAAACGCCTGGTCCTTCTTAGCCTTATATAGCGCTTATATTTGTTTATGCAGCATAAACATCGTGTTTATGCAGAATGTCAAATTTCTTTCTCATTATATTATTACCCATTAATCTTCTTAGTACTGAAACACTTTTAACTCCTCTCCAATTGGTTTATAAGTAAGTAACTCCTGGTTACTTATAAACCAATAAGTCAGTTACAAGTAACTCCTGGTTACTTATAAACCAATAAGTCAGTTACAAGTAACTCCTGGTTACTTATAACTGATTTGTTTCCCAGGTACAAAACCTTACATTTAGAAGAATCAAACATTTATTGCCATTTTTTCAGACCGTATCTGCAACCGATTCAAATCATTTTCAAGCAGCATGACCTGGTTTTAGTCGCTAACCAACCTTCCTATCTTCATATCATACCAGAACAGAGTCAAAATAAATATTATCGAAGCTTTTTTTTCGCATTTAAGGGCTTATGACAAATCTGAAAACAGTTACACACAAGGCACAATGCCAAGAGCTAATATACTTGATGTTTAGTTCAGTTGCTCGCAGTGTATTTCAATGTCATGAATTCATCAATAGAAAGATACTTCCGCTTTATTCAGTTCAAATAGGTATACAGGGTGTCTCAAAAATATTGGTACAAACGTTTAGGGGAGGTAGGTAACATCTAAAGGAATGTGAATCGTATACGAATCCATAACTGGAAACATCAAGGGAAAGCAGTAGCAGAGGCACAAGAAGCAGAAATGACACAAGACAGAAATTAGTGGCAAACATTTATTTGACATAATATTAACAATGGAGTACGAGATGGATGCATTTCATGATGTTACAACAGATACTCGAAGGTTCCACCATGAGACGCGATGCATGCGTGACACCGACGCAGCATGGATTGGCGGACACGGTCGAACACACCTGGAGTTTCTTTGACAGTAGCAGCAGCGCAGACGAGTCTAGCCACGAGATCCATTTCCGTCTCCACAGGCGATTCATACACGATAGAACTTTTGAGGGCCCCCACAGAAAGAAATCAAGGCTCGATAAATCGGGTGAGCGTGGGGGGGCCAGACAACGGGTCCACCACGGCCAATCCATCGACGCCCAAAACGCCTGTTCAAATGGTCACGAACACACCTTCCATAATGGCCAGGCGCCCCGTCATGTTGAAACCAAATGTTGCATCTCACATTTGCTGGAACATCGTCAAGTTACCCTGGTAGAACTTGTTAAAGAAAGATTCGATATTTAGCGGAGTTCATGCGGGATGGTAAAAGGTATGGGCCGACTAAGCAGTCACCGACCATATCTGCCCACACATTTATTGCGAAGCGATGTTGTGCCGCATGGGGGCGCACACCCTGTGTGCCCTCTGCTAATCCATACACTAGGTGCATGTCTGCCAGCTCACAGTTCGTATATCGATGCATGCTCTTCGTGCGGCGAATACTGGTTGAATGAATAAACCAGAAATTTTTCCTCTCGCGAACTGATGAACAGCGCCGTGTACCGACTTACGGTGACATTTCCAGTTATGGGTTCCTATGCGATTCACATTCCTTTAGATGTTACCTACCTCCCCTAAACGTTTGTACCAATATTTTCGAGACACCTGTATATAATTGCAAATTTCCGTATCATATTGGCCTCGAAAAGCATTCCCTACTAGCTATCAGAAATGGTTTAATCAGCTACTAGGTGCTTTCACATTCCATTGTGAGTTTGGGCGTAGTTTAGTGCCAATTTTCCAGAAAGGTATATGGGGTAAAGAGGAGTTGTTCGACTTAATTTTTGTGATTTTCGAAACTCACTCCAATTTCTCCAGTGCTACTGTCCAAACAAGGTTGTGTTTTTGAGAGAATTTTTTGTGAAATTTTTCGACTTAGCACTGACTTTCTTCTTTGAAAGCCATTGTAATCAGGTTTTCCTTCAAGGGTGGTTGGTTTCTACTGTCTTCGGCTTAAAAATTCCTTCCTTATCATACATACGCACACATATACCAGATAGAAACAGGTTAAAGGCCACAAGTTTCACAAGTTTTCTGACGTTGCATCAAGAGTTGCAAACCATAGGGAAGGAAAAGAGTATGATTTTGATTCCATTAACTTAAATCAAAAGATAGGTCAGCTATGAATGCAATAATCTCGGGAAGAAAACAGGAAAATGATTTGGGAATTGTATATTTCGCTTGTATTTAAGATGCATATCTATGTAAAAGAATGTAAAGACTGGAACTGACCATGGGAAGTGTGATCGGCAGGGGTCAAAACAATTACAGTTTTCATTTCGAAGGAAACTGGTTTCCACAACTCCTGCTGACTGCAAGGAAGTCATTACAGAGAAAGAAGAAAACGAAGGGTGGAGTTGGGCGACTGAATTCTGATAGATGACGTTATCATGAAACGAAAATGACGAAACTTAAAGAAAGGGAGATTGAAATAGTGAGGTTATCAGAATTTTATGCCAAGAAAAATATAAATTTCAAATAACATCTATCAGAGCACTTGCTTGTTAAGTAATATTTATTCTGATAAAATGTAGCTCAACAAGCAATATGAGTACAGTTATAATTTATCATAAAGTCCGAGTAAAAAACACTTATGCGGTTCCATTATAAAAAAAAAAAAGGATTTAAGCTAATGCAAAGTCGCATTCAAAGGTTTTAGTAATAACAGATATAGTTTGCTACTGACTCTTATAGTGTGCAGGGTGCAACAAAAAGATTAATTTTGGCCATCTCACCTGGAAGCTTTCATCAAGTAGTTGTTTGCTTTTGTTTTAAAAGCTATAGCAACTGTGACCATAAGTCATCAGTACACTACATACAACGCGGAGATGGGGGAAACCCCTGGTGCCGTTAGACTCTAAATACTTTACACTTTATGTCTATAATTGTGAATATTTTTCGTTCGATGTCTTTTTTGCTGGATGAAAACCTGAGTTTATGAGAGATAAAGCCGTAAACTCTCACCGTAATTCCGACTAAATTGACCAGCCACGATGTGACAAAAGTCCTAAAAATTACTCTTAAATTTGGCATCCCACCCATATTGTACAGAAAAGGCTGAAAATTGCATTCTCTTTACTAACCGCGAGGGCTCATTTCATTGTACGAGAACTGTAACTCCTCCTTATTCAACTTACATTTAACAAGATCGTTTTTAATGTTAGTAAATGAATGAGTATAAAAGTGTTAATATGACGGCACTGGATAATCAAAAAAGTCATAGATGTCAGTGACAAAAAAGGATTTCTCGAAAAAAAGTGTTTCAATTTAGAGGTAATTTTCGTTCTGGTAACTCCTTGTTTTCTGCCTCAAAAATCATTTTCTGAAATATGCAAATGGAAACGCAGTAATTACATGAAATTATTCAGACTGGTCCTCTACTTTCGTTTGTCTTCAAGGGACCAACGTGTTCAAATAATACCCTTAGCCTAAAATGTCGTCTGGACGAACTATCGGCAAGTTTGCTGGCAAAGAACAAAAAAGCACGCTGAAGTTCTGCCAATCAGAATCGAGTCTATAATCTAGTCCATTAATTCTGAAAGGGGAACACGTAAAGCAGAATGTCCATTGTTAGCTGAAAAATGTAACTTTCTTGTTTCTATAGTTAAGTGGGACAAAAGGAGATTATATCAAATGTTAAAGTTTTGCGTAGTCAAGGAAGAGAAACTGTTTGTAAAAGGAAGCTGAAAATGAAATTCCTACGATTCCTTTTGCAAAGCAGCCTAGACGAAGCGTGTATCGAATACGAAATTTTTGACAAATTCATCCTTCCATCTGGAAGGATGAATCTGTCGAAAAAAGGGCTCTAATATATAAAGCCAACCAGACAACGGGAGATTATTCCGAAGAAATGAACTGGACTAATTTCGAGAAATGCGGAAGAAATAGTTTTATACCAAACATAACATCTAACAGTCCATTAATCATTACAATACTCCATATCATAACAGTTTAGGTGAAAAATTCCCTACATCGAATCCAAAGGCAGGAGGATATGCAAGAGTTATAGAAAAATCCATCCAATGGGTTCTGCGTTTTCCTCCATATCATGTAAATCTTAATCCAAATTAATATGGGGACAAACCAAACAACATGTCTCTGTCAGTAATACTACCTATAAATTGGATGATGACAAAGAATTATTTATTAAGAAACTTTCGGAAATTGGCAGCAATACATAGGAAGAATTTTGAAAACAAGTTATTCACATTGAAAACGGATACATGATCAATCAGCCAGTTATCGACGAGAATATTGAAAATTTTATTATACAATTTAGTGAACAAGTTATCCAGTGACATCAGTGAAGATGATTTGTTCGATGAATCACAGTGATTATTTGAAAAATATACCTATTCAAAAATTTCGTGCTTTGGTATTTCGTTTTAATAAACTACTGTATTAAAATCTATATCCATCACAGTTTTACGCTAAATATGCCCTCGCGGTATTACAGCTGGTAGAATCTCCGCCCACCCCACACTGGGTGGAAAAGACCCAAGTTCGAAACCCGTCAATGACATGAGAGGAATTTTTATGGGTCTTTTTTATAATGTGGCTTGAGTTAGTTGGTCACAGGCGAGGACAGCAAGTTTTGCCTCCCTAAAACGCGGGTTTTTTCGTCCAACAAACAGGCAAATCGACTGCAGAATACACGCAATTTACAGACATAATATAGGCTTTATGGCGCAATATGGTCTATATTATGTCTAAGTTGATATTTATCTAAGTTCATTGAATTATTTAAAGAACATAAATTTCAAGGAAGTTATTAAATTAAGAGAAATTTTATTTCCTTACAACAAGTTGAAATTACTGTTAAAGTGAAAATGTAGCTACTATACTACTGTACCTCAAAGTAATTAAATACAAAAAATGAGAAATGCGTCCTTTCCTAATGTAATAATGGGAAGAATCCAATTCACGGGTTTCCTTAGTGTAGATCTGTGCCTACAAACTTGGCAAGACCTTTACTTAAAAGTAACTGAACTGTGTTCATCTGAAGTCCATATCTGTTACATTATAAATATTTAATGCGTCTTGGTGGACGGTTGCTGGTTATATAAATCCTGCATGGCTTTTCCAGAATTTTTAATTGGAATGGAATAAAGAAATAATAATAGGAAACAAAGGGTGATAAATGACTATTGCTCTGAGTGAACTGGGATGTAGAGTGCAGTTCCCCGGGCAATCAGAGATTTAGGTGATCTGGGAATTGGCGTACATATTTTTATAGGCCTCTTCCTAACGCTTGCTATATGCAGAGATTCTTAGAGTAAGAATAGGATACAAAAGATTGGGCAATAGAAGTAAATACATAGGCATACAATAAACGAAAATAGCAATAATCGTAGTAAATGAAATACAGTAAAAAAGCTAAAAAAACCCAACTATTCTTATTGCTTTGTCTGGGGATACCGGAGATCTTGAGCAATTGCGCCTTTGTATTTGTATTTCGATAAATCCAGCCTTGTCCACAAGGTTCAGTGCCAGATGTATACAAGGTCTGATGTTAAAGTTTGTCGATGAAAAGATCGGAAGATTGATTAACAATATCAAACAAAATACGCTGTTTCAAGAAGACTCATATAAATTTTAATTTGGGTCGAAATATGGCTTTAGGGTACAATTAGGAAATTTAAAGTTATATATTTGGCTATTTGTAATCTCAGATTATCTTATTACTTGAAAAGCAACAAACTTAAGACGGTTGAGAATGAAAAAGACTTAGGATTAATTATGCAAACCGACATGAAGTTCGCTGAAATGTGCCGACATGCTGCTAGGACAGCACATGATGTTTATGTGTGATGTACAGGAATTTTGGCAGTAGAGATAGAGCGGTAATTATTCCATTATACAAAGCTTTGGTTAGGCAGTATCTGGGGTACAGTATCCAAGTTTCGAACCTAAAATTCATGAAGCAGATGAATTTGGGGGGAAAATTTTATCGAAGAAAAATAATTATTATACAGAGAAATATTTCTACAGAAGAAAACAGTGCAGCTTTGTCAGCCACAATGTCTCAAGATCTGCGTGAGGAGGATCTGACCCAAGTGCTTAAAACTTCCAAAGGGTGGATAAAATTAAATATGGGATACTTTTTTTTTTTTTTTTCGCAGATAGCATAAACTAGAAGACATTTACTTAAACTGAGGAAGGATCTTTGTAGACTGGATATAAGAAAAATTTCTTTTAGCCAAAAGAAATTAATTAAATTTATAAACCACCAAATAGCCGTATAGATCCGAAGAGCTTAAACGAAATTTAAAGGAGGGTTGGACAGATACCTGTAGAAAATGAGCTGACTTTTTTTTTTTAAGGCCGATGCTGAATAAGCATAGCTTACTTGCATTGCTTTTCCTTTTTAAAAATACGAATACTAATAACAGACATACTGTAATATAATTCATCACACAAATATAAAAAATGGCTATGAAAAATAACTAAAACTAACACATAATTCGCACTATGTAGTAGTTTTAGTTATTTCGATACATAAAAAGGTATAGCAGTCATGTTTGTAGAACATGTGGACTTGTGTATATGTATAGAGCGGCACCTGGAACGTCTGTTCAACTCCGCCTCGTGTCTCTGTGAAGAACAGAATCAACTGTAAGAGGGCCAGATTTTTGTTAGTATAGGTTTGTGTGTGTGTTCTGTTATGGCCTCTTGGCTACCCAGAAGCATCAGTCACTTGGATAGATGATTCTGTGTACTCATCCACATCATGGGAAGGTGGGCCAGTTACAGTAGAGCACGTAAAGACCCACCTAGTGTGAAGGCCATATTTAGCTTTCACCAGAGTTGATGCCGACAGCCGAAATCTATACTGTGAGCCCTCATGGGTAGCACAGTTGATAGGATCACCGTCCTCCCCACACTACATGGAAAAGATCTCAGTTCGAGTTCCATCGATGACGTGAGGAATGTTTATGGGCCTTTTCACAACGAGTTTGAGTTAGTCTCAGGCGAGAGTAGCATGGTTATTCTCTAAGAAACTCGGGTTTTTCGTCCAGCAAACAGAAAATCAACTACAGAACACATGAAATTTACGGACAGTATACACGGAGCAATATAGCCTTAAGTCGCTGATGCTCCTAAAATCCTACTTCAAAAACAACAACTATACTAACGAAAGTTAAATCAAAGGATTTCGATTCGGTTGTTGAAAATATATTTCAAGACAACTAAGACTATGCAGCATTAATATATTGTTTTTGTAAGTAACGTGTATTCTATGGTTGGTTTGCCTGTTTTAGGGGAAGCAAAATCAGAATATCATGGGTATGGGGGCTCGACCGAGGTCGATGTATTAGTTCACGATGCAAAAATAGCCCATAAAAAAAGTTTCCATCCCACGGAAGTATAGTAAAGTTCCACTACCACGTACTTTTCAGGAAGACCATGAATCATTTCGTTATACCGACATTTCGCTATAATGAATATCGTTCAAATCTAATGTTTAAAAAAAAAAAGACATTATTTCTTCAAGTACTTTGCAAACGTATAGTTTTATAGCAATTTGGGACAAAGGATATCCTTACGATTTGACTAATTCTCCCACTTCTGGATATTGTTAGAGGAATACAGCAGAACATCATAAATCCGGCATCCTTAGGAACATGCACGTTCCAGATTTTTGGAAATTCCTCTTTTCTGAAGGTTATGTATATAGATTAAGTATTCAGGGGTAATTCATTATTTTTAATGGTTAATACAATAGTTGTGATCTCTATTCTTAAAAAATGATAGACTCCAGAAATACTCGTATTGTGAACTAGTATTGAGTGTCTCCAAAGTGAATGATTTCTTAGGAGAAAAGCATATGTGAGAAATAACTAATTCTAATTACAAATTAAACACCACTGCATTCCACATAATTTTTTATAGGCAAAAAAATATTATCCAGTTTATTGAAACCAGCTGGAAAGAACTCTACAGAAAACATTCCAATAACTCCACCATTTAAAGGCAATTTTGACGTTTCGAAACCATTCCGGATAGCGTTTGGAAATTATTAATTGAACATAATGCATGAACTGGGCACCTGAGACGCTCCTTTAAAGGCTGCAAAACATATTTTCCTTCTGCCCTTGTGTAGTCGACTACCATTGGAGAAATATTCAAAACATTCCGGGTTTATGATGATTTCGAATTTGTGAATGCCGCATTCTTGTGGTTCTACTGTATTTTTCTCGAATTAAAGTAATATTTATAGTTTAATAAATACATATTTGAATCTCTTGTAGCTGAAAACCTCTATTTATACGATTATAGAATGCATCAAATTATTTGCTTTTCATCATATAGACTTTTTTTTTTTCTATGACGGCAGAGTGAATAAAGATTGGGGGGGACATACAGGGGGGAATGATATACAATGATATTGTATATCATTCCCCCCTGTATAAAAAATTGCTTAAGATCAAGTACCGCATGTTTGGTTACACCACTTGGTTACACAAAAATCATTTTGCACGAATTTAATCAAAACTATTCGAAGCGCAACTTTCTTGCAGAGAAGAGCGTGTCAGTTTGTGGGTAGGACAGCGGATATACTCACTGTCCTCCTCATACCCGGTGGATGAGATCTGGGTTCAATCCCCTCAATGACACGAGGAACTTTTATAAGCTTTTTTCACAATGTGGCTGATTTAGTCAGTTCAGGTGAAGGTTGCATAGTTTTCATCCCGGAAAAGGTTTTTCGTTAAGCAAACAGGCAACTGGACCATAAAAATACACGTAATATACAGACACAATACATTTACGCCTCACAGCTTTAGTTGCTTTAGCGCTTAACAAAACACACAATGTACTAATGGCAACTCAACTACTGTGAAATCATTCACCACTGAGAAAAAGTACGGCATTACAGTTTCCTCCATTATGTGCTGCTTTTGACTTAATCATTAGTAATAATATAAGTTAAAAATATCATTAATGATTTATAATTAAATATATAATTTATACCGCTACACATTTATAGTGTTATAAATTATAACACTATATTATTATATTGGAGTTACTAATAGCAGTAATGTGGAGAACGGCAAGGAACTGTCGATATTATTATGGGATAGCAGAATATATGGTGTCGACTCTGACAGCAAGCAGTCATAAAGTTGCTGCTAAAAGGAAAACCTTATTAGCCTTAGAGCTAAAATACCATTGTTTTGGTTTTGCTAATGTAGAACTACCGGTGTTAAAACACAAAAACTCAAAAGATTTACTCCAAGTTTGGAGTTTAAGTGTAGACTCTGTGTTCTAAAGTAAGATAAATATGAGGTGGAATAGCTAAGTACCTCGAAAAACAATAGTGGAAACTCATTAGCTCTCTGTGTGCTCTACTCTTTCATCTTATAGATACCCTATCTTATTCAAGAACAGAAAGAAGGAGAAATACATAACTACAGATACTTCTTTGCGAGGTAAGTTTGAGGTCGACTTAAGGCAACTCGATGTAAAAATATTAAAATGTTTTGGCGTAAATACATTTATCTACATACAAGATAACGTAATAAAGTTTAATGCGGAGGCTTCGAAGAATAAGAAAAATATATTAATAAGGAACATGTCAATCAGTGTTATGCATATTAACTAGTACATATATTATTAAAAGTGCTTCATTAAAGGTAAACATTGTATAATATGAAATGCTTATAAAGAACGGGAGGTAAATCAGTGGAATTCGTAGTCAGCAAAGTGATGTCCTGTTTGAAAGAACGCATTTATTTTGTTCATTATCGTTATTAAAGCAATAATAATGTTCTAGCTGCTCTCAAGCCCTTATAAGACAACAAAGGATCAAGAGAAGTAAAGATCCTCGTTCAATTCGATCCATAAAGGTATTGATTTCGAAGTCTGAACAGACTGGATGCATTATTGATAAAAAACGAAAAGGCCTTCACTCAATACAGGTATAAACTGTTGTCAAAATTTACCGAACTGTAAACAAACTCTCCTCAATTTCAACCTAGGAAAATGCAGTGCGAGAGGTATCCAAACGTTTAAAAATATCAAAGATATGTGTACTCAAAACAATGAATAAGAACCTGAAACTATACCCTTATAAATTCAAACCAGTTGTTGCCTTCCAACCCAAAAGTCCCTTTGAATTTCGCAAATCTGCGTATTTATATTCAGCAATAATTGTAATCAATTGAGACTCCACAATAAAACGGTGTATAGGTTATTTTAGTTGGTTTTATAAGTTATTTTAATATTGTATATAATCTGTAGCCGAGTTAGTCAGTCTAGAGAGAGAGAGAATTGCATGATTTCTTGGAATACAAAATCAGTTTCGAGATTTTTCATCCCAAAAATAGGAAACAGACCATAGAATGCACATAACAAGCTCACAGATTACATGTAATATATCGACGTTTATTATTTAGAATTTTTCCTTTTTTTGACTAGGTGCATATTCTAAGTGATCACTGAATTATGACTACACCATTCGTAATGGACTATACCGCATAACTCGCAGTATAAAAAGCCGAACAGCTTCTTACGCTAGAGCAGTGGTAATCTGCATCTGGTCGTGTAAGTCCAAGTGATAAAGTAGCAGTTATGGGACTGATAGTGAGAGCTCGTGCATCGGGCGCTTTGACGTCGGAAACTGCACTCCTTGTCAGTTGCTCACAGCCCACTACGGTTAAGGTGCCCAAAAAAATGGTATCGAACGAGTCAAACCATCTCCCGCTCACAGAATTTTAAAGTAATATGCAAGGTGGATATTTCGTGGTAAGAGAAATGTGCAGTGTGTTGTACGGGCTCAATGGCAGGCGATTGTGCGACAACCGACATCGCAATATAATATGGGGAATGCAAGAACAATGTCCCAAATGACGATGGGCCACACATCAGACGACCCAAGAGACACCCCTCTCCTTACCACTGAATGCTGTGGTGTCAACAACACGTTATTGGACATTGGAGGACAGGAAACGAGTGTGCTAGTCGGATGAGTCCAAGTAACCCCAGAGAAACGTACCAACTGTGTGGTACTACACTTAAGGTGGTAGAAAATGAAAAAGACCTGGGAGTAATTGTGCAGGCAGATATGAAGTTTTCTGAGCAATGCAGACAGGCAGCCAGGGCAGATCATGGGGTTTTGTCAATGATATATAGGAATTTTGCTAGCAGGAAAAAGGAGGTGATTGTCCCTCTGTATAAGACAATGGTCAGGCCACGCCTTAAGTGCAGGTCTGGAGGCCTCATTTTAGGAAGGATGTAGATTTGCTTGAGCGTGTACAGAGAAGGGCAACAAGATTGGTGAGGGGAATGAAGGGATCCTCTTACCAAGAGAGGCTTAAGTTCTGCAAATTGCAGTGGCTGGAGACTAGGCACCTGCGCGGTGATCTGACTGAGGTGTATAAGGCCTTGAATGGGTTGAGCACGCTTAATTCTGATGGGATCCTTCCACTTGTTCAGATTACAAACCTAAGGAGGCATAAATTCAAATTAAGAAAGGACAGATGTAGAATAGATGTGCGGAAATTTGCCTTTAGCCAGAGGGTGGTTAATTGCTGGAACAAACTTCCATCTGTCGTTGTGGAAGTTGATAGGTTGAATAAATTTAAGGAGGAACTGGACAGGCATTTGGAGGGAATGGTGTGATTTTTTTTTTTTTTTTTTTGGCTGATGCTGCATAAGCTCATACACTTACTTTCTTGCATGACATGTCACTACTACTACTACTACTACTACTACTACTACCTGGTGCAACACGCCGACGGATCCCTTCGTGTGTGGCACAAGCAACATGAGTCGATGGATCCATCGTGCATGGTGCCCACCCCAAGCAGGTGACAGTGGTTGGTTAATATGGGGCATGTTTTGCTGGCAGGAACTAGAACCCCTGGTGCGTATGAACCAACGTTTCACTAGTGAGGTCTACCGGCAGCCTTAGGAGCCTATTTGCACCCTGCCATGTTTTTTTTCCCCGTACAGAAGCGAAACCTTCCAAGACGATAATGCACCGTGTCATCGGACCTGCACTGTGCACGAGTGGTTCGAAGAACACAGTGAAAATATCACCCATCTTGATTGGACTCCAAATTCGCCTGACCTGAATCCAATTGAACACCTGCGAGATGTTTTGAAACGAGGAATGAGGCGTATGGACACGCAACCGTCATCAACTCCGACCTTGCACACAGCATGGCTGCAGATCCCTACGGACATCTTCAGTCATCTAGTGGAGTCAATGCCTAGATGAACAGCGGCTGTTATCCATGCGAACGGTGGCCCAACACGGTATTACAAAGGTGGTCCTTATTCAGTGATCACTTGGTGTATAATTTAATGCCTATGTACTAGTTCATCAAATTATTTATTAATTCTGTAGAATCTAATTATTAATAGCAATTATTATGAGTTTTATTAATCTCTTAATATAATATGGCCGATTTATGCTTAGTTCTTTGCTTTAAACAGTCACACAATGAAATTTATTAGCAGATATATTAGGTTATGTGCTAAGGGTTGTCCTAATCTTTGTCCAGTACCCGAAAATGTACTTATTTTAAAAGTTGCACATATTTCATGTTCGGTTAAGTGGTTGCGGGTTGAATGTCATCAGCTACAGCACGTGGGAGAATAAACCTGGGAGAAAAAGGATGTAATCCTCAACTGAGAAAGATCGAAACATTTGTCAAAGGCAGCAAGAATATGACCCATCACATGAAACTATTATACTTATTCAAGATATTGGTACAAATCTATGTAATAAATCACACATATAGTTTCTCTGTATATCCTCTGCAATGTTGCTAAATGAACAATTTTTAATCACATCTGTCTATCCCGTCTCGAATACACCTATTTTTTTTTTCTTCTCTTTATTAGACGGTTAGCTAATAAAAGTTCAACCCAGTTTGAGACACAGAATTTGTTTAAAAAAAAAAAAAAAAAAAAAATATATATATATATATATATATAGATCTCTGATCGATTTGTCATTTGTTGGACGAAAAACCTGAGTTTCAAGGAGAAAAAAAAAAAAAAAAAAAACACGCTACGTTTGCCGGAAACTGACTAACCTAGCCAACGTTGGGAAAAATGGCCATAAAAATTGCTCGCATCATTGAGGATGATTCGAACTCAGGTCTTTTCCACGCGGTGTTGGGAGGACGGTCATTATACCAACTGTGCTACCGAGGAGAGCAATGGCGTTACATCTGGAGATAAAGTGGTAAGCGATGGTATGCATGGTACCCCTCCAACATGTAGAATAGAATAATTTGGTAGTGGAGAATAATGGTTTGAGGAAGCATCATCATTAATGGCCGCACGGCCTTGTAATGAAAAATCTAAATTTTCTGATTTCCAGAGAATGGAGTAGTCTGTCAAATCGCGAAATCTGAACCTTATAAATATGCCTCGGATACCATGGTGAGAAAATTTGCAAGTTAGAACGCAATGCAATAGTAATTTTGAAAATTATTGGAAATATAAATAAAATGGACAGAAAAGCGCAATTAAGAGAATATGTGAAAGAGTAAAAAACGTTCTTGGAGGATGTGTAATAACTGGGTTTCTTTACTGTTGTTTGGATAGTTTCCAAAACGAAATTGTTACTAAAACCCGGTTTGGTACTGATGTTTATTTATTTATAACTGCTTTCTTAGTCACAGAGTTCGAACCGTAATAATGAACTCAGTTATTAATCGAAAGAGCTACTCTTCACTGGTTTTAAAACCTATTTACGATATTGAATTAATAAAGGTTATGTTGAGTTATTTAGAATTTCAGCTTTTCTTGTTTTGTTGGATGGCAAAAACAAATCACATGGCTACCGTGTGTATAAAGAAGCAATAAAGTTTCTTCCCCAACGGCGGGAAGTACAGTATCTCAGCTTCGGACGGCAGCAGGAATCAAACCTTGGACTTTTACTACAAGGAATGACTGTGCTTCCCGCAAGGATACTAATAAAGAAAACATACGAGTATCAGTATGAATAAGATTTATGAATAACATATTACAGGATCGGAATACAAACGATTCTAAAAAGGGAAGAGAAAACGGTCTCTGCAATGAGCTGTTAATAAGCAGAAGGTGACATTGTATGATAGTTTAGAAGGGGTCAATCTTATAATTGAATTAATCATTCCAAAAACGTCATGTCACATTTTTAAAATAAAATTCATATTATTGTAGTTCGGAGGCTCTGAAAACTGATACAAAAGCAGGGCAGGGAAAAACCAGAAATAGAGTAATTCCATCATATGTAGTCTATGAAACTTAAATCCTAGGGTCAATACAAAAACAACGTAAATCACTGACTGATATTGTTTTTTGCAGGCACGATTTGAGACAGCATGTTCTGGATCAATGCCCTCGCAGGTAGCAAAGTGGATATAATCGTTGTCTACTTACACAGGGTGGTAAAAGCTGGAAAAGGCTTGGGTCCGAATCCCGTCAATGACACGAGGAACTTTTAACAACTTTTTTCCGCAAAGTAGCCGAGTTAGTCGGTCTCAGGCAAGTATTACATTGTTTATCCTCCAAGGCACTCGGGTTTTTCGTCCAGCAAATAGAAAATTGACAAAAGAACACACGCAATATAGATATAGTATCTCTGACAGTACCGCTAGCAATTAAAAGTTATTTGGAGATGTATAACGTGTTACTATCAAACTGTGAGTTGATTGTGTTTAATTGTAATACTTAAGTGATAAATAATAAAAAAATATCTGCAACTGATTTGGAGTCTGACATGATCCAATGAAAAAACAATTTCCAGCGAAAAGAAAGTAGCGTTTTCTTCCTATTTCTGCATGAACTTTGAATATAATAAGGAAGCAGGATCGATTAGAAAATGTGACTATGCGCAGTAAAAACAAATATATACTGTATTAATGTTTAACCAATTCGGATAAAGAGACTATATTAAAGTATTCAGTTATGAGTAACCCTACACTAGTTGACGTAATTTGATATGTGAGGATATAAGCCAAAAACTTCGA
The DNA here is from genome assembly GCF_048544385.1 of Mastigoproctus giganteus. Classification (NCBI taxonomy): domain Eukaryota; kingdom Metazoa; phylum Arthropoda; class Arachnida; order Uropygi; family Thelyphonidae; genus Mastigoproctus; species Mastigoproctus giganteus. The sequence goes on along the minus strand of NC_143578.1, from coordinate 45,058,981 downwards.
GAGCTGAGGCCGAATTATGACTATCTAGGCTGCCTCTAAACCCAAAATAAAGATTATGCACGAAAATGACCCAGTTATGATGATTATTCATTTTGCCGTCCCTATATACCAGGTGATCACCATACAAAGGAAAATGAGACCAGCAGAAATTTTAAAGAAGAAACGAATAGCTTTAGAAGCTAAATAGCAAAAAGAATATTTCAAAACGTCTTTTCTAATACCAAACTGCAAAACGGCACCTATAAACCATATTACATTACTCTAACACCCCCAAAAAAGGTGTTAGAGTAATTTGCAGATCTTTCCAGCTTGACAGGTATTCAAGACGTAACACCAAGCCCTCAAACTGAGGCCCAAAAAAAGAAAATATTTAAAGCTGTGTTATTCTAAGGCTAAGTGAGAACGCAATGACAACTTTATATTAGGTAAGATTATACAAATGTAATATAAATATATCATTAAGCAAATCAATAACAAAAATGGTAAATAAAAGAGGTTCCAAAGACAACTCCAGTGGAACACCACCAATACATTTAAAGAGAAAAGAAAATCACTCACAACCCCATAATGATGTTAATGGAGTCAAAAGTATTTGAAAGGACAGTATGGATAACATCTAACTGGATAACAGAGATCAAAGAGCAAAGGACGTTTGAATTTTAATAGTTGGTCAAAGTGATCCTCCTAAGAAAACCATGTGGTTATCATTGAAGTTTACCATAAAATAATCGGAAATCTGATCAAAAATTACTGCCCCTATAATTTTTGAGAGACTAACCATCAAATACAAGGGTTGATAAGAAACAAAATCCACAGTTTTTCCTCATTTAAACATAGGTACCAAAAAATTATATACTTAAAACTTATGAAACTATTCCGGTGTCAAAGGAGCACTGACTGTAAAGTAACTGTCTATTAAAGCAACGTAACAATGTTTTCAAAAAACCATTGCGATCATTTTATCGGTTGTTGGACTATTTCAAATTGTATCAGGTCATAACAAACTTTCCTGCATGGATGGTCAGTAGTTGTTTTTGTTAGACTTTAGGCCCGTCAGAGACTTAAACCATATTGTAACAATGTATGTATTATGTCTGTACAAGTATGTCCTTACGGATAGATTTGCATGTTATTGCGGTGAAAAACCCGGAATAACCGAGGAGGGAAATCCTATTTCCCCCGCCTGAAATCATATAACTACAGCCTCAACTTAAGTGGACTTTATAAATCCCTCAAATTATTGATGGATTCGAATCTGGGCTGCTTTAAATGAGTGACAAGCGGCGAAAAATACTCTCATGGAGGACCACTGTGACCAACTATTAAAATTCAAACGTTCTTTGCTCTTTGATCTCTGTTATGCAGTTAGATGTTATTCATACTTTTACCCTGGCACTTCTATCATTTTTTAAAAATTATTTTTCGAAGTGTAATTTGGTTACAAAAAATTAAAAAAAAAACAACTTAAAATAAAGATTTCACTACATCAACTAAATGTTCCGACCAACTGCACCACCGAAATATTTACATAGCATATTAACTGAATCAATCAAACATAAAAGTACGATATCAATATTTGTAAACGGTGGTTACTTTATTATTATTGTTGCTCTTATATTATTTCTCCCCGATTGGGGGATTCCACCCTGTGACGAGTATTTCTACCAAGTACACAGCGTAGTTCTTCCACTTATTATTATTATTATTAGAAAGGGATGCTTCTGATTCATTTAAAAATATTCATGTACATATATGTGTAAAAGAACGTTTCAAATTTGGGACCTCATCCAAATCGCAAGCTAACCATTTCCGCACACTAATAAGTTCACTACTGTCCTAATGTATCGGGCTTATGACACTATTAAATTGTATCATTAATCTCTCTTAAGCTCTTTACTTACTGTAGATGTAAATATCAGCCATTAGCTATTCCATTACTTATTGTACATTCGTGGCGTGAAGAGAGGTTATCGTATTTTGAAGGGCAAAGATCAAAAAACTGTCTCTTGTTCAAGTTAATATAAACCTTTAACTTGTCACGCAGTACTTAATTTATGTTGCATACAGTACTGTTTTCGGAATGGACGAACAGTGTTGGCACCCAAGGTCCCACAGACCACAGTGCCAAAAATGAGAATGGAAAATAAAAAAAAATTAAAAGGTTAAATCGTCTAGAAAAATCATGATGATCTCATTATTACTCCCTGACAAGGGGATTCCTAACCAGTGACGGATACTGGTACCAAGTGCACAGGGTGGTTGTTATATCCGGCTACTATTACTATTGGAAACACCTTTATCCTAAAGGTGTTCGGGATTGCGACTTTCTGCAGTTTCTTGTAGGTGAAGTCTCTGGCAGGTCTACTGCTGCTAGGCTGTTGTGTAGGGTCTTTGGCAAGGTTATCGGGATGGTGGTTATTTGTTCCATAAGCCACACCATTTGGACCTCCAGTATTATGTCTGTGTACTTACTACTAATAGTATAGTAATTAATATTATTATTAATTTATTTATTTTTATTTTTTTACAGGGTCCAATAATAAAATGCACTCAGACTGTCATGACTAGATCTGCTATGTTGCAAAATTCAATGCTTGTTATCAGTTTCCTGCTTCTTGCTGTTACCTAGCAAGCATCCTGTGCAATATCAGTTATTACACATAAAGGACGTACCCTTTTTATTATTTCAAAACACCCTACTACTACTACCCTTTTAGCTGGTCGGATTAAAAATATATAAATAAGGGTGGCACTCGAATTACAAACTAAAAACAAGTACAAAAATTATTCTTCGTCATGGAATTAAAAAAAAATATCTAGAGTTAAAATTAAAAATCTTAAAACGGGATTAAGAAATAGAAATTAAAATCAACTTTAAAACCACAAACCTGCAGAAAGATGCGTTGGCAAGGAGAGAATTCAGAACTGATGCAGGGCCGCATTTACACATAAGTTGAACAAGCTACAGCTTAGTGCCTCATATTACAAGGGGCCTCGCTCCACCTTAAAAATTCCTTTTTAAAATTGTCACAGTGAACCGATGAAGGGCCCTTGTACACATAGCTTAGGGCCACAAGAAGTTTAAATCCGGCTCTGAACTGATGCCACAATGAAACTAAAAACAGCTAAACAATTTATAATGCCAACAAAGAGACGCACAAAATGTGCTAAATTCAAATATTTTAAACAAAGCTGAAGGGTCTGTTTGTTAGCATTAGAAATTGTTAAACTGTATTTTAACTTCATTATGCCTCAATTAATTTAATATTATTTATATGTCTTTTTTTAGTTACCATCTCCGTTATTTATATAGTTTTAGCCTACCATTATCTGAAAAGGAACTGTAATAATAACAAGTTAGTTAATATACGCGCGTTAGCTTCTTATTTCTGAAATTAATCTACTTTTTTCTTTTTCTCTGATTAACAGAAGTGAAAAGCAAATATCCATTTATCCCCAGGCCGTCATAGTTTTACCATTTTTGGTGGGTCAGCTTCCAGACTTTTTTGTCTTCTGGAAATTTAAGTTTTTCATCCCACAAAATAGGGAAATCGACAAGAGAGCACAGATTTTTAGACAAGACATTTTGGCGTCTTAACTTCCTCGGTAACATTCTAAACGATCCGACCAACACTCAGCATCACTTTTCTGAAAACAACTTTATCCCATACGATAAAATTTATATTATATACAAGTAAAATAACACTATTATGCCACGTGAAAATTCTTAACAGATAGATTTTATTAAACTCATATATAATACAAGCTGAATACTACACTAATTTGTTAGCAGGTGACGCTTCAGGATTCTTACCAAACGGCATCTTCAGAACCTAAATGACTTTGGAGGAACCGGACTTCTTAATTCCTGCATTTATATTTACAGTATAATACAAACAACAGTTATAACTATAAATAGGAATCTGCTAACATTCGAAAAATAGTGACTTCCTTTTTGAACCTTTTAATCTTCATTCTTTGATTCCGTTTCTAAATAAAATAGTATGTTAATTTAGAAAGAGATATTATGCGATATTAGAGGATATTTTAAGAAAAGGGACTTACTAGAGGATATTTTAAGAAAAGGGACTTACTAGAGGATATTTTAAGAAAAGGGACTTACTGAGTCTAACTGCCATTTCAATAGTCCGAAAATCAAACAGTATTCTTATACACATGCCCAGAAGTATACTGGTGTGCAAAACTTGAAGGACCAGTCAGGTTTTCACCTGTATCTTCTCATAGGAGTGGCCTGGATATGGGAAAAGCATATCAAGGAACCTCGTGAGGTACAGAAATGATGAAGGAAACAACAACAGAAACAAAACGGTACAGAGGGACTTTATTCATAAATGGCAACATAGCACTGGCTGCCATGATACAGATGCATCACTATCAAAGATGGAACAAAGGGAAGAGGTGGTCCTCAGTAGGAGATATGGCCACCTCTAATGTCGATGCAGGCTTTGCACCGCCTGTCCATATTTAGAACAAAGTTATTGCGACAACATCGTCCATTCTCTGTCAGCGCCATTTCAGTTGGTGAACATTTTCTGGTGGGTGTGGACTTGCCGCTAGGCGTCTCCCCAGAGCGTCCCATATGTGTTCGATGGGATTTAGATCCATGGAACGGGTAGACCAATCCATACGAACAACGTCCTCACTTTCCAAAAGCATATCAACAGCTGCAGTGCGATGGGGTGTGGCGTTATCATCCATAAACACGAACTCGGGGCCAATGGCACCTCGGAACAGACGCACATGGAGAAGGATTACCTCAGTACAGTAGCGTGGACCGGTTACAGTACCGCCTTCCAGTATCTGGAGTTGTGTACGTCCATCCAAGATAACGCCTCCCCAGACGAGAACACCTCGACCGCCATATCGATCCCTTTCAGTGATGTTTGCGGGGTGATACCGTGTGCCAACTTCTCGCCAGATTAGCTGACGTCCAGAATCGCTGCTGAGACTGAACCTACTCTCATCAGTAAAGATTTTGTGGATGTAACCTTTAGAAATGGTGTTGGTCCTTAAGTTTTGCACACCAGTGTATTAGTAACGCGCCATATGCTTCATTTTCGATATAAAGTGCAATATATGCTTTACAAGAAAGTTATTTCGGTTTAGCTCCAACTTTAACACGTAATGATTCTTTCCACTCAGATGAGACTCCGTAAACATATTATCATTAATAAAATTCTTTTGCTGGGTTTCCCATTTTATATCTGCTTTATGTCCACGTCGTGAGTCTGCTTAATATAACTGGAATGGAAAGGCAAGTCTCACTAATCTATCGTTATTGCATTTCAGTCGGTCTTTTTTTTTTTTTTTTTAATAATAAAAGGGACTTACAGTATGTGAGTGAAAAAGGTGAAGGTTTAGCTGTCCTAAGCTTTAACTTTCTAGGTTCTAGTTGCACACTTTCGAAACGTCCTGCAGATACTGTAAAGCAATTAGTTGACAAAGTTTAAGACTGCCTCCTCAGATGGCTAAATCATGGTCACAGTTTTTGGGACATGCAAATTGAAGCAGTCAAGGTGAAAGGACAAACAATAAAGTCAGAAGTCCACTTTGCCACCACCACGAAATCCACAGAAATTGAAAAACAGTTAAAATCAACTATCACCAAAGAGTCACAAGAAGAAAAACCTGTTTCCACAGGACAACATACAATTCTGAAGATCTGAGAAGCAATCATTTAAAAATTTTTTAAATAGTTGCATGCTTCTTTAGTTTCTTAAAGCGGACAATGCAATTCATTGAGTTTTTTTCTTTTAGACACGATGTCCAATGAAATGAACCCGTTGTCCCATAGGAAAACTGCACTATGAATTTGTATAAATGAGGAAACAGCCTTATTTTTCCAGAGCTAATTACTCTTGCGAATCTAATTACTCTATAGATTGAGCGATGACTACAGGAGTGTTTCGAAAATGCAACTAAAAGGCGAAGGTTAAAACTTACAAACACTGATAGTTCACCATTTCTTTTTGAGAATTTATTTACCTGTTATATACGTGACGCACGACCTTTTTTGACATTGTATGTGCATTACATAAATCAGATGGATAACGTTAAGCATGTAGAGAAGCAATGGTCTGCATCATATTATATGGCTCCCTACAGTGGATTTTAAAACTTCCCCGTTAGCATCCAGGAGGTGAACAACGCATTTCTGTTAAAACAGACTCACAGAACCATTCAATTTCACTGATGAAATGTATCCAGTTCTTACCACAAACTACTATTTACTACTACTTACCACATACTACATATCTTTCAGGAAATTCCACAGGGAGGAGTTAAATCATGACGTTAAATCAGAATAACGTGGAGAGCTTACACACTTACTCTTTGCACCCTCCATCGTACTAGAAAACTGGTATTGAAATGGGCTTAAACTCACAAATGTGAGGTAGCTTTGTTGGTATTATACTCCACCTTCTTCGCCATACGGCCAATGAATGGAAGTTTACGATCCCAGCACGTTTACGTACTCAGCAAGTATATTCCTTCAAAGAAAGATGTTACATTATTATCCCTGGAAGATTCAATGTACAGTCCACATAACCTTTGCATTCTGAAGTCTTGTGCTATTCTCTGCCTTGTGGATAACTGTTTCTTGGTAATGAGAAATCATTTCATTACACCATTACATAATTTGTTAGCTATAAGTCATTCAGGACATACACTTTCCCTAAATTGTTCGCTATATATTTTTAATTTATTAAAGTCTGAGACCGAACAAACTCAATATCGGTTGAGAAGGTCTCAGTGTCTCGGTATGCCATAACGCTTTGCAAATTGAGGAAGCAGCCTTAAACTTTGACGACTAATTGCCTTTACAATATTTGTAGGATAACGCAAGGGCAATTAGGAGGAATTACGTAATTAACTCGCGAATTTCAACAGCAATTTCCTTATGTGTTTATGCTATTCCAGATGGAGAGAGATTAAAATTGAAATGTGTGTAAAGTAATACAGATAAACAGGCGAGTTAGTTTATATCATAAGCTGGCTAAAATCAAGAGCAATGGACTCTAAAATAACTTTTCCATCTAGTATTTCAAAAATCTCTAAATTGCTATAAAATAAATGAGTTGCCATTTATGAGAAATATTGCCATTCCGTTAATTATAATTGTAATATTAATAATTACATTACTTTTTTTTATATTAATTCCACACTATCGGATTTTTGTTCGATTTTTAGATTCGTACATAACTTGTACGTATTATATATGCATTCAAAAGCCACGTACCTGAAGCAGAGAATCTACATGATTCCATGAGATAAAGGCAATCTTTTCCATTAGGCACTGTGGCTAGGGTCTACGAAGTTTTCAGGGCCTGAAAAAATAGGGACCCGAAGAAAATATGCTTCAAATAGAATTCAAAGATTTTATTACAACAATTTTTTGACATCGTTGTACAAACTAATTTTTAAATACAAATTTCTAAGATAAATTCTTTCTTCGGCATTTTCTGTTAACATCATCCAAGTTCGTATTGCGAGTAAGTTGGTGCTAGAGTGTGTAAATAACTTAGATATCAAATTTATAGAAACGCTTTCGAATTTCTTTAAAAACAAAAAAAATTATATTTAAAGCAGGGGCATTTTAATATGTTTTATATAATGTAGTGAGGTCTCAGAATGAAGGATACCTAGGGCCAACAACGTAAAATGAAGAGTACCTACTGTCTATGAACACCGAAAGACGATCCCGCATGAGATGCCTCTATATTCTTTTAAATTGGTGTATAATATCTCAATCAAGAATAATTGGACCACTTTTATTTGAAATCATGCTAAATTCTGAAAGCTATCAGCCATTAAAAATGTACGCTCAGAAATGCAACATGCCATACCTCTTTTGTTGCAATGGCTGAGGTTGCCTCAGTATTTAGAAATCGTATTGTCTCAAAAAGACTTTCGGTCTCCATGATCTTCTGGGTTTCTAGATCTCAGAATCAAAGAAGAGGTTTTTGAAAGCAATCCACATTCACTTGGGGAGCTTAAAGAATACAAATCTTACCGAAAGCATTCCAGGTGAAGTTATACAGTATGTCGTGTTTCTGATTGTGTGTCACATTTTCAATGCCTCTATGGGCGAGTTTTCACATCCTTTTTTTAAATTTCCGAAAAATATTCTATATGCAAAAAATAAAAGTTTGGGCTATCTGACTCCACAAATAAAAGTTTAGATCACCCTGTATTTCTCAATAGGGAAATGCTGTTTATTTGAAAGAGTGCAATACCGAGACAATGTGTTATGATTGTGAAGGGCATTGCTTAGACGACAGGAAATTTAATTTTCTTTAATACAAACACTAATTTGTAAGCCTAATTAACATAAGAACACATTTTCTGCCATTATTATATTCTTTGTCGAGGTACGAAGTTTTTAGAGACTTTTTTTTTTTAATATATACAATTATTTACAACACGAGACTGAAATACAGTACAGTGAGGCCCCAACATCCGATGGTAATTCGTTCCACAAAACCCATTGTATGTTGAAACCAATAATACATTGATTCCCTGTGATTCGTTCCCCAACAACACATAAAATAGGTATTTATTATATGTTATACTTCATTTTTACATTAAAAATGAGTGTTTTATAATGATTATTTAATCAATAATATTTATAAAACTTTTATTTAAATGTTTTATATTAATAATATAAAACATCTTAAAATAAAAAAAACAATAAATTAGCATTTACCTTAGACTTGAAGTGCAGAGCTGATGAAATCAATGGTGGCGTAGTGGTGGTGGGACAATCAAGCGTCAGGTGTCTTTTCAGTCTTTTGCTGCTACTGGCAAAGAAACTGTCCAAAGTGGACTATTTTTGACAACTTTTTTGTAGCTTCCTGATGAATGACTTCGTCTTCCATTTTGCCCCCCATCATGAGTTCAGTGTTTTCAATGTCGGGGTGTTTTTTTACCACTTCTCTTAAACGCTCCCAACAAGAAATGAGTGTTCAACTCTTCAGGTGACACTTTTTGGGTGTCTTTTTCTTCCTTTTCCTCTCCAGTGTCACTCTCCGTGATTTTCTCCAACTCTTGTAACTCCTCTATTGTTAGCTCACGCCCATGACGTCAACAAGGTCCTCCACATCCTCTTCGCCAACCTCCAGACCAACTGATTTACCAAGAGTAATAATATTATTTGTCAAGGCACCATCATCTTTAAATCCGTCAACGTTATAGATAATTAAAGGCCAGATATTTTTCCAGGCTGAATTTAAGCACCTTGTGGAAACATCATTCCAAGAACTTACAATCAGCCTCACACTGTCCAGCATTTTGAATTTCGATCTCCAAAAACCTTTGAGGGTGACAGCATTTTCACCAGAGGTTGCTGCAAAGCAACTTGCAAACATTTTCGTAGTGTAGATTTTCTTGAAGTTTGCAATCACTTGCTGGTCCATTGGTTGAAGAAGAGGGGTGGTGTTGGGTGGCAAAAATTTGACGAACAAAGTCAAATTGTGCCTCAAGAGATTGAACAAGTTTGGGATCATGGCCTGGCGTATTATCCAGCAGGAGCAGTGCCTTCACAGGAAGCTTATTTTTCTCAAGATAACTCTTCACTGAAGGACAGAAAACTTTAAGCTCCCATTCATTGAAGATATATCCTGTAACCCAGGCCTTGTTATTGCGCCAAAATACTCCCAGCATTCATTTGTCGACCTTTTGTTGTTTAAATACTCTGGGGGTGTTAGAGTGATACACAAGCAAAGGCTTCAGCTAAAAATCTCAAGAGGCATTGGCACTCAATAAGAGAGTGAGCCTAGGTAAACTAGCCTCATCCTTAGTGAAGTACGTTCTCCTGGGCATTCGCTTCCAGAAGAGGCCAGTTTCGTCAGTGTTAAAAACCTGCTGGTGAAGTTAACCCTCCTGATCAACAAACTCAATTTAAATTTTATAGAAATTTCAACAAATTGAATTTTAAAGGTCTCGGCTGCTTTTTTTTTATCAGCACTGGATGCCTCCCCATGCATTTCAACACTTTTGATATTCGCCCTTTTTTTGAAGCGCTCGAACCAGCCTGTGCTGGCTTTAAAGCGCACAGCACTGCCATTGGTTGATGGAGCTTTAAGTTTTCTGAAAATTTCCTCCCATGTATCATTCCAACTATATCGGAAAGCCATCAGTACCTGCAAATATCATCGGTCCTTAAAATAAGAGATCGTATGGAAGGTATATCGGTTCCTGAGAATGTCGGATATTGATGTCATCGTAAGTCGAGGCCCCACTGTATTTAGAACTAATAAAAATAACCAAACAAGAAGAAAATCAAATAAATTAATTTTTAGCTTTATAATTTCTGGCTTCTCTTTAACGATGAATACGGTAGGGGTCGCATTCATCGTTCGAGAGTCGACAATTTTATACAACATTAATTGAAAATTAAAGTATAAAATACCCAACTAGAAATCTTGTTTATTTTCCCTTAATGCTGTGATTATGAAAATACGGAAAATATGGCTGTTTAATCGCTTATAAAATATCAAGGAAATGTAAGACGACATAAAATTAAGTATTATTAAATTGCACTCAGGAAAACACAGTACCTTTAATGTGTATTAGAAACTATAAATCATCTAATCACGATGAAACTTCCATTAAAAAATATATACATAAATGAAATCGTATTTCATTGCAGTACTTGCGAACATTCTCATGTCCACTGAAGACATTAAATGCAGATTTTTATTGCCATTCAAAGTACAAAAGAGGGGGAAAAAATCACAAGAGCATATTAAGTGATATCATAATCTTTTTATAACTAAAGATGGTTTTCTTTTTATACTCTGATACGACTCCAGTGGCCAGAGGACTTTACAACTTCATTGTAAGTCGTAAGGCAGGTGAAGGATATAAGGAATACTGAGAACGTTTGTAAGGCAGGTGAAGAATATGATGAGTGCAGCAAACTTATACGAATGAACAAAAATTAACAATAAAAAAATAACGTTTTTTTAAATATTAATTTCCGTATTATATATCTTTAAATCATATATTATGTTTATAAGCCAAAATAAATAAATAAATAAAATTTTTATTAATATTAATGAGAAATCTAATAAATGAAAGTTGTCAATTATTTTTTAAGCATTGTAATTAAATTTATAATCAGCATGAACTAAATATATGAAGTCGATAAGACTTCATATATGTCAATTTAAATTACACAAGAATGCATTTTTTTATATATCTATATAAATCAAACTGGATTATTTTTCTATTTTAATAAAAAAATTCTACAAACCTTAAATAATAATTTGGGAATGAACTTAATACGACAGTTAAATTAATGTAAAATCACTTCTGGATCTGCTGATCGATTGCGATCGGCAATTAAGCACTTCTCTACTAAGTCATTTATATTTTCAAATGTATTTTAGTTCAGGATAATTTCGCCACCACTGGAAAAATAATAATAATAAATAAAGTAAAATACTCGGAAAGAACTGAAGTATGAAGCTCTGAATCTATATATTTTGTCCAGCATGCTAAACACATGACCAACGGCTTTCACAATCGATAAGTTGAACCGCTGGAAGGAAACAAACTTATAACTATTACGTTGCCATCGGCTCACTCATCGTATAAATATTATGACTACAGACAATTGAACCATACATCACGACTTAATACTGTGCTTATGAAGCACATTCGTTTTTTTAGAAACCTTTTATCGAGTTACAGTAGTTATCCAATGACCAAGAAGGCTCTCTCAACACCCACTTCATTTTAACCAGTGAGTAATCGGTCAGTTACTATGACTCAGTGACATTTGTATGACTCATACAGGCATTGCTTAGTAAGGATGCTACTGTTTTATAGATTTATAAACCAAAAGTTACAGTTCTCTTTCCTTCCCCCACTTCCTTTTTTTTTTTTTTTTTTTGAAGACATGTTGTTAAACAGCACTTCCTGACATTACTAGTATTCAAAACTGTATGAGGTATTAATCATTCTGCTCTTTTCTCATTTATTGCTTTTTCTTTTTTATAATATACAACATTAAAATATTTTCACAGACCTGTTTCCGCCTTGTGTCTTCATAGAAAGCGGCAGATAACACCGTTAATTACGTTGAATTCCACTGCGGCGTTTATCTTTTTTTATGTCGTCAAATAACCGTATATGCAGCGGCATTCTTTCGTCTGACATTAACAGCTCGAATAATTGATACAACAGGATATTACGCATAGGAGTTGCTGAACTATCTTTAATGACGTAGAATTCACCTATTAATATCTTTTCTCTCTTTTTTTGGACAAATACAATTCACATTTTTTTAAAAAATATACTTAAAGTGAATTAGCATTAGTAGAAGCATATGATGCAAGAAACCTTATATAAAAAAAACTTCTCATTTCACTCATCTACTCGCTCGAAATGTTTGTCTAGTTCAGCATTGAATTATTTAAGCTGTCAACTTCCACAACGACAGATGGAAGTTTGTTCTTGTTCCAGCAATCAACTACCAGCTGGCTAAAGGCAAATTTCCGCACATCTATTCTACAACTGTCTTTCCTCAATTTGAATTTATGTCCCCTCAGGTGCGGAATCTGAGCAAGAGGAAGAGCCTATCAGCATTGAGCTTGCTCAAACCATTCAAGGCCTTATACACCTCAATCAGATCACCTCGCAGGTGCCTAATCTCCAGACGCTGCAATTTGCAGAACTTTAGCCTTTCTTGGCAACAGCAACCCTTTGTTCCACTCACTAATCTCGCTGCCCTTCTCTGTACTCGTTCCAGCAATTCTACGTCTTTCCTAAAATGATGCCTCCAGACCTGTATGCAGTACTCAAAGTGTGGCCTAACTTGCCTTATACAAGGGGATAATCACCTCCTTATCCCAGCTAACAAAATTCTTATTGCAGCCTGTCTACACTGCTCAGAGGATGCAAGTATTTCATGCTTTATATAACATACTTAATACTGTAATCGAATCACAATTGATATTAAATAGTAGTGAACGAAAATATAAAACAGTATTTTTTCTTTCTGGGAAAAAAATAATAATAAATATTAAAATTTGGTAAAACTTTCCAAACTGTATGAGGCATTAAAATGCACGTTATTTCATTTCATTAGTACGGCTTTAGTTACTGAGTAAGAACCAGCATAATTTTTTTTATCTCTGATAAACCACAATCGAAGACTATAGAAATACTTGCACATATAAATAATATAATCAAAAGCAACGGTCCTCTGTGAAAGTGTCATAGGCTTCAGTTAGTCACCTATTATTCATAGTGGCAACCTGTAAACTACCGTATAGTAACGTAACGTTTTAAACTACAGTCAAAAACGTAAGCCGGTCGCCTCACCTGTCTCCATTTGAACACAATACGTTTTAATCCCAAATAATTGAAGAAACTGTGAAAGGACTGTATTTCCATTACGTCTTTCTGTTTTTATAATTGTATATTTACCAGAAAAATGGGTACAAATCCTGTTCTTTATCGTAATATATACTACGCTACCAAAATATGCGGACGCCCTTCTTAATGTAATGAACAGTGTGAATGAAATATATGCAAAGCAAGAGGAGGATTGAAAGTTATCAGGAAATAGCAGTGATATCATAAACAAGTAGAATGAGTCACAGCAAGGCGCTCACTGTGTCTCAAAAAAGAGCTTACCATTATCGTTGGATGTCATTATAAGCAATTTGTAACTGCTTGCAAAAAAAAAAAAAAAAAAAAAGTTTGAACTTGGTTGATAGCCAATTTGATGAAAAGATGAAGAATAAGAAAAATATGGATGCCCGCAAACGTTCAAAAAAAGGCCGAAATCGCTGCACCCCCCGAGAAAATGTCGAAAAGTAAACCCAATGGTATCTTTGGAAAAGAACGTTGGAACTCCTTGGAAAATTACTTCAATGTCCACAAGAGTGTTCATAAGAACAATCACGCTTCAGAAAGGACTGCACAGCATGGGTTTTCATGACAGCGCTACCGAGGTCATTTACTGCAGTGTAGCTGAGCCAACAATGAAACGTGGAAGTGAAGTCATAGTGTGAAGATACTTCTCGTGGTTCAGACTGTTGGTTGTAATGGCGATAACCAAAGATGAAGTGGCAAAACTCTGGTATTTCTCGATAATTATCCATCCCACACAGTGAGCAATAACCAGAGTCCAGACCTGAATAAGAGCGAATATCGAAAGATGAACTGGAATACCGGGTCAGGATGCGGCCAATACACATTTCTTCTACAGGCGAACTGGAGACTAAACTGAAGGAATTAATACAAACACAAATAACTGTTCCCTGCTACAACGAAATAGTCGAAAATGTTCCATGATTTATCGATAATCACTGGACACAAGGCGGGCCTACACTTTATTGATGTGTTCATTGAAACAGTTTTTCCAAACGTGATGGTGTCTGGATACTGTTGGGTACTCCACCCGAAAAGATTCCTAAATCTTTTCGGGTAGAGCCAGGTCTAGTAAAAAGAATGAATGGAAACTGAATCAGTTTGGTTTCCATTTTACTTCTATGTCGGATATTGAAGGCGCCCTAAAGAATAAAGCGTACAAAATCCTTTCATTTCTCTCCGAAAACCATTTATGACAATTGAAGGCTTCTGCTTACGATAGAAAATCTTCCTGAAAAGCTGCCTATATGATAGCATGCGTTTCCATAATCAGTTTTCCCGGGTGACCACAAAATTTAATAACAGCCGGTTGCTTGAACTCCAAAATCCATATGATATACTCTAAACACGTTTTTGCACCATACCATCTCCCTTAGAACTGAAATGATCATGGTGCACCGAAAACATGCTCATACTTGCACAAGAGTTTGAAAGGTCACGTGTGTAACTGTGACGCAAACGTTTAGAGGAAAGAGCAACAATCCCATTACGTACTTTCCTTACGTATAAATGGTAATTATATGAATACGCACGTGGAACACATATAAATTCTACATTTAAGAAATATATATATTATGACCACCAACATTAATAGGGATGCACCTAGATGATAAAAATTTTTTTCTTTCAATTTTCTATTAAAACTATCAAGGTAATTTTATGTACGGTAAATATATTTTAGATTAAATAAATCAAATGGCATTATTTAATTTTTCCTCATTTTTTGCCAACTAATATTCCGCCTTTTGATCAGTCTAACAAATACGAAATACGACAACACCGTTAGAAGCATTAGTTTCCTATTTAAAATATAAACTTAAAAAAAAAATACTCTAAATATATTTTACATTAAGTATATCAAATTTTTCTCCCTTTATTTATCTCACATTTGGCCTTTTATCAATCTGATAAAGTACCAGATACGATGACACTGATTGAAACATTTATTTTAATATATATTTTTTTAAAAAAATGGCAACTATTCTTTCAACAATACGCCCTCTTTAGGAAATTCACTAGCAAAAGATATCAATTTGAATGATCAGATTATAACTTTTTTTTTTTTTTTGATTTCTTATTTAATTATTTTTTAATGTACAGTAAACGTAATTTATAATGTCAGATGTTATTAAATTTCTTATTTTCTACTAACTCATATTTCGTCTTTTGTCAATCTAACAGAATATGGGATAACGTGACACTGATAAAATATATATATTTATTTATTTTAAATTTGAAAGGGGGAAAAAATGCTGTCATTCACATCAGCAAGACGCCCGCCCTCTTCAGAAACATTTAGAAAATTTACTTGCAAAGATACCAATTTGAACTCACCGCGTTTGAATCCTTCCGCCTTTTATCGCATCGACATTTGCTAGCGAATGCAGTACGCAACGCTAATTTTCCTTTTACTTAAAGTGAACTATTGCGCTGTATCACTAACCTACCTTTGAGGATGAAGTAATGGTGACCTTAACGAGTGCTGTATCTTCATGCTGCAATATCCTGCTGCAATACAAACTCTCCTAACGTCACTGCACCATGCCAAATAACTTCTCTTTTTGTTTTTTCCTTGCCTTACGCTCTCCGGTGATCAACAATCTAGATTTGCATTCTCCGAGTTTTCAGCACCACTTGCGTGCTGCAGAGAAGCTTTATATATTCCCACTTTGACTAAGATCTTGGATTTTCCAGGCACACGTCATCGGTTTTCCAAAAACTCTCACTCATCATAGGAGTCACCAAATCGAACAGTTTAAACACGAAGCGCCATCTGTAAATGAATTTTGTAGTTACAGTTTCGCTGCTTTTATAGTGTTTAGGCCTAGCAATTCTCAAATTGGTTTCCATAGTGATGTGTAATATAATAAAAAAATATGTACGCACCTTGTACTTTGAGGATAATTATCAAAAATGTAGGTCAATTTTCGTAAGTGAATGGATTATTATTTTGGTGCTGTCTATACTGTAATAAAAACAAAAGATGAATTTGATGTAACTCTATTTCCGGAAGCATTCTAAATTTTCATATTTAATTAATTGTACGAAATTTCCCTGTTAAAAAAATAATAAATAAACTATCGTGGCAATATATCCGGTAATGGTGAACAAAAATTTATTAATTTTATATATATAATAATCAACAACATTCGTTTTCTTTCAGAAACGTTGCCAAATGCAACGTAAGAATTGCAGACTATTTGGATAATGGTTGATATTAACTATAACTGAAGCTGTGCATCATTCAGTGGCTGACCCCACTGCTATCATGTCACTATGGATTAGAGTTACTTGCTTTATCTGTTAATTCAGTAGACAGATGGTTAGTCTCAAAGCTAGTCATGAATTCAGTCATCGTAGCAGTGCGCCTATGAACGGATGTTAATTAGAAATGATATTCTAATAATATCATTTCTAATTAACATTCTTCACGATACTATATAAAAAAATACACTACCGGCCATTCACAAATTACGTAATACAAGGAAGGTTAGCGGGGGATCCTAGAAAATGTTACGGATGGCAGATTGCACGAATATTACGTAACTGACTTATCCAAAATAAATAAATAATACGACTTGAACTGGAGTATTTTGTTGTGTAATAATGGGAAGGGGGGCAAAGCAGTTATTAGGAAATATTACGGGGGGTGGAATGGAGATATTTCAAAAGTTAAAATATCACTTTACGTCATTTATAAATGATCCTTTTGTCTTTTCGTTTATAGAGTTCTGAACCTCTTACATATTTTTTTACAGCTTTCGTTTATATGTTACAATTTATCCTAAATTATTAATACCAATTAGGTTTTAGAACTAGTATTAATACTAGTTCGAAAACCCAATGGCGGAAACTGTACCCTTTCTACTGGCGAAAAGCGGTAGAAAGGGTGTTTAAGTTCTAGTTTTTAAGGGAAATGTTTGATCCAGTAGTTTCCAAAATGTTGCCATTCGAGGTGCTCTTGGAGTTAAAAAGCTATAATTGTAGCATCCTTGAAGAATAACTGACATCTGATCTGAGCCTGAGTTTCCCTAATTTCGTTGATGCCCTTTGGGGACTATTCACAAATTGCGTAATACAATGAGGAGGAGGATCAGATGAACTTAAGTCGCATTGTTGGTGAGCAGAAAGAAGTAGCAAGTACCTTAACCATTTTTTTTTGACAAAAATAAATAAATAATGTGATTTAGATGGAATATTTCTTTATGTAATAATGAGGTGGGGGTCAAAGCTATTGTTAAGTGATGTTAAAGGGGGAAGGTGTTCCAACATTTAAATATCGTTATATAATTTGTAAATCGCCCCTTAAGTATGTGATACTGTAAAGTGGCGTAGCACAAAGATAGAAAGAAAGGAACAAATTATCATCATATGAGAAGTTAAGAATAAAGAGTAGAGAATATGCAAGAATAACTTCTCTCATCAAGTAGCATGTAATCATATGTATACATTAAAAACATAGTAAAGCCATTCTTAGAATATACGTTATCCAGTGTGAAAAAGGCTACAGTGGTTGAATTTTAGTAAACAATTGGAACGTGGGTGTATCATATTATTATTATTAGCCATATGGTGTAAGGAAGCCTGAGGATTTTGCTGCACCAGCCAAAAAAAAAAAAAAAAAAAAAAAAAAATCCGAGTTACCCTAAGAGAGAGAGAATCACCAAGAAAGAGAAGAATGATGATATCCAACTCAGGACCCTGGGTGTTCCAAGCCCATACTCACCAGATATGAGCTCCTATCTGGAAAAAAGGAGAGGAGTAATTTTTGTGTGTACGTAATAATTTCTGATTTATCTGTTTCTCAACATGCATTTATCAAGAGATATTCTAAATGCATTGTTGTTTAATTTAATAGGCTAATAATTCATTTCATTATAATAATATCGTTATAATTATAATAATAACGAAATTATAATATTGTCCCAGGAAAAAATATTATCACTCTGTGGAAATTACTGACGAGGAGAGTTGATGTTCCTAACATGAAATTGCTACAGGTCCCAGATCCCGTCACAGAAGTACACAGTATTCTGAAAGTCTACAACTTTGCCAGTCAGAACAATATGTTTCCAGCAAACACCTTAAAATATTTTAATGAAATTGAAATTTAGTTCCACAAAGTAATCGACATACAAAACAGCAATCCAGGAGAACTTTTATCCCAGCCTTCACTGAGCCACACATAAATCCTTGTGGGAACTCTTACAAGAAAGAACTAACTGTGTGTTCATACTCAATCGAAGAAACCAGTGACGTTCACTTCGTATTTCTAGAACTCTATCTAACTCAGGTACACAGAAATATAAGGAATTGGATAATTTTTTTATCCAATTCCATATATTTCTGTAAATACCAAATAACAATTTTAAATATTTTTGCACATCAGTATTGTAATTCTATACATATTGTAACTTTATTTTGTAAGTACCCTTTTTGTACCCTTCTAGCTTGCATGCTGTTCAGGGGATGATTGTAAAACAGCATAAACTGAAGAAAAAGAAGAAGAATAATAAAAATGGGCCCGATGGCCTAGTGGTTACGACACTGGACTACCAGCCTGATGTGCCCGGGTTCGAGTCCCTCTTTAGCGAAGCGAAAGCGTCTCCATCACGTTGGAAGACCACCATAATGATAACAATAGTAATAAATTACAATGATAATAAAGGAGAAAAAAAATATTGCGAAAGTCGCTTCAACCTCCCCAAGATCTACCTCCCCAATGTCGAACTGACCACTGGTACAAATAGTGGCGCCATCTGGCGTCGCTCGCAGGAATTAACACTACCACTGGACATAAGGTAAACAGGTCGACCTAGAGAGATGTCGAAGAGAAGTAATAATCATACTGCATCTAGTTTATTGCAGGATGAAGTCACACGTGTTCAGGCCTTAGGCAGAGGCGTCGGTTCCAAAAGTCAGAGACGGCCTCCAGTAGAGCAAACAATCAGAGAATGTTCTTGTTTATACTCCGGCACGACGACCAGGTCAGTGGAGTTTACAATAAATGGATCAACACAAATGTTAATCGTATTTAGCAGTCACGGGCTTGAACCCCGGTCCAGTCAAAGAGCCTGAGCTACTGCACTCGCGCCCCTAACCACTCGGCTACGTCAGGGCTGTTATAGGCCTAGTACAACGAACAACTGTACAGAGAAATAGAGTAGGCCAGTAAATCAGATTGTCTTATAATGGGGATTTTAACTTCCCAGATATTGACTGGAATTTGTGGGTTGGTCACTCGGACACCAGCACGACTTTTGTGGAATTACTGGATGATTGTTTTCTACAGTAGTGTGTTCGAGAGAGGCAACCAGAGGGAGTAATAGTCTTGATCTGATTATCAGCAATGATTTCATGCATCAATTCATGCATTAAGAATCCACAGATAAAGGAACCACTAGATGACAGTGATCACAGTGCACTGATGTGGAATTTACTTAAAGATGTAACTACTATCAGGGTAAAGGGAAGGGTTTTTGCTTTGGTAAAGGCAGCTACCGTGGTCTCAGAGATTTTTTAAATTCTATTCAGTGGGATCAACTGATGATGTTACCAATAGCAAATTCTAAATGGGAAACATTCAAGGAATTACTATTGGAAGTTATTTGTCTTTTCATATCAACTAAGATATACTGCTCAAGGTTTAGGGTCAAATGGATGTCAGATGAATTAATGAGACTCGTGGCAGAGAATAAAAATGCATGGGTTACATATGAATTATCAAGTGACAAAGAAGACTATGCTAGATATAAGCTAGTCTGTAATCAAGTCACAAAGGAGGTTAGGCAAGCGAAGCCAGATTGCAAGAAATCTTTGGCAGAGGAGCAAATTCTTCTTTACTTATGTAAACTCTAGAAAGAAGGGGATGAATCAGATTGGTAGACTTGATATCGATGATTTGACAGGTGATGATCTTACTAAGATAGCTGACAAACTAAATGAGTATTTTGCAACTACATTCACACATGAGCAATTCTCTAGGGAAGTGGAGAACAGAAGTTTATTAAACTCTAACTAGGAGCTAAATGATTTTGTAACAACTGAGAGCAAAGTGGAGGAGAAATTGTTGAAGTTAAACGTAAGAAAGGCACCTGGGGTGGATGGAATCCATCCAGTTATATTAAAAGAGGCGACAAAGGAAGTAAGCAAACACTTAGCCATAATTATCAGTTTCGTTGGATTCAGGGGAGATCCGCTGGAGATGTGAAAATGTCTTTATCTCCAATTCACGAAGGAGGATCAAATGATGCCACGAGTACTTACGGACCTGTTAGTTTAACTTCTGTTCCGTGGAACTTAATAGAGTCATTGGTTAAAGAAGCACTGCAGGATCACCTAGACAAAACTGCAGTAATAATTCGGACACAGCTTGGGTTTGTTATGGGGAATCAAATTATGATGTGATACTATGATGTGGTTACAAAGAAACTGGATGCAAAAAATAATTTTGATATATACAGTACTTGAATTTCAGGAAAGCTTTTTATACAGTTGCGCATGGAGACTACTGTACAATTTGGAGCAGTATGGTATTAAGGACAATTAGCTACAATGGATATGAGGGTGGTTGAGTGAGAGAAGGCAGAGAGTGGTAAGCAATGTTAGCTTCTCTTTATGGACTTATGTTATTAGTAGAGTTACACAGGGTTCACTGTTGAGCCCGCTGTTGTTTTGTATATTTATCAATGATATTGATGAAGGAATATCAGGCTTAATGTCCAAGTTAGCAGATGATACAAAGGTTGGCAAGGTTGTTAATGACAGTAATGGCTGTGTGCTACTGCAACAGGATCTAGAAAAGTTGGGCAGAAGGACTGAGAAGTGGCAACTGAAGTAATTTGCATTGACAAATGCAAATTACTGCATATGGGTAGAAGTAACCACAGAGAAACGTACCAACTGTGTGGTACTACACTTATGATGGTAGAGAATGTAAAAGTACCGAAGTAATTGTGCAGTCACATATGAAGTTTTCTGAGTAGTGTAGACAGGCTGCCAGAGCAAGTCATGGGACATTGTCAATGATATACAGAAATTTTGCCAGTAGGGAAAAGGAGATGATTATTCCTGTTATAAGGCAATGGTCAGGCCACGTCATGAGCACTGCGAACAGGTCTGGAGGCCTCATTTTAGGAATGATGTAGAGTTGCTAGAACGAGTACAGAGAAGGGAAACAAGACTGGTGAGTGGAACAAAGTGGTGGCGCTCTTACCGAGAAATTGTAGCATCCGGGGGTTAGGCACCTGCGAGGTGATCTGATTGAGGTGTATAAGTCTTGAATGGTTTGAGCAGGCTCAATGCTGATGAAATTCTTCTCCTCTTGCTCAGATTAGAAACCCGAGGGGAATAAACTCAAATTGTGGAAAGACAGTTGTAGAATAGATGTGCGGAAATTTGTCTTTAGCCGAAATTTGCGGAAATTTGTCTTTGATACCTTAAATAAATTCAAGAAAGAAATGGAGAAACTTTTGGAGCGAATGGATGGGTGAAATGGGCAGTGTTTTTTTTTTTTTTTTTTTGCTGATGCTGTATTAGCTTGTTTTCTTGCTTCCTATGCCTCTGCTAATGGTAATGCACACCTTGGACGAGCATAAATTCAAACTGTTGATGAAAGATGGTTACAAGGTAGATGTGCAGAAATTTGCCTTCAGCCAGTGGGTGGGTGGTCGACTGTCGGAACGAACATCCGCGTAGTGTTGTAGAGATGGTTAGTTTAAATAAATTAAAGGAAAAACTAAACAAACTGTTAGATGGGATGGGACGGGTTGGCGTTTTTTTTGGCTTATGCTGTATAAGGTTGGTCTCTTACATCATTTGTTACTATTAATACTAATAGTAATAAAATCTTATAGAAAGATTCTAGTATTTGAATGGCCCTCGTATGTTAAAATTCAGTCTGAGATGTAGCCAAGGACTGAAAATAAAAAATAAAAAGTGTTATCTGTGTCGAAGTTTATATATTAAAGACTAAACTAACTCTAATATAACATTTGAACGGCATGTTGCCCAGTATATTTAAATATTTGAATTTAATCAATTAAAGCGCTTAATAGAATATTTAACCAGTAAAAAAGCCAGACTAACTTAGTTTGGTCTATTGTAATGATCTCACTAAAAGATCCTATTAAAAGCCAATTAATTAAAGGTTCTTATTGAAAGTGTAATGGATTTCAACATAAATTAAAATAAAGGTCAATTAAAGGTAAATGAATGGCGCCTATTAAAGAGCAATACTCTTATTGAAAGAAGCAATCTATAAGAATCGCACTAAATATGAGTAATTGTTTCATGTCTCAAAAAATTCAAAAATTAGACAACGCTTTGAATCATTTGCCTAGAAATTTAGCAAATTTTTACATCATCAATGTCATAACGCAAAGCGTGGCACTAATTATACACTAGTCTTTGGGAAAATTTTTCGATATTGAATGTTAGTATTACATTAGTAGAGGCATACGATGCAAGAAAGCATCAGCCAATAATAAAAAAAAACCCTCCTATTTCACCCCTCCATTCGTTCCAAATGCCTGTCCAGCTCAGCCTTAAATTTATTTAGGCTATCAACTTCCACAACAAAAAATGGAAGCCTGTTCCACCAATCAACTACCCGCTGGCTAAAGGCAAATTTCCGCACATCTATTCTACAACTGTCTTTTTTCAATTTGAATCTGTGCCCCCTCAGGTACTTAATCTGAGCAAGAGGAAGAATCCCATCAGCATTCACCTTACTCAACCCATTCACGACCTTATACACATCAATCAGATCACCTCGCAGGTGCCTACTACACAGGCGCTGCAATTTACATAATTTAAGCCTTTCTTGGTAAGAGCACCCCTTTGTTCCCCTCTCACCAACCTTGTTGCACTTCTTTGTACTCGTTCTAGCAACTCTACATTCTTCCTAAAATGAGGCCTCCAGACCTGTACACATTACTCCAGGTGTGGCCTGACCATTGCCTTGTAGAACGGGATAATCACCTCCCTGTCCCAGCTAGCAAAATTCCTATATATCATTCACAAGACTCCATGACCTGCCCTGGCAGCCCATCTGCACTGCTTAGCGAACTTCATATTCGACTGCACAATTACCCACAAATCTTTTTCACTTTCCACATCCCTGAGTGTAGTACCACACAGTTGGTATGTTTCTCTTTGGTTATTGATATCCATATGCAGTACTTTGCATTTGTCAATTTTAAACTTCAGTTGCCACTTCTCAGCCCATTTCCCCAACTTATCTAGATCCATTTTGAGTAGCATACTGTCTTTATTGTCGACCTTGCCAACCTTTGTATCATCTGCAAACTTGGACATTAAACCTGATATACTTTCATAAATATAAAAGATGAATGTACAAAACAACAATGGGCCCAACACCGAACCTTGGGGAACTCCAATAATAACATTTGTCCACGAAGAGCAATGTCCATTGATTACCACTCTCTGCCGTCTCCCACTCAACCATCCCTATATTCATTGTAACAACTTACCCTTAATGCCATACCTCTCCAATTTGTACAGCAGTCTTCCATGTGCAACAGTATTAAAAGCTTTCCTGAAATCCAAGTATATGGTATCAAAATTGTTTTTGGCATTCAGTTCCTTTGTGACCACATCATAGTATCCAATAAAATTGGTCAGAGAAGAACTCCCTATAACAAACCAATGCTGTCTTAACTATTACTGCAGTCTTGTCTAGATGATCCTGCAATGCTTCTTTAACCAGGGATTCCATTATTTTCCCTGAAATACAAGTTAAACTAACAGGTCTATAGTTACTTGTGTCACCTTTTGAACCCCCTTTGTGAATTGGTTATACATTTGCACACCTCCAGTCCATGGGGACGTCCCCTGAGTCCAAGGAAGCTTTCATCGTAATTATGGTTAAAGGTTTGCTTACTTCCTTTGCTGCCTCCTTTAATATAACTGGATAGATCTCATTAAGGAGTTCTCGTAATCTGCCTTCGCCTGCCTAGCCTCCTTTGTCTCTTGATTACAGACTAGTTTATATCTGCCATAGGCTTCTGTGTTACCTGATACTTTATATGCATCCCATACATTTTTCTTCTCTGCCACGAGCCTCATTAGTTTATCTGACATCTATTTAGGCCCAAACCTTGAACAGTATTTCTTAGTTGGGATGAAAAGCCTAGTAGCCTCCAAACTTAAGTCCCTGAGGCTTCCCATTTAGAATTCAACGTCGGTAACATCATCAGTTGATCCCACTGTACAGAATTTAAAAACTGTTTGAGACCTGTATAGTCAGTCACCTTTACCAGAGCAATAGCCCTTCCCTTTAGCCTTGATGGTAGTTAAATCTTTAAGTAATTCCCACATCAGTATATTGTGATCACTGTCACCCAGTGGTTCCTTTATCTGCAAATTCTTAATGCATGAATAATCAGTGCTGATAATCAGATCACGAGTATTACTCCCTCTGGTTGCCTCTCGAACTGTTGCTGTAGAAAACAGTCATCCAATAAATCCACAAAAGTCTTGCTAGTGTGCGAGTGACCAAACTACAAGATCTAGTCAATATCAGGAAAATTAAAATCCCCCATTATAAGACATTGATTTACTGGCCTACTCTATTTCTCTGCACAATTGCTCATTATACTCATCAGATTCATTAGGCATATAACACAAACCTACTCTCATTTTTCCTTTCCTATTGCTTATGTCACACCAAACAGACTCAACATTGCATTATCCACCAACATAAATTGGATGCACTTCCTTAGATTTTATGTGTTCCTTAACTAACAGTATAACCCCTCCTCTCTTCCTATCTTGTCTACCCTTTCTGTACACATTGTACTCCCCAAATTCCAATTCTGCACTGCTTATGTCTGTGTGACACCGCGTCTCTAACATCCCCACAATATCTGCCTTTGATGTCTTGACTCGCCATCCTGACACAAGCAAGGAATGACTGCAACTCTTGCAGAGCATGCTTATATAGCTGAAAATACACTGGTGTTCAAAGAAAATGCATTAACCCTGAAAATTGTAATTTTCGTCCGAATAACGTAAGTATATGGCAATATTTCTTACAGATTGCATCAGATAAGATTGACACGCATAGGTGATGACGTAATATTGCATCAACTGTTACTTTCAGCTATATAAGCACTCTCTGCAAGAGTTGCAGTCATTTCTTGCTTATGTCAGGATGGCGAGTTACCTGCAGTTGACGCCACGAAGAAGAGTGCTATTGTTGCTTTACGTGAGGAAGGACCTTCTTCCCATCATATTGCTTATAGAGTGTCTTGTAATCAGTCGACAGTGAGAAGATTTCTTTCCAAACTCAAGAATACTTATTCTACTGATAGGAAAAAAGGAACTGGACGCAAACGAGTCTCTACGCCAAAACAGGACAAGGTTTTGAAGCGCTTATGCCTTAAAAACCGTAAAGCTCGTTCGTCTGAGCTGAAAAGAAAATGAGAAGAACATATAGAAGTGGCAGCAAGCTGTTAGTATGTCAGTGTAATAACTGACATATTAACAGTCAGAAGACACCTCTTCAAAACTGCAGTTGTAGCCCGCCGTCATAAGAAGTATCCTCCTCCTCACACAAAAAATTTAAAATGTGTAAAAAATTTAAAAAATGTAAAAAATTTAAAATCATAATTTAAAATGTGTTTTACTGAAATTAATATAAGTTCTGAACATGTATACCATAAATAAAGATTTGAATATCAAAACTGTCCAATTAGCCGAGATTTTATATTATTTCTTCTTCTGCATTATTTAATTTGATGCTTATAATATAAGCGGTAATATCATGAAAGAGGCCCGATTAATTTGGTGTAAGGACATGTCAAATGAACCCCCGAGCAGTGGAAGTCAGTTATTTTCTCGGATGAGAAAAAATTCAACCTGCATGCCTCTGATGGGAGACAAACGATTCGCCATAGACGTGGTGAAGAATACCATCCAGACTGTATGTTGTCTACAGTGAAATTCCCTACCAGGCAAATGATATGGGGGTGCATTTCGTATCGCGGAGTAGGTCACCTGCAGTTTGTAAAAGGATCCGCAAATGCCAATAGATACCTGGCTCTATTGAAAGGCAAATTGCTGCCAACCATTAGAGACCATTTCAACCTGCCAAATAACTGCATCTTTCACGACTCTGTTCCTTGTCCTCGGGCGAAAAGTGTAAGTAGGCACCTCTGTAGCTCTTTAGCTTCATTTCTGCATTACAGGTTTGACATTAATGTGTTTACATTTGTTACAGGTAAAAAAACGGTTGGAAGAACGGTCCATTACAACTCTTAGCTGGCCAGAAAACAGCCCAGACCTGAAGCCTATAGAGAAATGTTGGCATCGTGTGAAATCTGCAGTTGCCAAAAAGAAACCAAAGACCCTTCGTGAACTTCAGGAAGCCATAATTCGTGTTTGTAACCACGAACTATCAGTTGATTATCTTCAAAAATTAATCTTGTCAATGCCTCGACGGTGTGCTGCTGCTATCAGGGCCTGAGGTGGTTCAACTAAATATTAGTTTGCACCTGGTGAACTTTCCATTTAGGTTTCTATTTAAGATGATAAACTGAAGCAAATTGATGGCTTCTGATAACATTTCAGCCATAATTGTCGTGTTTACCAAAACTGTTGTATAAAGGTTGGAAATGCTCATTTTGGAATATTTTGAGAGCACCTGTGAAATATTACTTAGCTTTGCCTTAACTATTAATAAATATCTTTTTTTTATATTTCTATTTGCGATGCTAGTCATTAATGAAACATACCATCGCAAAAAAGGGGTTAGAAATGTGAAATTCCTCGGTGATGCATTTTCTTTGAACACCAGTGTAACTGCTGATGCAATATTACGTCATCGCCCACGCATGTTAATCTTATCTGATGCAATCAGATAAGATTGAAACGCTGATAAGATTGACAATCAGATAAGATTGAAACGCTGATAAGATTGACGTGTTCAAAGAAACAGGACCGCGTTTCTTTGAACACCAGTGTATATACACTGGTGCTCATAGAATGCGGTCTCCAAACCTCACTCCGTTACAGTTTTTTTGTGGTTGGATGAAAAGCGTAGTATACAACGAAAAGGTGAATACAAGAGACGAATTGCTCGCTCGCATTTTGGATACTGCTGCCCTCATCTCAAATGAACAACAAGCCATATTACGACAAGAGTTGAAAACTGCATTGAGGTTGGCAGTGGAATTTTCGAACATTTATTATGAACTGTAAAAAAATTGTCAATTATTTGTGTTTTCTATCATTCAAAAAGTCAATAAATATAAACAATAAGTCCTTTTCGTTCTTTAATACCTCTGACAATGGCTTTGTGCTCGCCAGTTTCAAACAGCTGCATCTCTGTATCCATTGAGAATTGGACACATATTTATATAAACTTTTTTACTCAGAATAATCGATATTATAACTTCTCAAAATATTTACTGTTCCTCCTGAATCGCCCTGTATAAAGGAAAAAAAATCATTTCAGTTAACGAAGTCACTAACAGGTGATTAATTAATAGGTTAAAGTAAACTTTCTCTGTCACAATATTTCCACCTACATTATACATCTTGAATTAAATAAGGGGGAATGAAATAAAACGAAATCTGTGTTAAATCGAGGGGTGTCGATATCCAAATCTTTATTTACGATATACACTGAAAGGGCAGAATTCATGGGATACCTGTTTCCTGGGCAACACGACGCTGTCACCGCTCCCGCTAGTAGGTTAACTCACCACTTGGCAGGTACACTGCATCACTGCATGTTTATCCATACTGACATCGAATTACCGTAATTCGATGTCAGTATGGATAAACGTCGTGAGTTCACCGACTTTGAAGGAGGGATGATAGTGGGTGCCCGAAACATGGGTCACTCTATCACAGAGGTGGTACAGAAATTGCACTATCCCCGTTCGACAGTATCAAGAGTGTATTGGGAGTACGCCATTTCCAGAATAACATCTCATCGTGGACAGCGCTGAGGGCGGAGAAATATGGTAGATGAACATAGCCGTCAACGTCTGTCTCGCATTGTTTCAGCCAACCGGAGAGTGACAGTGGAACAAATCACCACCAACTTCAACGATGGAGGTGCCAGAAACGTCTCCACCAAGACCATCAGGCGATCATTAGTTGCAATAATTAATGGGAGCCGCCGACCCACCAGAGCCCCATTGCTAACACCACAACACAGGACTCTACACCTCAACTGGGCTATAGAGCATCGGCACTGAACCTTGGATGACTGGAGACGAATCTCCTGGTCTGATGAGTCCCGTTTCCAGTTATTCGGAGCGAACGGGAGGGTGCGTATCTGGCGGAAACCGCACGAAGTTATGCACCTGTCATGTCAACAAGGAACTTTAGGCAGCTGGATGGGCAGTAATGGTGTGGGCGTGTTCAAGTAGCATACGTTGGTACGTCTAGACGCATTTCTGAACGATTCAGGTTATGTGTTTATCATTGCAGAACATCTGCATCCCTTCATGGTCATCGTGGTCCCACAGGGCAATTTACTCTTCCAGGAGGACAATGTGCCTCCCCACAGAGCTGTGGTGTCTAGAATTTTACCGCCAAGGAATGGTCTTCCCGTTCACGAACTCCGTGGAGCATCTTTGGGAGGCTGTGGAAAGGGCCATCTGAGCTTTGGATCCTCCACCCAGGAATGCAACTGTTATTGATAGCCGTGCAACGACCATGGATGAAAATTCCTGTGGAACGCATTCGTGAACTAGTGGACTCAATGCCTCGTCGTGTGACTGCCCTTATCCGGGCGAAAGGTGGGCCTATCCGTTACTAGGTAGGTATCCCATAATTTCTGTCCACTCAGTGTACATGTTCAGAACTTAGATTAACTTTAGAAAAAAAAATCATTCATAAAAATATACCTTGTAATTTCTTCTTTAAGATACAGTATTATAGCTCATAATTTAAAATGTGTTTTACTGAAATTAATATAAGTTCTGAACATGTATACCATAAATAAAGATTTGAATATCAAAACTGTCCAATTAGCCGAGATTTTATATTATTTCTTCTTCTGCATTATTTAATTTGATGCTTATAATATAAGCGGTAATATCATGACAGTGAAAGTTTACATTTACGTATTAGTGTCTTCGTTAATTGAAATGAAGTTTCCGCTTTATTATTATTAGCCATATGGTGCAAGGAAGCCTGCGGCTTATGCTACATCAGCCAAAAAAAAAAAAAGAAGTGAGTTATCTGAGAGAGAGAGAGAAGAATGATGATATCCTGCTCAGGACCCTGGGTGTGCCAAGCCCATACTCACCAGATGTGACCCATTGGAAAAAAGTACTTAATGTATTAGCATTTAATTTCATTTTTTTTTTTTTTTTGGCAGATCTGTAAAAGAGTTTTCCAAATTTTGAAAATACTATCTTTTTTTTTTTTTTTTATTGTAAACGTCGAAATTGTAGTCTTAACATTCCTTAGCCCAGAGGAGCCTTTCCAGTAACGCCTACTATTGCCGCAATCTTGAATTCGTGCCAAGGCCTGTACACTAATAGGTTATTGCCATAATATTTTAGGCATATCAGCAACTTAGTCCATATTGCACCGCAGGATGTTTTAAAACTGCATGTGTTTTGTAGCCGATTTTCTGTTTGCTGGACGGAAAAACACAGTTTTCGGAAAAAAAATTCTATCCTCGTCTGAGACCAACTAACTCAGCCACTTTGTGCAAAAGTGCCTATAAAATTTTCTTGTGTCATTGACAGGATTCGAACTCAGATCTTTTCCATCCAATGGGGCGAGAACGGTATTAACATTTTATTTTCTTAAGCAGATCTGGAAAATAGTTTTCCAATTTTGGAAAAGCGCATCCTATTTTTAATTGTAAATTATAAGTGTCTTAATTAATATTCTTCAGATCAGACGAGCCTTTCAAGTAGCGCCTACTTTTCGGCCAAATTGATTTCGTGCTACAGCCTGTACTCTGGTAGGCTAATTGGACTCCTTATATTGGCCATTTTCCCAAAGGGCCACGAAATGATTCTTATGTTTTGTGGCTCTTATGGAAAAAGGCTCCAACTGTTTCAACCATTTTTACTGACATTATAGAGAAAAAATAGGTGTTCAGACAGCCAAACTTTTTTTATGGACATATTTTTGGGTAATATCAAGATGGCTCAAAATTACTTAAGTCCGTAAAGTTTCAAGCCATAAAAAAAAAAAAAAATAATAATAATAAAAAAAGCAGTGCTAATACATAGGTATGCGGCACAACTTTCCTTAACCTTCTTGCCTTTCCCCTCTAAGGGAGTGGGATTCCAAACTACACTGACTAAAATGCTAATGAAATAGGAGTGAATTCGCATATCAAAAGCTGTAATACCCGTCATCTTAATTCTACAAAATATTAATATCATTAGTTTTATTATTATTGTAATACATGGTGGCGCCCTTGTATTATTATATTGCGAAGGAAGTTGTTTTTACTTCCGTGTTTGTTTTTTCGGTTGACGTTGGGGATCGTAATAGTAACCTATTATTTCCTGCCTTTTAGCCCTTCATTTTACATGCGAAAAGCTACACGTTACTCAGACGTATGTACAATTTGCTGAGAATTTTCAAAAATTGAAAATTATTTTGGTGTCTTTTATGTAGCCACCTTTATATTCTCTGCTACTCCACATTTCTGGCCTAGTGATTAACGGTAGAACAGAATAGTAGTTCCTGTGCTCATAGTAAATAAGCACATACACACGCCAAAGCACTTCTCGATATTGGTTCATTCCAGAGAAAAAATACAAGTGTATAACTTCAGTTTAACATGAAATCAGCGTGCAATATTAATTAAAATACATAACATGTTCCTGGAAATCTGTTAAAGCGAATGGTGGATGTCAGAGTGGGCGTGGCTTAACTCTATCTTGAAATCTTCGCCAATTAAAAATGATTCCAAAGCAGACGAAAAAATCATCAGTATGAGAAAGTGGCGTATGCCGAACTACTGACAAATTATTTTAAAAATGCTAATTTATACTTGAAATTAAGTTTGATGAAAGTTGTGAATTAATTTTCCCGTATTAAGGCAGCATGATATTCCCACATTAGTAATATATTGCATTCATTTAAGAATTTCTCAGTGTTAAATCAACTTTATGATCTCTACACCTAGAAAATTAGTCGTACAGCCCCCTCTAACAACCGACAGTTCCGAATGGCTAGGTGAAGTGCAAGTCTCATTTGGGGAAGGGTTGTAATGCCACTCTTTCTAAATAACGTTTATTAATTATGGGTCTGATTATACCGAGCTTTCTTTTGCATATTTTGATATGAGAAAAAGGCGTTAAAGGTTTTTCATTCAAATTCAATATTGGTTTCATATCGTGGTGCTTTTATTTAAATTTGAACTAAAGAACTGCTGTTGGATATATTTATGGCAGCCCAGTAAGTATTTAATCGTTGATTTTGGCCACTGAAGTGAATTCTTTTTCGTAGTTATTTTGAGGGATTTTCTTGGAACATTCACAGCCTTGTTCCTGTTTGTGGGTTCCTGTGATTTTGTGTGGAGGCGCCTCCGTAGCCAGGTGGGAAGGAGCAGCAGTGCGTAG